>NW_005357962.1:1162523-1186691 GCF_000412655.1 Myotis brandtii | reverse complement strand
CCTCAAAGGAAGAGAAGAGCATTAGCATATGAAAAATACACAAAACAATATAATTATCGGGTTCTAGTAAATATTTTCCCCACTACACCATTTCCATCAAAAGATCAGGCAACAGGGCCAGGCAGGTCGCTTTAAAAATTCAATAGTGAATTCTCAGCTAAGAAAAAACAGGTTGGTTAGAGCAGATAATTTTCATATCACTAACAGGGAAGACATAACGTAGACTAATTAACCCAGTTCTGATCATCAGGAAATGAATACACAATGTGTAGGAATAGAAACTCTTGATCCTGTGATGTTGGCCTGATTGTTTTGACAATATTTATTTAAATATACACGATTGGGTCACAGCCTTTCCAGCTGTGTGCACTTATTGTCCATCCTCTGTCATATGATTGCAGAAGACTGGGAAGGTTTCCCTCAGGCTCCGTGGAAACGATCTAATTTGATTATGAAAGTGATAGACACACATAGCAGTGAGTGAGTTTCAGTCCTCAGTCCTGCTTTCACTCACTTCCTGAACACTTTCCATGAGCCAGGCACTGCTCTGGGCACCAGGAGGTCAGAGGTGAACCAATTAAGATTCCTATTCTCCTCCTGGAAATTAATTCTTAACGGGGCAGTCATAAACATGCGTGTGACCAGAATAATTTCTGACAGTGGGAAATGCAGTGAAGATAACAGAAAGGTGCAATGAGATAGTGTCTCTCGAGATGGGGCTCCCTTACATAGGCCCTTCTGGGAGCAATGAGAATATGACAGTTTTGCAAAGATCTGGAGCCGGAACATTCCAGGCGGAGGAACAGCATGTGCAAAGGCCTTGAGGAGGAAATGAGCTCAGGGTGATAAGAACATAATGGACAAGGAGAAAGGGGCACCAGATGAGGTGGGGGACACAAGTGAGCCCACTAGTCCTAATAAAAATGCGGATGTTATTCCAAGGGCAATGGGACACCACTGGAGAGTGTTTGAATGAGAGAATGATCAGGTCTAACGTAACCCTTCAGAAGATCACTCTAGCAGAGGAGACAGAAATGGGCTGGGAAGGCATGGGGTGGGGGCCTGAGGGGAGCAGGGAAACCTCACAGTTGTCCAGACAAAAAATGACGGTGACTTAATGTCAATAACTGTGAGATGGTTTCCTTCCCCTTTGTACTACAAGCATTTCAGTGAATCATTTCAAATGAAGTCCCACTTCTGTTCTGCCAAAGAGAGCAGACACCTTAATAGAAATGTGGTGAATGTTGAGCAGAGATAACCTCTCAGCCAGCAGAGGAGCAGCCTGCGAAATCAAGGAGCCGGACACTCAGAAGCACATTTACGTGAAAATGGGAAACAGGAGTGCCTCGCAGCCAGCAGTTTCATTCTCGACACAAATGAATGGCACCCACATTTATTGCTAATGAACAAAGTGTGCCCCAAAGATCACTGACGAGCAAAGCGTACCATTTAGTCAAAACCCTGCACCGAAGGGTTTGACAACTCAGGGTTCAAGATGTTGGCAACACACAGGGGTGGGCAACTGCCTCTGTTTTAAAAAATTAAGTTTTACCTTAAATGCAGAGATAGAGATGGTTCAAAAGACTCTGGTCTTCTCGTTGCTCAGGGCAAAGCACAAGCTCTTCCTCCCGGGTGCCTACCTAGTGGATTGCCCATTCGCACTCAGCTCGCCCCAGGGTGCCAAGATTTCTCTTTATTTCTGCCAAACAGGTTAGAAGCCTGTTTACTCTGACAAAAACTCTCTCCTTGACCAAACCTGGGTGGGGCTCCTCTGAGTCTTCTTCTGGACCAGGCCTTCCCCTTGGGTTCTATCCTTGGTCTGCCTATTCCAGTTTTAATAAGACTCCTGCTGAGACGGTTTATCGAAAATCCCTTACGCTTGGTATCTGATCGCCCTCAATCTCTGATCAAGTTTCTCATCTCCCACCTTCAATGTCTTATCTCCTTGGCCTGTCTTCAGCAAGAATTTTGTTGAATTGGTCTAACCCAAATCCTCCTTACCCTTCATAATGTTTCCCCTTCATAGTTTTCCATCCACTGCCCCGCACCCTGCTCCTTGGCTATACCTCAAAGGAAGAGAAGAGCATTAGCATATGAAAAATACACAAAACAATATAATTATCGGGTTCTAGTAAATATTTTCCCCACTACACCATTTCCATCAAAAGATCAGGCAACAGGGCCAGGCAGGTCGCTTTAAAAATTCAATAGTGAATTCTCAGCTAAGAAAAAACATGTTGGTTAGAGCAGATAATTTTCATATCACTAACAGGGAAGACATAACGTAGACTAATTAACCCAGTTCTGATCATCAGGAAATGAATACACAATGTGTAGGAATAGAAACTCTTGATCCTGTGATGTTGGCCTGATTGTTTTGACAATATTTATTTAAATATACACGATTGGGTCACAGCCTTTCCAGCTGTGTGCACTTATTGTCCATCCTCTGTCATATGATTGCAGAAGACTGGGAAGGTTTCCCTCAGGCTCCGTGGAAACAATCTAATTTGATTATGAAAGTGATAGACACACATAGCAGTGAGTGAGTTTCAGTCCTCAGTCCCGCTTTCACTCACTTCCTGAACACTTTCCATGAGCCAGGCACTGCTCTGGGCACCAGGAGGTCAAAGGTGAACCAATTAAGATTCCTATTCTTCTCCTGGAAATTAATTCTTAACAGGGCAGTCATAAAGCGTCGTGTGACCAGAATAATTTCTGACAGTGGAAAATGCAGTGAAGATAACAGAAGGGTGCAATGAGATAGTGTCTCTCGAGAGGCTCCCTTATTACGTAGGCCCTTCTGGGAGCAATGAGAATATGACAGTTTTGCAAAGATCTGGAGCCGGAACATTCCAGGCGGAGGAACAGCATGTGCAAAGGCCTTAAGGAGGAAACGAGCTCAGGGTGATAAGAACATAATGGACAAGGAGAAAGGGGCACCAGATGAGGTGGGGGACACAGGTGAGCCCACTAGTCCTGATAAAAATGCGGATGTTATTCCAAGGACAATGGGACACCACTGGAGAGTGCTTGAGTGAGAGAATGATCAGGTCTAACGTAAGCCTTCAGAAGATCGCTCTAGCAGAGGAGACAGAAATGGGTTGGGAAGGCACGGGGTGGGGGCCTGAGGGGAGCAGGGAAACCTCACAGTTGTCCAGACGAAAAATGACAGTGGCTTAATGTCAATAACTGTAAGTGAGATGGTTTCCTTCCCCTTTGTACTACAAGCATTTCAGTGAATCATTTCAAATGAAGTCCCACTTCTGTTCTGCCAAAGAGAGCAGACACCTTAATAGAAATGTGGTGAATGTTGAGCAGAGATAACCTCTCAGCCAGCAGAGGAGCAGCCTGCGAAATCAAGGAGCCGGACACTCAGAAGCACATTTACGTGAAAATGGGAAACAGGAGTGCCTCGCAGCCAGCAGTTTCATTCTCGACACAAATGAATGGCACCCACATTTATTGCTAATGAACAAAGTGTGCCCCAAAGATCACTGACGAGCAAAGCGTACCATTTAGTCAAAACCCTGCACCGAAGGGTTTGACAACTCAGGGTTCAAGATGTTGGCAACACACAGGGGTGGGCAACTGCCTCTGTTTTAAAAAATTAAGTTTTACCTTAAATGCAGAGATAGAGATGGTTCAAAAGACTCTGGTCTTCTCGTTGCTCAGGGCAAAGCACAAGCTCTTCCTCCCGGGTGCCTACCTAGTGGATTGCCCATTCGCACTCAGCTCGCCCCAGGGTGCCAAGATTTCTCTTTATTTCTGCCAAACAGGTTAGAAGCCTGTTTACTCTGACAAAAACTCTCTCCTTGACCAAACCTGGGTGGGGCTCCTCTGAGTCTTCTTCTGGACCAGGCCTTCCCCTTGGGTTCTATCCTTGGTCTGCCTATTCCAGTTTTAATAAGACTCCTGCTGAGACGGTTTATCGAAAATCCCTTACGCTTGGTATCTGATCGCCCTCAATCTCTGATCAAGTTTCTCATCTCCCACCTTCAATGTCTTATCTCCTTGGCCTGTCTTCAGCAAGAATTTTGTTGAATTGGTCTAACCCAAATCCTCCTTACCCTTCATAATGTTTCCCCTTCATAGTTTTCCATCCACTGCCCCGCACCCTGCTCCTTGGCTATACATCCCTACTTGTCTTTGCTGGATTCAGAATTGGACCCCAAATCTCTCCCCTATTGCAAAACCCCACTCTAGGAGCCTCTTTTAATCAAGTCACCCTTAGCATCTTTAACTAACAAGTATCTGAATAATTTTTTCTTTAGTAGCTCCCTGAGGATGGTGATTCTAGGCACAAGAAGAGGGAATAGCAGAAACTTAAAAAATCCCAAATTTGGAATGGGTGAGCTCATCCATGTGACTTATTTCAAAAGATCTTGGATGATCAGAATTGATTGATCATAATGAGGAGAAACTATGATCATTGGCCCAAATGTGAGCCTTTTTAAAAAAATATATTTTTAGTGATATAATGAAGAGCCATTAATCAATAACCCCAAAATTAGACCATTACCAATATTTACTTACGTGCTCATCCCAACCCCTGCCCTAACCACTATCCTGGATTTTATGTTTGTTTCCTTCTTAAAAAGAGGGGGAGGGGGAGGAGGGAATTGTTGAAGTTTGCATGTTCTGAGTTTCATTAAAAAATGTATCGTACACATTGGGTTTTGCTGGAACATCCTTTTTCACTCCCTGTCATTACTAAAATTTATCCACATTAAGTGTACCTACGTTTTATTCATGTTTCACTACATAATAGTTCATTGTGTTCCCTAATTTTTTTAAAAAAATGTTTCATCTTATCTGATGAAGGAGACAAAAATACTCAGAGCAAAAAATTCCAAGTCTTCCTAATTCAGTATTTTATAATTGTGGTCCTAAGAACACACAGCAGCAATAAATACTTCGGGGAAAATGGGGTTTAGGTATTTAGAGGTCAAGACAATTAACTGTTTGGGGGCCTTGTTCATTAGCTATAAATACCCTTTCAGATACTATTTAGCTGGTTAGAATCTGAATCAAGAGGAAAGCTTTTATTTTTAACTTCCAATTAGAAATCTTATATTTGTTATCCCACGCTTTTAAGAACCAGTTCACAAGATATTTTTCTGTCATTTAATGTCCCACCCCAGCCATGTCAGGGCAAGCCTGGAACAAACCCATCCACCTCCCTGTCAGCGCTGTGGGTGTGGATGTTTTGAAGGGAGAAGTAAACATGCTCTGATAAAGTGTAAGGTGGACCTGTCACCCTTTTTTAAAAAAAATACATATTTTTTATTGATTTCAGACAGGAGGGGAGAGGAGGAGAGAGATAGAAACATCAATGATGAGAAAGAATCGTTGATTGGCTGCCTCCTACACACCCCCCACACTGGGGATCAAGCCCACAACCCGGGCATGTGCCCTGGTGGAGAATTGAACTGTAACCTCCTGGTTCGTAGGTTGATGCTCAACCACTGAGCTATGCTGGCTGAATGACCTCTTACCCTTTGAGAGAGCATGGAGGGACCTGGAGAGTATTATGTTAAGCAAAATAAGCCAGAGAAAGACAAATATCACATGATTTCACTTTTATGTGGAATCTAAAGAACAAAATAGATTCAGAGACATTGAAGCATGAAACAGACTGATGATTCTCAGAGGGAAGGCGGGGGGGTGGTGGTGTTAGAGGGGGAGAGGGGAAGAGATTAACCAAAGAACTTATGCATATGCATATGTGCATAGCCCATGGTCACAGACAACAGTGCTGTGAAGGCCTGGGGAGGGGATGGGAGTGGGGAAGAGGGTGTCAAGGGGGAGCGTCTGTAATACTTTCAATGATAAAGATAAATTTTTTAAAAAGTGTAAGGTGGAAACAGAAGCTGCAGGAGCAACACAGAAAGAGAGGAAGCCTTTACAGAAAGTGAAATACTGCTGAGAACACTGTCCATGTTACAGAGTAAAGGTGTCCAGTCTTAAAGTGGAGTATCTGTACCAGGTCTTCAGGAGTCGGGTGTGAATGTGAAGAGAAGAGCCCCCAGCAGTCAGGCTGTCAGACACTGAAAAGAACAGAGGTCTGATGTGATGTAGAAAAGCTCTGATGCCTTTAGACGAAGGGAGGGCACGGGTGTCCCCCAGCAAATGCCTGGAGAGCCGGGCCCCGGGAAACTGGCTTTCTCTCCCCTGGCATCTCATCAGGTGGGGGCTGCAGGCACACACGGGTCAGCCCTGCTGCTCTTCTGGATGTGCACACAACTTAACTTGGGTCTTTCCTAGGACAGTAACCATTCAGTGAATTTCATTCCTTAGGTTTTTAAAAAATGACTTTAGTATGTCTCTACGGGAAAAGAGGGGAAATAAACTCCACGGCCTTGGCATTACAAGCAAGAAGAGAAGGGCAATCACACAAACAGGAGCGAGCCCACGGAAGGCAAATTTCCTCATTTCCTGTGAGGTGAAGCAAAGATCACATGCTGTGAGCCAGGACATTTCTTCCTCACGAGGGTCCTTTTGATGCTTCTGATGCTGGTTCCCATCCCATTAAGCACAGCCCTGATTTCTGCAGGTTTGTAAATGACCTCCATTTCATTTATGTTTCACTACTAATGGGCCAGGAGAACCTCTGGGCAGGGACCCGTCTCCTATGTGCTGGGCCCAGGTGCTCCAAATCGTGTGGAGCAGACAGCCCTGGGTTGGAGTCTCTGCTTTGCCAATTCATACCAAGAGTCGGTGGGCGTGTTACCGCACCCTTTCCTCACACATGAGTTAAGGCGGTAATAATGATCCAATGTGATTAACATAGAATAGCTCAGGAGCTGTCCTGCAGAAGGCACTCGATGATGTTAATTCCTTCCCCTTTTACATTCTTGATTCCCTGCCCTTATTCTTTACTGTTGCAAAGATCATTCCTTCCAGTCATTCTACACATACATTCTGTGAGGAAGAAAGTTATTCCAAATAAGGCACATTAAAGGTAACTAGCACACATCCATGCTGGCAGTGAAGGTGATGTTGCCCAAGATGGTAGATTTCCCCTCGAAACAAACCGGGGGTGTGGCCAGGGGATTTGAGATTAAGCATCGTGTACACACACGTGACCCTTCCGGAAAGGCTTTCCACCTTGTCCAAGTGTTAACAATTTCCTAGCTTGCTTTATTATTTGAGAACAATGTGGACTTCAAGAAAATAATACTGTACTATTCACATTACTATACACTGAGCTGGAAAAAATGAACTCTGTTCTCTTCATATATATACATTTGTGTGTGTGTGTGTGTGTGTGTGTGTGTGTGTGTGTGTGTGTATGCAGGTTTCAGTAGGGAAAAAAAAATCAATAAGTGAGCTTTGACCAGATATATGCAGGCTTAAGACACTTCACCTGTGTGTGTGTGTGTGTGTGTGTGTGTGTGTGTGTGTGTGTGTATGCAGGTTTCAGTAGGGAAAAAAAATCAATAAGTGAGCTTTGACCAGATATATGCAGGCTTAAGACACTTCACCTGATGCACTTCCCATTGATTGCTAAAAACAATGAAAGCATGAACACAAGCTCACTGTAGCTACCATAAAAAAAAATCACGCATTATCATGAATTGAGAGAGAGACATATATTGTATCTGAGGCAAGGGGAATTACACGACCTGTGCAATTACTATAATTCAATTTATTTTACAGATGAGTTACCCAAAGCTGGAAACAGTCAACTTCTCAAAGTTGAGAGGTCAAGCTAGGATTTGCAGAAGGCCCTTAACTGCTTAATCCAGGAGGTTCTAGTATATTCCTAATTCCAAACCCACTGTTTTTAGGAGAAAAATTGCAAAGGCCTGTGCAATGTGGAATTTCATCACAGGACTACTGCCATTTCTGGAGAATTTCAAGGAGAATTCCATTTCAAGGAGAATTTCCGGCAGTTCTCAACCCCGATGCTTAGAGGTACAAGTACTAGGAAACTTCTCTGTTTAGAAGTCTGAATGACCTCCCTGTCTGTCTTCCCCTCTGCTCCAGTCCCCAAGTACAGGACTGATGGGCGATCCTGTCTAATTCAGGACATTTTCCCATGTGACAAGTCTGGCCCTTTAGTCAAACAACACACAGGCTCTCGGATATTTTTAATAAGTACCTCTTTAATTCATTAAAAATATCTTTAGCAGACAGTTTGACAAACAAGACGACTGGGAATGAATTCGAGAATAGCATGGAATTTAATATGGTCGGTTAATTTTTAGTAATCATCAAAGCCACAGTTCTAAGCCGCCCTTTCTGGAGGGTTCAGGAGACCAGCTTCGTCAGGGGATCGAAGTTGTAGTGGGCTCTCTTAGTGGGCGCTACCACAGCCACACACCCTCTTAAGCTCTGTGCTTTAGTGGAACAAAAGTCCTCTCCTCCACTCTGAAGGGCAAAACTCTGATTTGCCTGTCAGGGTTTCTCAACCTTGGGACCACTAACATTTGGGGTTGGATAACGCTTTGCTGTGGGGGGCTGACCCATGCATCGTAGGATGTTTAGCACCATCCCTGGTCTCCATCCACTAGATGCCAATACTGGACCCCAACTGCGACAACCGAAGTTGTCTCCAGACACGGTCACGTGTCCCCTGGCAATGATGTAATCTCCGGTTGGGAACCACTGGTCTGTGGCAGTCATGAAAATTCTATTATTTCTTACCACTGAATGGCTTAAGCATGTGAGTGAATTCTGGCTATGGAGACCCCACAGGAAAAATTTTTCTCTTAAACAAAACGAGAGGCAAATGGCATTTCTCATTCTTCAGGACACTTATGTCTGGAGGTGTGTGCCCCGGTGTGAGTACCTGGAATTGCTGTACCCACACTGTGACCATACGAGGGCCTGGCCGGAGGTGAAGCTGAGCAGCCCTTGTTATTGTATGGGGACCCATTTCTTTACACATGAAGCCGGATTTCCCCTCAAAACAAACCAGGGGTGTGGCCAGGGGATTTGAGATTAAACGTCATGTACACACACCTATGATCAGGATGTTGAGGCAGGGTGTTAGCACACATCCATGCTGACAGTGAAGATGATGCTGCCCAAGATGGTAGAAATGTCCTGACACACAGCATTTGATCTTTGCTTCACCTGGCAGCCAAAGCAACCTGATGCAATACTCCCACTGCATTGTGCATGACAAATATTTAGAAAACATATTCACATCCGGGATGCGAGGTCCATAACATTAAAAGATGCTTATTTCCCCCCAAGACTTCTCTCTGCTGCTCCTGTCATTCCTCATATTTCAGTACCCTCTAATTCACAACTAAGTGCCATTAAGAAATGATTAAATGGCTATTATAACTCTAGTCTTCTAGGTAATACTTTAAAATATATTATACTTTTAAGAAATATTTAAAACAAATATGACAAAAGGTTAACAGTTAACTCTTGCTTGGGATAAATGAGAACTTACAGAATTATTTCATTTCCTTCCAGGTCATTGTGTGTGTGTTTTAAGGTAAACAAATATAAGAAAAAAAGTGGGTGTGGTAATAGTTTTTTGAAGTAGAGAAAGCTTCACTGATTTTAAAACTTCAGTTTTCAGATTGAAAAGATTTATTGAGTGGAAGACAGACTTACATTTTTAGAACAAAGAGGCTCAGAAATCCTGTAAGGCTAAATAAAAAGGTCATCTGGATATATTCTAGACAGATTTCTCCAAGGATAAAGAGGAAAATTCTGCAATCGTCCATGAAGACAGAGCAAGTAACTTTAAAAGGAAAAATGATTCATCTAACATCAAACTTTTCATCTGTAACACTGGATGACAGACAGCAATGAAACACTGTTTACACATTTGTGAAGGAAAAGAACTGAAATTCCAGACTATACATATTTGAGGGGATAAAAAAATATATTTTTGGAAACAAACTCAAGAAAGTATACTAATACTGGGCTCTAAGAAAGCATCCCAATCAAATAAAATTTAAACAAAAGCAAAGCAAGACCTCAAGAGGAAGTTAAAAGAGCGTACAAATTAGTACTGAGCAGTACTTTTTATGAAAATATGTTAAATATATGATAATGTAGTTAAATCAAAATAGATAATGTAAATGTAACTAGTGATGCATTTAAAAAGCTTTGACTCGAGAAAGGAGGTAGGCATGCCACACAAAAATGAAAACATGGCTAGTACCTCAAAACTAAAGTTCTACATTAATTCAATTAGCCCCAGAATTTTCAAGGAAGAAATGGAGGGTAGGGAGAATGAGGACACAAAGGCCTTCTAAATGCCCTACCTCAATTCTGGGATAGTGAATGGGTTTGTAACCGGACAATCAATGGGTCTGTGCTACTTGTCACTACTTGAGCCAGTTAAGCAGAGACAGGGTTGAATAATATATGAACATTTATTCCAATACTGCTGGCAGTATGGGAGAGCAGAGGTCATCCATAAAAACCTGCTCTGCCCCTCCCCATAAGCCAGCTGCTTATATTAGGAAGAAGGACAAAGATTACATGGGGAAGTGGGCAAAAGGGTCTGCCAAATGAGCAGTTAACAGGTAATGCAGGCTGGAGATTTGCAAAGGCCTGTGGGTATGCCAAGGCTGGGGGGTCTTCAAAGGGCTGGTGGCTCTGGTTTCTGCCACAAGATTGTTAATCTTTCCATGATAATAGGCAGTTCCCAGCTGGGGAGGATGGGCCACATTTCCAGGTGAGCTCCCAGGTCCCACATGCAACTCCCAGCCAGGTTAGAATGTGCCTTCTTTAATCAGAACA
Organism: Myotis brandtii; assembly: GCF_000412655.1. Lineage (NCBI taxonomy): Eukaryota > Metazoa > Chordata > Mammalia > Chiroptera > Vespertilionidae > Myotis > Myotis brandtii. Next base: position 1,175,972 of record NW_005357962.1, on the reverse strand, counting down.
AAACAATCGCAGTTAACAGAGCATGATTAATATTTCTTACAATTATAGCTGGTCCCCAATATTCTATTTCTGCCCCTATTTTTTCCCCCACTGCTTTTTTTTTATCATCTCACATCTATGAGATTAGTTTTAGATGAAAAATCTCATCCTGCTCAACTGCATTTGCTTCTGCCTTAAAAGCAGTTTTCGGGGATAGAATACAGCATATGCAGGATCTGAAAAGAGGAAGACATTGACTACAGCAGCAAGCAATTAGACTACAAAAAAAATGAACAGGACAAAAGTTTTAAAGAATTCCTACAACTCAGACGGGTTGGGTAGCCATGAAGTTAAGTTGGATAAATCAAAACCAAAAAATAACCCTTCTCCTGTTTTACCTTGGTTTCCCTAATTTGTTGAATGTTACTTTCTATCAACTGAGGATTGTCAGAAAGATTAAAACAGCACATTCCCTTAAATTCCTCACAACCATGGTAGGCCACAATAGCAAATAACCTAGAACTGCCTGCCTGACCTGGCTCAGCTCTTGGTGCATCCCATGCATAGCTCTGGAAGTGGCATTCAGGGCTTTTACCATGCCACAAGCCAGCTGGGCCACTTCTATATGAAGGGAGCTACCAATATTAGCATAATAAAAATGGTTAAAGCAGTACAGTCAGCAGGGCTCCACAGGTGCCCTTCAAAAAATGCATCTCCATACCTCATGCCTCATCAGACAATTTAATGGGGAAACAGCATATGATTTACAAATTCAACTCCCGTTGATGACTGTCTTACTATGCATTTGAAAGAGAAACAAAAACTTAAAACCAAGAACACAAAACACCTAGACCCCCTTGCATATGACATAGAATGGAAACAACTGAGGAGAGAGACTGAAAAACTGTGAAAACCAGCATCTACCATGTAGATCCTTGGAAAGACAGTCTCCACACCAGTACAACTTCAAAAAAAATAATATGCTTTATCGTAATGACGATTTCCTCTGAAATTCTGAATATTGTCATCAATAATGGCATATGTTCATTTATTATAAAGGCACTAATGTCTAGTTTAAGGAAATGTTCCTTTTTGTACACTTTTCTCATTGTTACAGGGGGGAGCACTTTCTCTGCTCTTACCCATAAGCTGTCAGTCATTCATCTGCAAACATCTTGACTTAATTTCTGCAGTCTTTTGGAAACAAACATCTTAAATGACCCAGCAGATATGGCCTAAATTTAGAGGGTGATTAGAACTAACTTTTAAATAAAATTATGGAACAAAAAAAATAAACAAAACCAACCAAACACCAGAGTTAAATTGTTACCATGCAAAACCTAACTGGATTTAAACCCGTAACTCCCCCTGCAAATGCTTTTGAGATAGAACATATCCAACAATAGTAACAATTTTTATCAGTTGAATATTTAAAATAGCAACAATAAATGTTTATTTTGTCCCAGCCACTACTCTAAGCATTTTATATATATATATTTTACTCATTTTATCCTCACAACAATGCTTTGAGATTTAGATGCTATTATCATCATCACCCTCACTTTACAGTTGAAGAAACTGAGCCACATTAAGAAACTTGCTTAAGGTTACACATCTAATGAGTGGCAGAGCCAGGATTTGAACCCAGTTAGTCTGAATAATGCACCTAAATAATTAACTATTACCAAGTAACCCTCAACCGTGTCCACACATTAGAAGCACAGGGTCCAGGCCACACCCAGACTAGATACATCATGGTTTCTGGGGGTGATTACCAAGCAGTAGTATTTATAAAGCTCCCCAAGTGGGTCCAATGTACAGCCAAATTGAGAACCACAGAACGATGCTCTATTGCTCTAATGATTGCAAGGCCAACCTTAACTCTGAGGTGATCCACTTAATATATTTTGATATGAAAATTAACATCCATTTGAAACTAAGTTAATTTATAAAACATATATTAATTTGCTAATTGAATGGAAGACTGGTGATTACCTGAAAGAACTGTAAACTACTGCTTTCTCAGAACACAGCTTCTGCCTCAAAATTTAAAACACATCGAGCTTCCCAGACCTACATTTAGTTCATCCCTCCAAAAGGGGGGAAGGGTAGATTAAAGGAGTAGATGTGTGAATATGGTCTCAAGGGCTATAATAGCACTAAAAGTAACTATTTATATTGCCCATTACCCTAATACTATTCTCCCTTTAAATGTTTCTTACATTTACCTGCTCTTTATGTATGTATCTATACATATATGTATGTATTTACATAGATACATATAGATACATTTTCTTACATTTACCTGCTCTTTATGTATGTATCTATATATGTATTTACATAGATACATATAGTAGTATCACATATACATAAATACACATATACATAGATACATATAGTGTCATATATGTATACTGGAGGCCCAGTGCACAGATTAGTGCACTGGTGGGGGGTCCCTCGGCCTGGCCTGCACCCTTTCGCAACCTGGGACCCCTTGGGGGATGTCGGACTGCTAGTTTCAGCCCGATCCCCACAGGCCAGGCCAAGGGACCCCACCGGTGCATGAATCCATGCACTGAGCCTCTAGTATGCATATAAGATCTTTGGTTAATCTCTTCCTGCCCTCCCCTCTCCCCCCTTCCCTCTGAGATTCATCAGTCTGTTCCATGTTTCCATGCCTGGGTGTTGAGCATCTGTCCCTTGGTGGTCAGTGCGCATCATAGCTACAGGCCAAACGGTCAGACAGTCATTCGAGGAATGATTGCATAAAGAACAGGTGGCACATATATAAAATGTAATACTACTCAGCCATAAAAATGATGAAATATTGCCATTTGCAAAACATGGATGGATCTTGAGAACACGATGTAACATGAAATAAATCAGATGGAAAAGGACAGGCACCATAAGATTTCACTCATATGTGGAATAGAAATATCATTTTAAAGGGAGAAATTTTATTGGGAAGTCAAGGATGGTTGAATAAAACAATAAAGGAATCTCCTCCTAACTTTACCAAATTAAACAATACTTGTAGTAAGACTTAAGATATTTTATACTGTCAGTTCACCCACAAACATATGTTACTGTAGGAATCCATTTAAAAGTATTTCAAGAAATAGTTGTTGCCAATAGGGATAAAGTTGTTGCCAATGGGATAAAGCCCCAGCAGATCCACAAATCTTGACCTGTGAACTATTTTGTAAAAATCAGTAATGGAGGGGAAAAAATTAATTCTTCCCCACCCCCCACCAAGATAGATTAAAATAAACAGGCAAGTTGGAAGTCAAAATAAAATCAATGTTAGATGCTGAGAGGACATTTTTAAAGTGTGCCAGCTGGACATTTAATAAAGTGGTAATTAACATATTTCAGTTTTAATTCAGAAGACTCTCCTTCTGGGCAACATATGCTGATCATTGGTAAAATTTCTCCTAAAAACACACTGTACGTGAGAATATTTACAGGATATTTTTTAATATATTGAAATAAATCTGATTATTATAATAGTGCTAGTTAGTAATACCCTAGATACTGTAAAAAATAACAAGATTCACCTGTGATATCAAATGTATTTACATATATAATATACTTTAAAACTGCCATATCTTTGATGACATTTTTATATTTCCAAAGCAAGTTTTTTTTTAATTCACTGATTGCGAGATAAATACACATGACAAATCTTCAGGAGAGAGATTTCTCTCTGTGCTATTTAACAACCAGATAGATGACATCGATCTAATGATCTCTCATTTGTGACACACCAAAGCCTCTTTTGTTGTGCCAACCAAGACCTTATCTTCAATTTTATCTCTATACCTGAGGCTTGGTGGCCCCATGAAATGACATCCCTGCAATTCTAGCCTGTCAGTTAAACTGCAACAAAGCAGTGGAACTCAGTGGGATCTAACAATCACTAAGAATTCAGTGCTGCTTTCTTACTCATCTCCTTTTATGGATGAAGACAAAGAAATTGTTGCCGAATTTTGATGACCTGCCCAAGAGTATCAGCGTGACTATCCTGGCACAAAATGAGTTGAATTTGTATTTGAAAAATACATTTTTCCCCAGCCATGCGGCACAAGTGATTTTTTAAAGGCCTTGTTTTGTTTGTTTTTAGATTAAGCTTGAAGAAAGCTGCCAACACTTTATTTGAAAGGTATTTCCAGGTCATTCCTTCCAGTGCCCCAACTTCAACAATTTGACATCAGTGGCCTCTGAATCCATTGACTTGACCACCTCTTCATGGTCCTTTACCTGCCTGATGGCTTCACCTTCCTTGTCATCCCACCTGGCCCATTGTACTACACAATTCATCACTCTTGTACCTTTGTCCCCAGTCCATCTCTGCCTCTCTCTTCTTCTATATTATTCAGTTGGCAAAACTACAACCTTGATTAAATATGATCATCCTTGATTCTCTTCCTATACCAGAGAAACTGACCCAATCTAGAGAAAACAAACAAGTGTACTGGCAGGTTCTATTTAAAGATAGGACACTAATCTCAAAAGGCTTTCAGATCTGCTCAACAACCTTACCAACTGCCCTTGCCAACTTACACTCCTGCTGCTAGAAAACTATTTTGTATTTTTACCCTTTCTTCTCACTCATCTGATGATCTTGATTCTTATTTTTCTTAGAAAACAGGAGCAAGCAAAAGATAACACAGCATCTTCCTACAGCTATGTATACTCACCTGTATGTAAATGCACAAATCTAATACATTCGCCTATATGTAACTGTACAAAACTAGATCATTCAATGCCTTAGTTTCAGATAAAATGCCCAGACCACCAATTGATACACTGGATTCGCATCCCCTCATGCCTACTTACAGAGATCCTTCTATTCACTCCTTTATTTCTACTGAATAATTCCCATCAGTTTTCAAATGTGTTATAATAGCTCTCACCTTTAAGAAAATATGCTAAATATTTCTGACCTCACATCCTATATAGCTATTCAAGCCTACTCCTCCCCATAGCAAAAAAAAAAAAAAAAATCTCTCAAGAACTATTCATCCTCTCTCTAGTTCCTCATCTCTCATTCTCACCTGAACCAATTCTAATCAGGTTTTTGCCCCTCACCCAGCTCCTGACACGAATATTGTCAACGTCACCATGATCTCATGATGCTATATCCAATGTTCAAGTGGTGGTCAAGGTCCTCAACCTGTCAGCAACACCCACACGGCTCTTCACTCCTCCCTTGATCTTGGCCCTCTCTTCTTGCAGCTTTGAGACATTTCCCTTGCCTGATTGCCTTCCTGTCCTCAATGGTTGTTCCTTCTCAGTCTCCTCTTTTGGTTCCTCTTCAGCTCCTCAACATCTTAATCTTGGGAGGAGCCCAAACACCCAACCTTGTTCCTTCAGCCCTAACCGCCCTCCTGAACTCCAGGCTCATATGCAATGGCCACCTTCCTTTGAATAGGTAGCAGCATCTCAAACATTTTCCTCATCTAAGACAATGGTATCATCATTCAGCCAGATGCTCAGGCCAAAGTTCAAATCCAGTTAGAAAATCCAAACTGCAATACATTCAAAACATATCCTGGCCCAGTTGTTGTGGCTCAGTGGTTGAGCATTGACCCAGGAACCAAGAGGTCCCCAGTGCAATTCCCTCTCAGGGCACATGCCCGGGTTGCAGGCTTGATCTCAGGTGGGGGCGGGCAGGCGGCCAATCAATGTGTCTCTCCCATCGATGTTTCTATCTTTCTATTCCTCTCCCTTCCTTTCTCTCTAAAATCAATTAAAGTACACCTAAAAAAATAAAAAACATATCCTGAATCCAACCATCACTTACCAACTGCACCCAAGTCCCACCTGGACTCATGTATAAGCCCCTTAACCTGTCTTCCTGTTTGTACCCTTGCCCTTTACAGCCTACTCTGGGATCATCCATTTAAAACAGAAAGCAGATCATGGCTCTTCCACAGTCGAAACCCTGATGGCCACCCATCAGATGTAGAAAGGTCCAGAAGGCCCTGGTTATCTGGCTGCTGACCACCTCTTCGGCTTCATCTCCTCCCAGATTCTCCCTTGCTCACCCCTCTCCGCCACACTGGCCTCCTTGCTATTCTCCAAACACCCACAATGTCCCTGGCCTTCACAATTGCTCTTTTTGTCCCCTGAACCATTCTTCCCCAGGGTATTGACATGGCTTTTCCCCCCTCACTTCCTTTCATTTCTTGCTCAGAGAGGGCTTTCTTGAACACCCCATCTAAAATTATTCACCGTGCCATTCTCTAGTCCATCCCCCTGCTTTATTTGTCTCCACAGCACTCATTCACTAATGTTATGCTGTATCTGAAAGGGTTAAAGAGAATAAAACAGGGCAGAGAAAACTTATTGTGCTTAGCAGATATCTTGCAGAAAGCTTGCAGCCTTGAGCATGGCATAGCCTCGATAACCACTAGACACCTGGCATGGAGGAACCAAGGATGGACCGGACCCTTATGTCAGCGGAGCGGCTTGCAGCCAGCAAGGATTAATAAAAACCCTTTTCCCCCTTCAGTCTCTGCTGACTCCTTTTTGTCTGACTCAGGCCATCTGCACCCAGGCACCTGAAATAAAAGCTTTCTTTATACATTACAGCCTCACGTCATAGGTGTGTGACCACGGCCCACTCCGAGCCTTTCAGTATCTCTACATGTTTACTTGTTTATTACCCATCTCCCTCACTAAAATGTAAGATTCAATAAGCCTAGACTCTGTCTTATTCCTCACTGTACCCACAGCATCCAGAGCTGGGCCTGGTTTATACCAGATGCCCAATAAATGTTTGTTGAACGAATTACCAATTTAACCAATCTGAGCTATAAGGATGTGTAGTCAGGCAGGCTGTCCTCACATACCAAGAAGATAAAGTACAATTTTGATTCACAGATGCCATCAAAGAAAGCCTATATTATTTTAAATATTCTTCATTCTATTTCCTAGACAGATAAGATAGAAAGAACAATAGAGAGATTATGCATTGGTCTTCTTACCCCCCGTTTCAGATTAAAAATATCATGCATCCACTGGCTAATTAACAGCAAATCTTAAGCCCCTGCATAGCTAGTTGGATCTATTGTGATCTGAAAGTCTCATGGGAAGGAAAAGCTATTTTTTTCCAGTTGAAATTAGGTTCTCAGGGGTTTGCTCAAAACCTCAATCTTAGGATGTAATCAGCTTCTCTCTCATTCAGTAATAAGTATGGCTAAATAAGGAATACAGTGAAATACCTAGTATTTTCTTCATTATGCAAGTGGATCTTCTCTGCCCAATTAGATCACAAGCCGTCTGAGTATAGGGGTGCATCTTTGACTCTCCTTAATAGTCAGAATAGGTTAGGTTACACTGGCTATGCCAAATCCAGTCCCTTATGCCAACAAAAGAATACTGTTTAAGACACATATCTACATGTTGGTTGGCTACATTTCAGTTTATCACAGCTTAGTAAAGACTCAGAAAGATAGAGGCTCCATCTCAACACTTGCTTTCACAGTCACTGCAACATAGGATGGAATGTGGTGAATCGCTTTCCAGTTCTCTGACACTTTGCTCACGTTTTATTGGCCAGAGCAAGTCCTCCCTACCTTCAAAGGAGGAAGGACTGTGTAATACTATGATCCTGCCAGAATATTTGCAGCCTTTGCAACTGCCACATTCCCCTTACAGAGTTTTGAATAATAACTTTTACCTAATAGTAGGCAAAGACATTTCTGTTTAGCTCATTCATTCTACCCAGTCACATATGTGATCACACAATTGGCCTTTCAATGGAGAGTCCCAACCCCCAACGGTAAAATTCCTGGAAAGAAGAAAAAAGAAAAAAAATGCATGTTTCAAAAATAAAAAGCAAAATTAAATAATGCTACGTGTCCTAGGAGTTTCATAATAGCAACCAAAAGCTTCTGTCACTGATGCATAAAATGTATTTTAGAATAAAACTAGTAAACAAAACTCTGCTCATGCTTTCTTGGCGATGCTTCTAATTTTGCAGGCACCTGGTAGAAGACCTTTCTTGGCTATAATCCAGGCTCACCTGTGCCCATCTACATGGATAAAAATGAGCTCCAACCTGGTGATTTCAAATTCAGCTAAAGATGATCCAGAAGCCAGGGAATAAGATAAGATTAATGAATAGCTAAAACGTACTGGTGTCTATGCAGAGATTTGTATATGACAGACTAAGTAACTCTTCATAAGAAAATGACAAGACAGACATGACAGATAAAATGAACATAGAGGAATATCTGCAGTATTCCAGGCTTTTATAGTTCAGGTTACATAAAAGCTTATGAACCATAGTAATAAATAAATAAATAAATAAAAAAGGTGGGGGAAAGAAATGCTAAATATAAAGAAAATTGTATAAGCAATTATGGAAATGAAGAGTAAATGAATAAATGTTTACTGAGAATGTATTTATATACTGTATCAAATAACTTTATTATAAGCTTTCATGTTCCACACAGACCTGTGAACACCTACACTTTCCCAATTCCTTCATTGATATAAGAGGAGATTTTAAATGATCAAAGACTTAATGGAAAGAGGTCTGATGACTGAACCCCTTTGAGTACCTGGCCTGGTGTCCCCTCACAGCATAGAACATTGGTGGAGAGAGAAGAGAAACTTCTTGATGCATCTCAACACTCATGCTTCTTCCGTCATGGAAACTTATTTGAAGTGTGATTTAGGTGAACAAGGAAGCAGACAGCTGAACAACACATACCCAGCAGAGGGGTCTTAGTCAGCTCTTGGCTGCCATAACAAAATCTCACAGACTTGGGGCTTAAGCAATAGTAATGTATATTCTCACAGTTCTGAGGCTAGAAATTCCAGATCAAGGTCTGGGAGGGTTCCGTTTCTGGCTTGCAGATGGCCACCTTCTTGCTAAGTCCTCACATAGCCTTTCCTTTGTGCTCAAATGGACTCATTCTTGTTCTCTCTCCGACTCCCTCCTCTTATAAGGCCACTAATCTAATCATGAGGGCTCCACTCCCATGACCTAATTTAACCCTAATCACCTCCCAACATATCCATTGGCAGGGGACACACATTTAGTCCATAACAAGAGGTTATAAGGAAACATGGATTCTTTGAAGCATGAGCTCAAAACACAGGGCCAGATTTAAAACAATACGGTACCTTGTTTTAAGTGCCATGGTACTTTAAGAGTTAAATGACAGTGCACAGTAAGAAAAATGACCTCATTCAGCTTTGAGTGAACCAACACATGAAACGTTTTCTCTCATCACACTCTCTCAAACTATGTCCCTGTTCTGTTTCCAGGGTAAACCCTTCTAAATTGTGTTAGAAGAATTTCAAATGATGAACAGATGCATACATACAAGGCTTCCAAAGAAAGGCATGGTAACAGCTGAAAAATTGCCTTCCTGCTCTGGTTCCTAAAGTCCCTGAAAAAAAGATCATTGAAAATAAATCCAGTTGTGAACTGCTAGCATAAACTAACCACTTCCTTAATGCTAGGCACTGGGTTAATTGCTTTTTAGATATAGTCTAGTGTAATATTTATAATAACCCATCTTACAGATAAAGAAACCAAGGCCCAGAAATGTTAAATAATTGGAACAATATTACACAGTCACAAACCTGAGAATCAGGTTTCAAACAATTTGCTTTTTATCCACAAAACCATCTTTGGACTGAGAAACAACTTGTTGGGTCATGGCTAGCTATGGGACCGCAAGCAAGTGACTGAATTTCTCTGGAATTCAGTTCTTCATCTGTAGAGTGAAGGAGAGTGGATGATCACTAAAGTAGGTTTTTCTTTCTCAAGTTTTATGATTACTTTTAAATTACACTTGGCTGAAAACAAACACTAAAACAGTTTTTAGGCCTACTTTACAGAGTCTGTTACAAAGAATAAATTAATTAATGCATACAAAAAATGCTTCTGATGATGAATAACTATGCCATTTTAGAGTTTTGTTATCATCATTTGGCAACCAAAAAAGGAACTCTAAACTCTAACCAGCTCTCTTAAAATATTTAACATACAAACACAGTGTGAGGATGAGCAGATACCCCCTTTAAAAGAAAACCCTTTAAAATGTATGCTCAATCAGCAGCTGTTTCATTCCATCAACTTCAAAAAAATTTTTCTGAAGACGAGTGTCTAACAAGTTTTTAAGACCCTTGTTGAAGCTTCAGCATATCTCAGAAAACTGGATTGATTACAGCCACGCCTTCCGCAAGTCAATGTCTGTACTCTGGACCTTTCCTTTGTGCTCAAATGGACTCATTCTTGTTCTCTCTCCGACTCCCTCCTCTTATAAGGCCACTAATCTAATCATGAGGGCTCCACTCCCATGACCTAATTTAACCCTAATCACCTCCCAACATATCCATTGGCAGGGGACACACATTTAGTCCATAACAAGAGGTTATAAGGAAACATGGATTCTTCTCTGAAGCATGAGCTCAAAACACAGGGCCAGATTTAAAACAATACGGTACCTTGTTTTAAGTGCCATGGTACTTTAAGAGTTAAATGACAGTGCACAGTAAGAAAAATGACCTCATTCAGCTTTGAGTGAACCAACACATGAAACGTTTTCTCTCATCACACTCTCTCAAACTATGTCCCTGTTCTGTTTCCAGGGTAAACCCTTCTAAATTGTGTTAGAAGAATTTCAAATGATGAACAGATGCATACATACAAGGCTTCCAAACAAAGGCATGGTAACAGCTGAAAAATTGCCTTCCTGCTCTGGTTCCTAAAGTCCCTGAAAAAAGATCATTGAAAATAAATCCAGTTGTGAACTGCTAGCATAAACTAACCACTTCCTTAATGCTAGGCACTGGGTTAATTGCTTTTTAGATATAGTCTAGTGTAATATTTATAATAACCCATCTTACAGATAAAGAAACCAAGGCCCAGAAATGTTAAATAATTGGAACAATATTACACAGTCACAAACCTGAGAATCAGGTTTCAAACAATTTGCTTTTTATCCACAAAACCATCTTTGGACTGAGAAACAACTTGTTGGGTCATGGCTAGCTATGGGACCGCAAGCAAGTGACTGAATTTCTCTGGAATTCAGTTCTTTATCTGTAGAGTGAAGGAGAGTGAATGATCACTAAAGTAGGTTTTCCTTTCTCAAGTTTTATGATTACCTTTAAATTACACTTGGCTGAAAACAAACACTAAAACACTTTTTAGGCCTACCTTACAGAGTCTGTTACAAAGAATAAATTAATTAATGCATACAAAAAAATGCTTCTAGTGATGAATAACTATGCCATTTTAGAGTTTTGTTATCATCATTTGGCGACCAAAAAAGGAACTCTAAACTCTAACCAGCTCTCTTAAAATATTTAACATACAAACACAGTGTGAGGATGAGCAGATACCCCCTTTAAAAGAAAACCCTTTAAAATGTATGCTCAATCAGCAGCTGTTTCACTCCATCAACGTCAAAAAAAATTTTCTGAAGACAAGTGTCTAACAAGTTTTTAAGACCCTTGTTGAAGCTTCAGCATATCTCAGACTGCTGGATTGATTACAGCCACGCCTTCCGCAAGTCAATGTCTGTACTCTGGAAATACTCACATGGAAGATGACAAGCAAAAAAAAAAAATCATGAACTGACAATATGATAAGCAGCATCATATACCAGCAAACATTTTCACCATGGCAGACTTAATGACAGTTACTCATAGATGTCATTCTTGCCTTGTGGTATCCAGAGATGGGCTGATCCTGAAGCAGAACTCAATGAAGAGCTCAGCATAGCCGTCAAGATTGCCAAGCCAGATGGCAATTCTGCAAAGAATGAAATCCTAACTTTCTGGATCTGCGAACTTCGAGAAATCATGGGTGACAGGGCTGTTCTTTGAGAAAATGACTTTGTACCATCGATGAACATTAAGTTGAAGCACGAAATGACCCTCCAAAGGTCCTTGAAATGAAGCCATTTGGAAGTCATTCAAAGAATTCACTGCAACCTAAGCCTGCTAGTTTGATAACGAGTTAAAATAAGAACAAATAAAGGGGGGAAAGGTGATTGTGAAGCACAACTTCCTGTGGAGTAGCTCAGCAGTGAGTAGTAATGAGGAACAGACCAATAGATGTTGCACGTAGTCAACAAAAACAGTGGATCTCATGGAGCAAATGACCTGGGAAATAACTGGATGGAAATTAAGCAAGAGAGTAACCAGACTCTACAACACACTTCTTGAAGCAGCTATAGATACAAACTGGAATACACCCTCGATGCGTCACAGGTGTAGGCAGAAATGTGCCCCCAGTAGCAAACATTCTGAGGAGGACTGCCTTTGCATAAAAAGGACATATGTCACAATGCCGACACATATGATGCCACCGTATTTATCACAGGTAACATGAGATGGATAGGTAACTACTGAGAGTGCTTATGAGGTTTCCATGCCACAATATGGACACAATCATCACCATGAGAAACACACTGTACACATACACAGCTGTATTGTGGATGGTTGCAGATGCATTACAATAGGAACATAATTTAAAATACATAGGCTGAAGCCCTAGATTTCATGATAAAGTCCTAATTTGGGGGAAAACATGCACTGAATATACGTTTTTGAAACACACAGAAAATACTCATTCACTGCACGAGTTTAGAAATAATTCTTCTTTTTAAATTCTTTCTTGTTTAAAGTATTACATATAGTATTACATGTCTCCTTTTTCCCCCATTGACCTCTCTCTGACCACCGCCACCCCCAGCACATGCCCTTACCCCCCTAGTGTCTGTGTCCATTGGTTATGCTTATATGCATGCATACAAATCCTTCGGTTGATTACTTACCCCCACTCTCCCCTGCCTTCCCTCTGAAGTTTGACAGTCTGTTCAATGCTTCTCTGTCTCTGGATCTGTTTTTGTTCAACAGTTATGTTGTTCATTTTATTCCACAAATGAGTGAGATCTTGTGATATTTCTCTTTCTCCGACTGGCTTATTTGACTTAGCATAATGCTCTCCATGTCCATCCATGCTGTTGCAAATGGTAAAAGTTCTTTCTTTTTTACAGCTGCATAGTATTACATTGTGTAGATATACCATTGTTTTTTAATCCACTCATCTGTTGATGGGCACTTGGGCTGTTTCCAAATCTTAGCTATTGTAAATTGTGCTGCTAGGAACATAGGGGTGCGTATATACTTTCTGATTAGTGTTTGATTTCTTGGGATATATTCCTAGAAGTGGGATTCTGGGTCAAGTGGGAGTTCCATTTTCAATTTTTTGAGGAAACTCCATACTGTTTTCCACAGTGGCTGTACCAGTCTGCATTCCCACCAGCAGTGCACGAGGGTTCCTTTTTCTCCACATCCTCACCAGCACTTGTCATTTGTCAATTTCTTGATGATAGCCAGTCTGACAGGTGTGAGATGATACCTCATTGTCATTTTGATTTGCATTTCTCAGATGATTAGTGACTTTGAGCATGTTTTCATATGTCTCTTGGC
>NW_005357962.1:1108732-1162135 GCF_000412655.1 Myotis brandtii | reverse complement strand
TCTTTGTTTTACTATGGTTGCAAGTATCAAAAATTTTCTATATGTGACACGGCACCAGAGTTAAGTTAGGGTTTTTCAAAATGCTGACACGCCGAGCTCAAAAGGTTCACCATCACTGCCCTAGGAGCTGTATAATTTTTAAAGCTCTGTGGAAGTCATTGTACACTAACGCTGTTGTTTTAGAGCCAAGAATAAACAAAAATATAACACTTTTTTTGCAAGTTTAGTTTTTAATTAAAAATTATCTATGTATCATTTTCTCAGAACAGATTAATCTACCTCAAAATCAAAATCAAGAGCCCTGAGACAAGGGCAGGCAAGAAAACATTTTTAGCCTTACTATATTTGGTTATCTATGGAGATGGGTATACACAGAAATCTCAACATTTTCACTGTACAAAAAGCCAAATACAGCCCAGCCAGCATGGCTCAGTGGTTGAACATCACCCACCTATGAACCATGAAGTCACAGATTACTGGTCAGGCCATATGCCCAGGTTGCAGGCTCAATCCTCAGTAGGAGGCATGTAGGAGGCAGCCAATCAATGATTCACTCTCATCATTGATGTTTCTCTCTCTCTCTCTCTCTCTCTCTCTCTCTCTCTCTCTCTCTCTCCCCCTCTCCCCCTCTCCCTTCCTCTCTGAAATCAATAAAAAATGCTTTTAAAAAAAGCCAAATACATAAAGTCAAAATTAGCTGCAGACACACCAAATTAGACAGCAATTGCTTTGACTGCCCAGCAGACACCTCGCCCCTTATCCCGGACAGTTTACCCCCTTTTACAGGAAACTTGCTCCTTTCTCCATTCCCACCATGAAGTTGACAATCATATGCCCACCTTCTGTGCACAGTTAACTGATCCCAGGAAAGGTGTGTGACCAACCCTGAGCCAGAGCCTTCACTGGGTGATGCCCTGGAGCTGGGATAGGCAATATGCTCCCCTCCCAGTACAGCTGGGAGGGATGAGGCAGGACTCTTACCAAAAGCCACATCTACCGCGAAGCAGGAGAAGCCAGGCATATAAGGATGCAGACAGGAACAGAGGCTTGGGATCCTGCATGCTGAGGTGGCCTGGACCTCAGCAGTGCCCCTGCCCTGCTCTTTGTTACATAAAGCAGTGAGGTCCTTTTTGCTTGCTTGGCTCGGTCTTTGCTCCCTTGCAACCCAATGTGTCCCAAATAATCAGAAATCAGAAGTAAATGAAACTGCTACCTGCAAGTCTAAATGGAAACACTTGCTCTTGGCTATAAACCTATGGAATGAGCCGCACTGGACAGTCCAGAACTACCTCCAGAAGGCAGCCCACCTGAAGGTTCCCAGGAATGAGGTGGGTTTTCATAGGACATTAAAGGTTAGTTTTTTGGTGGAGAGAGAGAACCATCCCTAGGTAAGGAAAGAACGTAAGTGTGGAGAAGATAACACGTGTTCTAAAGGCAGACAGACGTCCCGATCTCCTGGGCCTTGTTGGAAGCTTGCTGTAAGCAGGCGAGGAACAGAGCAAAGGCCTGTTGACCAATAGGTAACTGTGTGACCTGGCGCCGGTGTCTTACCTTCTCTGAGCTTCAGGTTCCCTCATCTGCAAATGAGAGCACCACGCACACTGCAGGATTATCACGAGGCAGTTTTTCCTCCAAGGTGCTCCTAGAACCACTTGCATCATAACCACCGGGTATGCTTGTTATGACATAGATTCCTGGGCTAAAATCCACAACTTTTTAAAAAAATAATTTTTAAAAATATTTTTTTATTGATTTCAGAGAGGACAGGAAAGGAAGAGAGAGATAGAAACAGCAATGAAGGGAGAGAATCATTCATCAGCTGCCTCCTGCATGCCCCCTACTGGAGATCGAGCCCGCAACCCGGGCAGGTGCCCTTGACTGGAATCAAACCCGGGACCTTTCAGTCTGCAGGCCAACTCTCTATCCACTATCCAAACCGGCTAGGGCTTTAAATATATTTTTTTGATTTCAGAGCAGAAGGAAGAGGGAGAGAGAGATAGAAACATTAATGATGAGAGAGAATTATTGATCCACTGCCTCCTGCACGCCCACTACTGGGGATCAAGCCTGCAATCAGGGCATATGCCCTTGACCAGAATCAAACCCAGGACCCTTCAGTCCACAGGCCAACGTTCTATCCACCAAGTCAAACCAGCTAGGGCTAAAATCCAAAACTTTTTAATCAAAGTCCACATTGTAAAACAACAACAAAGCCCCTTCCAGGTGATTCTTATGTGCACTAAACTATGAGATCCACAGCTGTCAATGTTAATAAGTGCCCAGCACAGTTGCTGGTCCATAATAACCTTGACTGCACATCTGCTATTAGTCCTACCAACAACAACAACTACACCACACACACACACACTTTCAAGGTTGCTGAACTTGAAATTTGAAATTAGAGAATATCAAGTTCAAGGGAATGCTCCAAAACAACCCAAAATTTATACTTTGGAAACGAGGTGGGGGGGAATTAACATTATCAGGCTACCCTGAGCTTATACTTGTTTATCAAGATTTCTATAATTTAAAGCAATGGTTCTCAACCTTGACTGAACATTAGAATCACTGTGGAAGCATTTCACACACCCCCTCCCCATGTTCAAGGCTGCATCCACAAATAAATCAGAGTCTCTGGAGGTGGAGCCTAGGCATCAGAATTTTTTAAACTTTTCCAAGTGATTTCATTGTACAGGCAAGTATGAGAAAGCAGTGTGAACAACATACAGTGGTAATGGGGAGAGAAATTTGGGTGCTATTAGACTAACCAGGTTATGATTATATATGAAGGGAACTGGCTCTTATCCCCGACCTTTTTCTATGTGACAGATAAAATACTTTAAAAGTCTATCGGTATATCTACCCACAAAACTGACAAAATTAAATAAATCTGAGAACACAAGGCTTGGTGAAGATGTGGATTAACAGAATCTTTTCTGCACGGCTGGTGGGAGTATAAACTGATACAACCACTTTGGAAAGCACTTATGCATTATCTTGAACAATCTCACATCCTGCAACACAGCAGCGGTCGCTAGTCTACCTTTAGGTACACTCACAAGAGAAACCTTGGCACATGGGTACAAGATTACAGCCCTGGTCATGGAAACAAAAGCTGGAAGCACCCAGTGACAGAAACATGGCTAAATCATAGCATAAATTATATGGTAATTTATGGTTGAATTGCAGTATACTGCAGTTGCAAAACAAAATATTACACAGCAGTGGCAGGTCCATGGGTGAATCTCAGTAACACAACGTTGCATGAAAAAGCAAGTCGCAGGAGACTGGATAAACCACGATGATATCTCTTCATAAAGTTCAAAGCCAGGCAAAATGAAACAATGATCACTTAAGCATACATGTAGATAAAGAGGCTATAAAGCAAGAAAATGACAAACAGTGATCAGAATAGTGGTTTCCTCTGGTGGCAGAGAGATGGGGGTGGGGGGGACAAAGGAAAAAGATGAGGAATTACAGAGATAGATTTAAAAAAGTAAATACGTAAGGTGCTGATTCTTGGATTAGATAATGTGTTCACAGGTCTTCATTTAAAAAATAAATAAAATAAAAATAGGCCGTGAATTGGCAGTCTATGGTATGTCATGAACCAAGAATTATAATTATGCTAAGTCTGTGCACTAGAGTTCCAAAGAATGGAAGAAAAAGAAAATTCTATCCATAAAGACAATAGAACCCAACACCAGTGAGAAGGAAATTCAGGGGACTTTCTTGCTTTTACATTTTTCTAAGAGTTTACTTGAGCCAAATTAATGACATGCCTGGCAGCAAGATCTCAAAAGCTTCCGGGGAACTTCCAATGATTCTAAGTCAAACACTAATAAGCTAGACTCATTCCATCTTCCAGGTTTCATCTTATTTCAGAAGCAAGAGTCTCAGTTGTCAGGCCAAGGCACAGAGCTGTCACCTCGAGCACAGTGGCTCCCTCACCTTGCCAGCCAAAGGCTCTGGTGTAGCTAATTGAGAATTGTTAGGAAGGGGGAAGCAAACCTCCCAAATAATGGCCAAAAAATTCCAGTATCTAATGTCATAATTCCCAGTTCTTGAAGGGTTGTATTCTTCAGATTTCTATAAGAAATTAATGTAATTTAATCTCTGACACAGCAGGAATCATTAGGCATAATGACTCTATCTAGTATTTATTGCTGCTTAGGGAGGGAGGCGTTATTTCATGAGCCCTCACCCAAAAGCTACAGTTGATAGCAGTTATAGAAATGTTTATTTTCTTCTTTCCCTACTTGTGTGATGCAAAATTTATCTCCATTTCTTCCTTTTAAAACCAGGTGACAGGCTCAGCTCTTTTCCATGGGAAACTTTGGAAAGCGTGTTTTGGCTTTCAGGAAGCATTCGAATACGTAAGCATAAGGTCAGCGATTATGACAGGCAGCAGTCGGAGAGGACAGACTTGCTTAGCATTTGAGTCAGCAGGTCTTCTTAAGATAAATTTCATAGAGGGGTTTGAAGAGGCTATTTCTCCTACACAACAAGGCTCTTGCTAATTTGAAGACAGTGTTCCAGCTTTACCAAAAACAAATTCTTACACTCCTACCTCGTATGACACACAATGAAAACAGAAAAACAGGTGTGTCTGCAGAAACATAACAGCCCTTAGCAGGGTTTCTTGGCCTTTGGGAATTGTGCTAAAATACAGATTCCTAAGTATCGCCCCAGACATATGGAATAGAAATGAGAGGACATACCAGGGGAACGCATTCTCAACAAGCACTCCGGGCCATTCAATGCGAGAGACCCCTCAACCACACTTTGTAGAAAATGCTGTCTTACAACTTACAATAAAAATCTGAACAAACATATGCTGTGTCCTGGACATTGGACACACTGAAAGCACCTCTGGGGGCCTGAAATTGTATCGACGCAACCTGATCAATAAGTTTTAAAAGATACTCTTGTGGCCTTTGCCAGTTAATACACTTGCAAAATGTTCTCAGCTTCCTTACCTATAAAATACTTTTTAAGAAACTAAACAAAAGCAAAAATACAGCGCTGGGCCAGTTTTCATCGATTGAAAATGCTACTTTCCTTACTTTGATGAAAATTAAGCTCCCCTGATGTTTGAGTTCAAATAAATTATTGCCTAACAATAGTATTTTAAAAATCCAGTAAGAAAAATTCTTCACAGTGGAAAGTCTGGTTCCTTGAGATCTTAATAGATAAAGACAACTAAAGAGGTATGATTCAGATCACCGATGTGCCCTGGTTCCAGTCCATGAATAAGCCTTGTATACCATCTGGCATCAACTCCAGCCAGAAGGAGCCTTCTCAATGCTGCAGCCAGACACTGGGGAGAAGTCGCTCAAGAAGTTAATAGGTCTGTATTGATTGCACAAATGTTTCAAATCAGTACAGTATGAACACTTGGGGAAGGAGGGATTTGAGAGTAAGGAACCACTACCATGTAGGCTCATTCTGTTTGCTCATTAATAAACTCCTTTACAGGTTTCTGATAAGACAGAACATGAACGTGGTCAATGTTAAGTACCCAATGTTCTGAAACTGTCTACTGTCCTAAGATTGTAATAAGATCACAATGCTATTTGATTAAAAGGTATATGCCAGGAAGCCTTTAAAAAAAAAAAGTGTTCTTCTGGCTTAGATGTAGATTTTTCTTCCAAGTCTCTAGTGCCAGGAAAGCTTTTCCTTATGCTCAAAGCACATCTTCCTCAGTCCCCTGCCTGTCTTCCCCCAACCCCTCCTGACATTTGCACAGGTACCTCGCAGACCGCCTTTGGCTTGCAACCTCAGCTTCCGTGACTAGAGGAAGCGAGCCATGCTACTGGCATTTTTATATCGACTGGAATCTCTAGAAGCGGGAAGGGCCTAGGGTTGGATGGAGAAGAATGAAGGTCAATAGAGTTGTTTTTTTGGTTGGGTCACTGTTTGACTGAGTTGGGGACATCGGCAGTCTTACTTCTCAGCGACTTGGTGATAAGAACAGAATTTATAGCTCACACGCTCAAAATCAGGACAGTATTTCCTGATAATACCTTTATCTCAAAGTTTTCGATTTGATGGAGTTTTACCATAAGAAAATGTCACAGAAATAAAACTTTTTCTTCCTTCTACTAGAAAGTGACTGACACCTATGATGAGGATAACCTACCTGCACCCCTCCACGCCCCCACTCCCAAGTATCCTGCCATTCAAGATTCCTTTATCAGTGCAGACTTTTTAAACGTATATTATTTTTTTTCTATAATTAAATGAAATCCATAGTTATTCTAATTTTCTATGTACTAACCTTCTCTTACCTTATTTAATTCCCTGTTAGCCCTGCTTGCTTTTTGTTGGCACTTGCCTAGACTCTGTGCCTATTTATTGTCGAACTTGGTGCTATTTCATTTAAGTTCTTCTCTTATAAACAACACAGAGGCAGGCTGTGCTTTTTCACTGCATTTGAGACTATTTATTCTAACAGGGAAATTTGAGTTAATGTAACTCCTTATGACAGTTTCTTGGAGATCATGCGTTCACCTTTAGTTGTTTTTGTGTGTGTTTTTTTTTAATTTCAAAAGATGCACATGAGTATTTAAGAAAACAAAGTAAACAATGACACAGAGTAAAAAGTATGAGATTGCCTTGCTTCCATATACGCCTCTATAAACTTTAAGCTATTATAGTAATTGCCTGTTATAAGAGAAAAAGATTTTAGGATACAGTATCTCCTTCCCTTGTGTTGCCCTCATAGATATAACCTTTTATTGGTTACTTTGATCACATAATTATACACCTAAATCTCTATTTCTCTATTTATCAAGACTAAAAAGTACCATTCAACCATCCATTATAAAACAGGAGAAAATGCATGCCCTTATGCTCCACTCCATCTTCTGGTCCCTTCAATTTCTTTCAATTTACCACTTTTATCATTATTTTACAACTAGTGTTCTGGGGCATGGATTCATGCACATTGAAAGGAAATTAATTAGTCCCTCCGGTGCAGGAACTAATGCACGCAGTCCCAGGTGGTGGCTAGCGGGTGGACTGGGTGAGATGAGTTCGACACGCCCTGGAGCAAACCTCCCGTGGCCCCTCCCAGCCGGCCGCACCTGGGCTGGTGCCAGGGCTCAAAGGGTGTCTGCGGAGTGAGCGGGATCCCTCCAGCAGGTGGGGTCCATCAGCTTGGCCTGCTGGGATCGGGCCAAAACCGGCTCTCTGACATCCCCCCGAGGGGTCTCAGAGTACAAGAGGAATCACCAGGAATTGGGCACCCTCCTCTCTGATTCTGGGATGCATCACCCAAGAACCACCGCTGCCAAGTGACCACAGGTCGGCAGCTCCTGCGTTGTGTCTGCCCCCTGGTGGTCAGTGTGCGTCATACCTACTGGCCGGTTGGACGGTGGCTTAGCCTTTTATATATAGATGTCAAGCTTTATAGCATTTCCATTTTGTTCAGTAAATATAATTTATCTTTCATGTTCTGCATATAGGTTAATACTGAAGATAGAAAACTAATAACATATTTCTTATATTACAATGAGGTAAATATTTTTATTCAGTGCAGATTCAGAGAGTGAGACTAGATCAGTTAAAGGAGATAGAATCTTTTGTCACTAAACCAGTTCTAAGCATCAAGTACAAAGGTATTCTGTTTTCTTATACCTCTCTAGTTCCTCAGAATTCTTACACAATTTAGTTCACTTCATACTTTGGGATTTCCTTTGTAACTTTTTCAAGAATTTCTGATTGCCTTTCTTTTTTTCTTATTGACAGAAAAAAAACACATATATTTACTCCATCATGAAGATCATCTAGCTCAGCGGTTCTCAACCTGTGGGTCGCGACCCCTTTGGCGGTCGAACGACCCTTTCACAGGGGTCGCCTAAGACCATCCTGCATATCAGATATTTACATTACGATTCATAACAGTAGCAACATTACAGTTATGAAGTAGCAACGAAAATAATTTTATGGTTGGGTCACAACATGAGGAACTGTATTTAAAGGGCCAGAAGGTTGAGAACCACTGATCTAGCTGGTCAGTTTCAGACAGGTCTACTATTCAGTCGTACTTTTTTTGTAGTGTCACTTTTTATTTTATGTTGTCACATTTTCCACTTTCTTAAATTGCTTTTTTGATACAGAAAGTCTCCAAAAAAAAATTTTAGAGACCATGCATTCGAGGTAAAATAGCTGTTCCTTTCCTGTCTGAAAAGTAAGGATGGGTCCACCAAAGGTTTCCCTTTCAGAGTTTCAAGAACAGAAACCCATGAGCAGATGAGGCAGACACCTGCAAGAGAAAAAGCTCAGAGAAAAAGCTCCAACACTATTAAACTGCGATCCCCAAGGCAATCCCAGGGTGACTGTTGGAGCCAGCCACTCTCGGCGGGCTGTTAGGATGACGTGCCCAAACCCCTTTGTTTGCTTCTAGCTGACTGCTCCTGGCTCACGCACCCCTTCATTTTCAACTGGTGGAATCTTAAGACATTTGAAAAGATTATATCTGTTTTTCACTTTAGGGGAGGCCATGAACTGTAAGCGTATCATCCTAAGACATCATAAGAGTTTTAACATCATTTTGCTGAACTTTCCCTATATCCTGACCCATGGCTTGAAGCCCCTCCTTCATTTCGAACCTAATGCCCTTATTAAGGACAAGTAAAGCCTGGAGCCAATGTCATGGCCAGCTCTCCTGTATTCCAAAAGATGGCAGTTTCCAAATTAAAATCCTTCAACTTGCCATTTCCCACTCCCATACTCCTCCATCTATCACAGTGCCTCTCTACTTAGGGGTTTTCCAAAACCCATGGCTTGAAGCCCCTCCTTCATTTCGAACCTAATGCCCTTATTAAGGACAAGTAAAGCCTGGAGCCAATGTCATGGCCAGCTCTCCTGTATTCCAAAAGATGGCAGTTTCCAAATTAAAATCCTTCAACTTGCCATTTCCCACTCCCATACTCCTCCATCTATCACAGTGCCTCTCTACTTAGGGGTTTTCCAAAAGTTTTTTTTTTGGGGGGGGGGTGGGGAGAGGGGAGAAATAGTTCTACTTATTTCTAAAAATGAATCAAGAAGGCAGGAGTTAAAAGTTTTTCTCTGTCTTGAAAATAGGATCACCCAACCCAAACACACACTTGGAAAAAATGTTTCCCTCTTACATCTTTTATTCTCTCTCTAATTTCCAACTGAGAAAATAAAATCCTGACTTTCTATCATGACCATAATTTCAAATCTCTATGAACTAACTCTGGACAATTATCTTAAAAACACCATGACAATAAAAGTAATATTAGCCTCTCAATATTTAATGAATAGGCAACATGGAATAGTTGCACAGAACTTGTGAGATAAATGGGGTCAGATCTTATCTCTGGATGGTGGGCTTTTATTTATTGATTTTTAGCTCTTCTCTATTTTTAAAAGAAATTCTATCATTGCCTTGTAATTTTTGTAAAATTAAAAAAGTTTTACAAATAAAATTGGAATGATGCTGGTTTGGTCTGTTATTTTAGAGATTAAGGAAACAATTTTATATTTCTATTTCCTCTGCTTAGGAAAAAAAAATAATCTGTCCAAAGGAAAAGTGTCCCTGTAGCAAAGGACAGTCCATATGCGAGCAGGCTAGGCTAGTATTACCTGTGAGAGCCACTAATAAGAGAGTGCTGGTGGTCTAAACACTTGTAAATAAATACTTGATGGAATGCAGTATGGCCATAAATCTCCATTCTGATTCAAAAGGAAAATCAGCCCAGAAACATCCCACTTCATAACTGCTACATAATCTCTCTCTCTCTCTCTCTCTCTCTCTCTCTCTCTCTGCAAAAAAAAAAATACAAAAATATGAAAAGGAGGTGGTATGGACTCACCTTTGCAAAAAAAAGGAACTACAGGAGTTATGATGCCTAGAGAGTGAGATAAAGGACTCATTAATTTAAACCAGTGGTTCCCAAACTTATTTGGCCTACCGCCCCCTTTCCAGAAAAAATATTACTCAGCCCCTGGAAATTAATTTTTTTTAAATTTTAATAGCAGTTACTCATCCCCCCCAAATGCACCTGTGGCCATCACTGCCCCCCTGGATCGCTGCAGCGCCCACCGGGAGGCGGTAGCGCCCACTTTGGGAATCACTGATTTAAACAATCCTAGAACAGACTGAAAATGAGGGTTAAAGCGCCATTTGGTCACTTTGTGAAAGTGAAAGCATTTAAGGATGGGTGGTAATTTCGCGATCATTCACCCTAGGACACTTAATAGTGTTTCCCAGTGCACTGTGACTTACAAGCAATGTCCATATCCATGAAATCCACCCATTCTTACTATTCTTAACAAAATATAATCCTGACTTTTTTATCAATAGAACCTAAATAATAAAAGTCAGTATTATGATAGAAACTGGCTCATGTGTCATAGCCAATTTTTATGACTCCGTTTGTCATATTTCAATTGTAACTTGAGCGATAGATGAGGAACTATCAAGAAAGACTTCAAAAGGCTATATTGTTTTTTGATTCACGAGGCAACCAAAAGCAACAAGGAGGAGAGTCAACCCTCTTTGGTTTTTCAATTACATCTTCTGAGAGTTTCACCAGCGCCATAAATTCTACCAGCACTGAGTCTCTAGCAACCTCAGCTACCCTCACTGACTCACATCTTACTTCCACCCCATTAGTGAAGCACAGACACAGGCGTAGAATAGGGTCTCTCTGTGCTAATTTTTTTTTTTTAAAAGTAACATCTACATTAGCAGCATGTTCCAGAAGGATGTGTATCCTTTGAAACTATGAGACTAGTTCTCTAAAGGTTTAGTCATCGCACATTGAAGTGTAGCATTAGCACTGCTATTATGACAAAAATAAGTCACTATCCACAGTGTTTAGTACGTCTAAATAAATTCCCCTTTCAGAGACAACTATAAGGTATACTGACAAGGAAGAATGACAAGGGGCTACACTCTTAGCTCTAGTTCCTTGCTTGCCTTTTTGGTTCCTGCTAGTCACTGTAACTGGTACACGGGAATTCTGCAAACTGCCCATCTAGGGAGGGATTATCCACAAATCAGGCTGCAATTCAAATGTGAATAAGCAAAACCCATTCCCAAGTGTCCAAGGCAGTCTGGAGGTATGGCTGAAGGAATGGGTCCCCTCATTGGGACTGATGAAAAAGAGAAGGATTTTCAGCTTCATTTGAGTGAATGCTTTTGGGAGAGCAAAGCAGTCAGGAATTAAAGTGTAGTCGGCCCACTCCCACAAATCTGTGAGGCTGGCCTTACTGCACAGTATAAATACAATGTCAATG
This sequence comes from Myotis brandtii, assembly GCF_000412655.1. NCBI lineage: Eukaryota > Metazoa > Chordata > Mammalia > Chiroptera > Vespertilionidae > Myotis > Myotis brandtii. The sequence goes on along the minus strand of NW_005357962.1, from coordinate 1,150,861 downwards.
TCAGCAAGAGCCAGCAGCACAAACATGCTATCACCTGTGCAGCCAAAGTCCCCAAACTAAAACAACGTGCATAAATGGCATTCATACCCTAAAGCAACTTAAATCGTATTTTAAGAATTAACTAACAAAAACGCTCCCAACAGAAGATAGTTGTCTTGCTGAAGAAACAACCGTGCAAAAGGAATAAAACGGAGCATGTTTTAATCTTTTGATTGGCATTTATCCCCATCTGTAAGATCAGGATGAATCATGATTGAGAAATACAGACGTTGAGCTTTGCATGTAATGACTAAGGAAAACAATTGGCTCATATATTTAGGAGTAGGTCAACCCCTCCTCTGACTTGGAGAGGCTTCACAATAGTTTGGAGCCTTACTCTGACCCCGGCCTCCCCAGACTATGGACCTGAGACAATACAGCTTTATAATGGAGTGAACAACCTTCCGGGCCCATCACTGGTACATCCGTAGTAGTAAAGTCACCTCGCTGATGGGACTCCCAATGGGAGAGGGTCCCGGGCCAGGAGCATGCACAGGAGGAGGTATAAACTCACATGTTCAGTGGCATAAACACTGTTATAGATCGAAAGGGTCTTTGAACTTGACTTCAAAATATGTGTATGTGTATACCTACACACAGGTGCAAGTGCACACACATCATTTATAAAGCAGAGGACATGGTCCATCCCTGGGTATTTCCTGCCTTTTCATTACATTTGGAGCAAAAATCCAAAGCCCCAAGCCCCGTCCATTTCCTTGCCAGCTTCACTTTCTCCTCCTTGCCAATACATTCAGGCATCCTCTCCTACCTCAAGGCTGCTTCTCTCTGTACATGTCTGGGCCCTTTTCAAATCATGGTCTCCCTGCAAACATTCTGCCACCAAACAGGCTGACCTGAGCTTCCCATCTAAAACAGCCCACCTCTCCTGCTCCAACCTCTCACCTGTGCTATTTTCTCAGTAGTCAGACACTACCTGGCATGGGTATACTTGTTTCTTTTGTCAAAGGAGAATGAGAATACCACTCAGTATCTGCAATGGAACAACATGGCTGACTTTATTGCTCACTACAAGGATGAACCTATGCTGCCGAAAAGGTCTTCTTGGTCTGAGCAGATGGTTGATCTCAAGGAGGGTATTGGAAAGCATGGAGTTCTGTGATTGGTGGATATTCAGAGTCACAGGTGAGTGCTCAGGTAATGCTGTTGTGGATTGGCTGGAACTTAGAGGCAGGTTTTCCGATTGGCTGACCTTCAGAAGTGAGGGGCTGACACTGGTTGGTTTTAAAACCAGTTTTCACAAAGACAAGTTGTTGTTGACCAAATGAACACCATTTTAAATTGGTTCTGATGGCTACTTGTAACCATGGCTATAGAACAATCAGGCTTTTCATGAGTTTGTGGAAACTTTTTATTCTAGTGTTCTCTAAAGGTAAACTCCATGGGGAACCAGTTTGTTTTATTTCTCTTATATCACTAACTAGAGGCCCAGTGCATGAAATTCATGCACTGGGGGGGAGGGGGGGACAGGTGTCCCTCAGCCCAGCCTGCACTCTCTCCAATCTGGGACCCCTCGGGCGATGTCCAACTGCCGGTTTAGGCCCGATCCCACAACTGGCAGTCGGACATCCCTCTCACAATCTAGGACTGCTGGCTCCCAACTGCTCGCCTGCCTGCCTGCCTGCCTGCCTGCCTGATTGCCCCTAACCGCTTCTGCCTGCTAGTTTGATCACCCCCTAACCACTCCCCTGCCAACCCAAACAACATCTAACTGCTCCCCTGCCAGCCTGGTCACCCCTAACTGCCCTCCCCTGCAGGCATGGTCCCTCCCAACTGCCCTCCCTCCCCTGCAGGCCCGGTCGCTCCCAACTGCCCTCCCCTGCTGGCCCAGTCACCCCTAACTGCCCTCCCCTGCCGGCCCAGTCACCCCTAATTGCCCTCCCCTGCCAGCCATCTTGTGGCAGCCATCTTTGGCCACATGGGGGTGACCATCTTGTGTGAGGACATGGTGGTCAATTTGCATATTGCCTCTTTATTATATAGAATACCTACTACAGCACCTGGCACATTTACTATTAATTGAATAAACAAATGTGGGGTGTGTTTTTTTTGCCAGATTACTGATGAGTGCTTTTATTTTAAGGTTTACCACTATTCCCCCAGCATAATATAGTGGTTAAGAACATGGCTTTATAATCATATAGTCCTGGCTCTGAATTTTGGCTCTGCCATTAACTAGCTTATGGACTTACAGAAGCTGCATTTCAGTATTCAAAAGGGCAGGGAGAGAGAACAACAGTACCTACCTCCCAAGGCTCTTCTGAGTATTATGGAAATACTAGTAACGCCCAGTTTCTAGCATGCTAAAGTTCAAAAATGTGAATCATGTCTATTACTACTTGGGAAGTTTCTAAAAGGCTCAAAGAAGACATTTCAGATCATATAAACCAGGATGATTAGGCCTAGCACTATGGAAAAGCATAGAGTAAGGTCTGAAATAACACTCCAAGAGGTGCTCCTGACCCCAGTCCTCCCCTCCCTTCCCTGCAGTCCTCTCTTACCCACAACCCCCCTATTACCCCTGGATTTCACTTCCCTTCATCCTCCCTCGCAGACCAATCACCCTGATATTCCCTATATTAACATTTCTCAAGCTTGGAGATACAATGACTGAGTTAAATCATTTTCTCCCAGCCGAAACCGGATTGGCTCAGTGGATAGAGCGTCGGCCTGCGGACTGAAGGGTCCCAGGTTCAATTCTGGTCAAGGGCATGTACCTGGGTTGTGGGTACATCCCCAGTAGGAGATGTGCAGAAGGCAGCTGATCGATGTTTCTCTTTCATCGATGTTTCTAACTCTCTATCTCTCTCCCTTCCTCTCTGTAAAAAATAAAATATATTTTTTTAAAAAAATCATTTTCTCCCAAAAGGAACACTATTTAGCAAATGCATTTTGCTGATCTATTTTAATTTACCTTGTCCAATTCCCTGAAACTTATCATATACCAGAAACCTGAGACAGCAAGACACAGAACAGATACATTTTGAATAGGGCACTGAGACACTAAATTGGCCCTGCTGGGTCAGAGGACTCTAGAGTCATCCCCTCCCCTCCCCTCTTCTCTCTCCCTTCCCGTCCCCCCCTCTCTCTCTCTCTCTCTCTCTCTCTCTCTCTCTCACACACACACACACACACACACACACACACACACACGGGAACACATACATCAACACTCAGCATCTCTGTCCCTAGCTCTTGCCAATCAGAATCTCTAGTACCTTTAATTAGGTTTATGGATATCAAGGTGCCTCAGGAACTGTCTGAAAACTGACAAGGCTGAGTGTATCTGCTCGCACTGATAGTGAGCTATACTTCCTCTATAAGACACTGCCCCGCATTACCTGAATTTTGTTATATCGTTATTGTCCCTGGATCTCATTAGTACAGATAAATTAAACTTCTCTCCATGTAAAATGTAATGAAGATCACAGCAGGCCTGTGGGCAGATAGCCCTGGGTTTGACTCCTCTCTCGCCCGTTCATTAGCCGTGCCACTCTGGGAAAGCTGCCCAAGCCTGCTGGGCTGGCTGCCTCAGTTATGCCCACCTTGTGGGACCATCCTGAGAATTTCAGCAAATACGCCACAGGCACAGAGCAGGTCCCCATCAGGTAGCAGCTTAAAATATGCAGGGGTGCCCAACACTTCAACCCACAGGCTGCCAGAGCTGCATATAAATGACTGTGGGGAAGAATTTCAGAATAATGAGAAAATAAATGACTTTAGGGAACAATTTCTGAGGAAACACTGAACCAGTGGGAAGATATGTTCTCTTGGAGAACAGGGGATAATCAGAAACAACTGGAACCCACCTGACACAGTACAGGCCTGGGGTAGAATTGGTTTCACATCCCAAAGTTTAGCTGTGAATGAAAACCTTGTGGCCCTCCTGTGAAACTGATCCAAGTAAAGACAGTCAGTGCTAGCCACGCACCTGAATTCTGTATGCACATTCAACATCGGGGACAAGAAAGTGTGATGAAGCGCTGGAGGGCATGCTATTCCTGGTGGGTTCTGGGTAAAACCTAAAGCTGCTACTGGAATCAAGATTTCATTTGCTCCTGCTCTGATGAAGTCACCACCTGGTGGCCACTACCAGAAACGACAGTGCAGAATAAGTCTTTCAACCTCTTCCAGCAACCAATTCTTTTTTATCTATTTACTCAGCAAATGTTTATGGAGCCCTTATTATGTGCCAGGCAAGTGCTAAGTGCTGAATGCACAAAGTAGAATAAAACTCGGTGGCAGTTCTCAATAAGCTCATTGTTGAGACATCTGTTGAGTGATGGAGTTTCATGTAATTAAAAGTGAAGAAGAGCCCTAGCTGGTTTGGCTCAGTGGATAGAGCATCGGCCTGTGGACTCAAGGGTCCCAGGTTCGATTCCAGTCAAGGGCACATGCCCAGGTTGTGGGCTCGATGCCCAGTGGGGGGCGTGCAGGAGGCAGCCGATCAATGATTCTCTTTCATCATTGATGTTTCTATCTCTCTCTCCCTCTCCCTTCCTCTCTGAAATCAATAAAAATATTTTTTAAAAAGAAAAAAGAAAGAAAAGTGAAGAAGATTGAGGTTCTGATCTAACTTGGACCAAGCCCTTTACCCCCCAATCTCTCCTCTCTGAAATCGGGAGGATTATTTGCAAATAAATGCCATTCCTTTGCATGAGTGTACTGAGGTCTTTCCACCTCATTCCTCCTGCTTCTATTACCCATCTTCCCAACTGCACCAGACCAGGTCTCATTCCCTTTCCCAAATGAAATTCCTGCTCGATCCTCCCAAGAGAGGCTTGGATTTAGGAGGGAATATGGTTCATTTTCTTTTTTGTACGTTTTAATTGCTTCCCATGACTCAAACTGCCTCTGCATGCTTCCCCCTTCATTCCCATGCTTCCTGTTTCTCCCTTTGCTTCTGCTAAGAGGCAGATAAGTGAGGGATCGTGGATTAAGAAATAAGAGAAACATTCCATCCTGTTTTTCTCCCAGTTTCATCCCCTGACATTTCAAACAAACATTTTCAGAACTCCCATTTCAGAACTTCCTGTGGCACATTCTAGTGAATATCCCTTGAGGATGGATTTGATTTAGGGAAATAGTCAAATCTTAAATGGAGTCCCTACGGATGACTCAGCCGGGTGACGGAACTGGGTCCTCCTGTCATGAGTCCTAAACTGAGTCGCAGCTACTAAAGAAGAAAACTGACTCCCTTGGGTAGCTGGCAGGCATGTGGAAAGGGAGCTCTGAGAAACTTGAGTGAAGCAAGTGTCTATAACCCAAGACCCTTGCTTAGAAAAGTGATGCTCACTTTGGATGCATACGTTTTCTTATATTCCAGGATTACGTGTGAAGACGTACTAAGGAAATCAGTGGGAGTGGCAAGTTGGTGATCAGGAGAGCTGCAGGTGCCCGGAGGATAGCCCGGTGCGCCCCCTGAAGGTAGCATTAGCCTAATGTAGGCAGGATACCCCTCCTAACTGAATGGAGGCAGGCTGGGGGCAAAGGTGCACACAGATGAAGGTAAGAGAGGAGGCAGCTTCTGAGCTGGGGCATGAAGAGAGAGTTTACATGGAAAGAATGAAAAAGCGCCCACCTTTGAGCACAGGTGTAGCTGTGTTTACCTATGTGAAACATTTGTGTATGCCCACCAAGCACAGGTGGTACAGAGGCAGAAAACGTTCCCTTCTTCCCTTCTAGGTTGTTTGGCAGGTCTAATAATTAAATTGGCATAAGACAGATTAATGGGAGAAAAATTTAATTTCATACATAAGGGAGCCCCAAAGATATAAGAGTCAAGGGCAAGCTGGGCAGTTAAGGCTCATAGGCCATCCTGAGCTAAGGAATGGGGTGGGGCCTAGATAATTCCCAAGGCAATAAGAAGAGCAGATGTTTGGTATTTAGATGTTAGGCCATTCAGAAAAAAAGTTTCTCTGGTACTAGTTCTCATTCTGAGCCATGCCCCCCTATCTAACTCCTTTTTAGGTAGCTAAGCGAGAGGTAAAAGGTTTTGTTTTGTTTTGTTTTTTCCTGAGTCTGCTGGGTCTTGATTGCCTTCAGCTCAAAATAATCCATTCATGTGCCAAAGTGGCACGTTTTGGGGTGGTATATCCTGCTCCCTTCTATTGTCAGACATAAAACTGGAAGACAGGTGACACGTGGCTGAGTTCTGAAAGGCTTTGAATACTATTCCGAAGCATTTGGACTTCTCCCCACAGATGCTGAGAAGCACAAGAGTATTCTGAGCAGGTGAGTAAGCGATCAAAACAGGGTCTTACCCAGAGGTAGTCACAGGGTTGAGACAGCTTGGGCGGGTGGCTCAGAGAGGCCTTTGGATTCAGTCCCACCTGAGAAAAAACCAGCTTAACTACTTACTGGGCCACTGAGTGACCATGAGAGAGCCTATTTCTCATCTGTAAAATGGGAATAATGATAACAGCATCATAGAGTTCTTGTGAGGGTCCCATGCCTGGCACAGAGTAAGCACTTCAGGATGGCTTGTATGTCCCAGCATTTGGTGGCAGGAGATTGGTGAGAAGAGAGAGACTAGAAGCCAAGAGAGATCACGTAGGAGGCTGTTACAGAAATTCTGAGATGGAATGGCTCAACCAGTCAGTGGTTTCCTGCCCACCAGGTGGTGGAAAGGATGGTTTTACTGCCACAAATATTTCAGAGGGAAGCCGAAAGGTTTGGCAATTGGATAAGGAAAGGGGAGGGAAGGGTCAGGGTGCAGGCCTAGAGCCTGGGCTCTGGGAGAAACGGTGGGTGCCTTAGCACAGACAGGTAGGGGAGGGAGGGGACCCACATCAGATAGGCACTGTCTGAGTCTGCAAGACACAGAAGGAGGAGAAGTGAAAGTGGGCTTGTTCTTTCATTTTCTGGAGACTCTGTTCTTCCCAAATATCCCTTCATCAGAGAGGCTTCCCCCTGGCCAGTCTCTCCACACACTGTCCCTCTATACCCCCACTTCCTCAGAGCACATGTTAACTACTGACACAGTATATATATCTGTTTGCTGATGGGTTTTATTGCTTGACTGCTGGCCCAATAAAACATATGCTTCAAGAGGAACAAGCTTTGTTTTGTTTGTTCCACATTCCCAATGGCTAAAGCAGTGCCTGGCATACAGTGGATGCTCAATAAATATTAGTTGTTGCTATTAAAGGGTTTTGAAAAGTGCCTGGCATATAAAACATTCAATAAACATTAGCATTTAGTGGTGATTATCTTTAAAAATACTGTCAACAACACAAAAACTAAAAAACAAACAAACAAACAAAAAAAACCCCTGATGAACAAAATAGATCCAGAGACACAGAAGCATGGAACAGACTGCCGAATCTCAGAGGGAAGGTGGGAGTAGGGGTGGGTGGGAAGAGATCAACCAAAGAACCTGTATACATATATGCATAACCTCTGGACACAGACAATAGGGTGGTGAAGGCCTGGGGCGGGGACAGGGGTGGGCAGAATGGGGGGGTGGGGGGGAAGGGAGGAGACATAGGTAACACTTTCAACAATAAAGATAAAAAAAAATAATAACTGCAAAATGAGAAAGGCAGATGGGAAGTACTGAAGCTTAGAAAAGTCACACTTACTCACCAGGAAGAGGAAGAAGAATTAACAGAGCAGATGGAGTACAAATATTAGAAATCTGGGTCTCCCTCAGGGCAGGGAAGAGAAGTGAGGTCTGTCTCTGGGGAGGCCACACAGCGAACTATGTAACCACTAGAGGCCTGGTGCATGAAATTCGTGCACGGGTAGGATCCCTATGCCTGGCCAGTGATCAGGGCCGATCCGGGCCTTCTAGCTGCCAGCTGGGGCCTCCCTTCCCTCCGCGCCACCCCATGGTTGTCAGGGCATGTCATAGAGAGCGATCGAACTCTCGGTCTCCCGATCGAACTCCCAAGGGGACGCTTTGCATATTAGGCATTTATATACATAGATAGGCTTTTCCAAGTGTTAATCCTGAAAACAGAACAGGGCGGCAAAACTCGTTCATCCTGGGACAGGTGAGTAGCTGTGAAAGGCAAAGCATGGATATTTTCTGGGAAGAGAAAAGGAAGGCAGTTGGACTGAGTAAATTTCTGACTATAAGAAATTGACCTGCAATGACCCCTTTGGCCCAGTCTTTCCTTTTCCTCTTCTCAGACCATTTGAAAATACAGATTCTGGCAGAGTTTACAAGAGCTCATTTAGCTGGGAGACCAAACATCAAGCTAATTAGCAGATTCGTAATTGACTGCTCCAGATAAACGGGGATCGCAAGATCAGCTCCTCCAGCAAATGTGCGATTTACTGTGCGTTGCGAAAATCCTTGGCAAAGTCATCAACACAACCTCGTAGTTTAGTGATAGTTCAGTGATGTCATTTTACGCTGCTGGTAGAATGGAAGTTCTACCACTTTTAACCTCTCCCAGAAAACAGGTCGGGGCTCAGGGAAGCCCTGAGTGCCCGAGCACCTCCTCTCAGACAGCATCAGGAAGCAGGCAGTGTCCCAGAACGCTCTTACAAGCACTGAGCAAAAATTCCCAGGGCCGTGTTTCAACTCAAATCAAGATGCTGCTAAATCAGATGGTGAACAAGGATGAGCTGTGGTGAAGTACCCTGGCATCCACCCTCAGCCATTACTGAGATGGAAATATCAGTGATCTGCAACCATCATAAAATATCATTGTTATGGGAGAAATGTATGGGTGGTCTTTCTCCATTGCTAGTGGGAATGGGGTTCTAGGGTTACCACTGGAATAAGCATTTCTGGAGGCCCCCATGGGAGGATGAAATATGGTAGGAAGTTTAATTTGTGTGGAATTACATCCCTGGGTTTCTAAAGTCCCATTTCCCTTAATCCCATGGTCGGCAAACCACGGCTCGCGAGCCACATGTGGCACTTTGGCCCCTTGAGTGTGGCTCTTCCACAAAATACCACGTGGGGGCGTGCACGTACAGTGTGATTGAAACTTCGTGGCCCATGCGCAGAAGTCGGTATTTTGTGCAAGAGCCACCCTCAAGGGGCCAAAGAGCCGCATGTGGCTCGCGAGCCACAGTTTGCCGAGCCGCAGTTTGCCAACCACTGCCTTAATTCATCCTGGAAGAGATGCAGCTGGGGATTCAGTAGCGCTAAAAGCAAAGCTGGTGTCCAGGTTTCCTTTCCATGGTGGAGCTGGGTCCTGTACAGCATCAGGCTAGTTACAGTCCATTAGTCCATTGTGTGTGGGGTCCACATGGCTGTGGGCCAGGTGGGAGAATGCAGGGGAGCCAAGAGAGTGCACCCCCTGCAACCACAGTCCCAAGAGTCTCTTGTGAACCAAGAGGCAAGAGCACAAGAGGGAGAACTTCTTTGTTCCAGAGATTAAGCATCTTATATCTTCCCGTGCTTGCAGTAGCCATGCCTACTCTGGCTAATGACCTGTTCCCAGGTGCGACTGACAGACACGTACCTTTCCTATGTCACTCAGACTTTACTGGGCATGCATCTATTTTTCCCCTGTCCAGTCCCTTCCCCCAGTGGGAAGTAGACCAGTGGTACCCTGTGGAGTGTTCAATTGTAACTTCCTGGCAAAGCTGCACAAATGACATGCCTAAGAGATTTGGCCTTCCCTTTGTTTCTTTCCTTTCCAGTTATTAATGACTGGGTTTATTATAACAGTATCATAATCATCACTGATTCCATCTTTACGGAGGTCTTGATTTCAAAGTATGAGTAAATAAGCCAAGAGAGAATATAAAAATGCATCTCTCTGTGGTCTTCCTGAAACCACATGCATGACAATATATCCTTAAAACATGTCTTAGTAGACCTGGGAGTAAGGTACCTTTCTCCAAAATCTTGGCAACATGAAAACCAGTGGGTTCCTATTAATTCCCTGGAGCTCTGTGTTACTCAGAAAGAAGTACAGGTGATGGGCCCGTGTTCCTTTTTCAGGTGCAGAAATCCTAAACAACTGCTTTCTGATTTTTCTTTCATTTCAATCCACCCAAAGTGTCAAATTCTTACAGACGAGCACCATCATTATACTCTAGAATTACCAGAGGAGACAAATGTGTAACTATATTAGGAATGTTAGGTGGAGAATAATGTTGACCTTTACAGGAGTCACCTTGAGAAGAAGCTCACTGAATACCCGGTGTTACCACTGCTCCAACATGTAAGAGGAGGGACGTTATGACAAAGCTGAGTTCCTCCCTGGGCTCTGCCTCTTGGCCAGTTACTTCACTTCTCTTGGTAAAAAGAGTGATAGGTCTTTGGAAGAATCACATGTGCCAATAGGAAAGGACTTTGCACACTGCCAGGCTCATGGTTAGTTCCCTCAGGGATCCGATTTGGGGATTCTGCTTTTTGTTTTATTAGATTTTGTTTGTTGAATGCTGAAATTGCATTTAAGGAGCAGCCTCTCATTCCAGCAAGATGATGAGATAAGATGACACACATTCATACACTCCTGCGACAAGCACCTGGAAATGTCAAAAAGAATATATTTTTTAAATGCATAGTTAAACTTGCAATAAAGAGGGGGGAATTACCAGATGCCAGAAACAAAGCAGCAACTGAAAACCAGAAGTAAGTGGAAGAATCAACTGGGCAGCTGCCCCTGGGGGTGAGGGGATGAGGGGGTGCACAGGGAGGAGGAAGGAGAACAAATATTGATCCAGGGGAGGTAAAGGTTTAGATGTCAACTAGCACATGGAGACAAGAGGCAAAGCCCTTGTGGCCTGCCCCAGGAAGGAGGCTGCTGCCCAAGTGAGGCTTCTCAAAGAGGTGCAACCCCAGGGGAAGGGGGCTGGAAGCATCCTCCCATCAGTTCTGACCACTTGTCTATCTCTGGCTCCAGGAGCGGAGAACAAAATGATCCCTGCAAAATTTAAACTCCAAAACATTGCCTCTGAAACACTTGGAGTATAAATTTAGGCTACCTGCACGGTCCAGAAATGCCCAACCTGGGAAATTAACATAAAAATTGGTCCGGGACCAATGATGGGCATGGGAAAAGCTAGAACAAAACTCCCACCCATACTGAAGACAATTCCCACAGAAAAGTCAGGCCCGCTGAGCTCACAAATTATAAAAATACATTAAACAGGAGGATTCTAGCCCCAAGAACTGGAAATAATAGAATAAGTTAAAAGAGAATATAATTATGTTTAAAAGGAGAAAAAAACAAAGCCTCTCTGATGCAGAAAACACATTTGATAAAATTCAACATTCATTTATTAATTTGAAAATAACAAAACAAAACAAACAAGAAAACACTTCTTACAAATCTAAGAATAGAAGGATATTCTCTTAACCCAATAAAGCCTATAAACCCAACCAACCTATAGGCACAGCAGTATAGCTCTCTTTTTTAAAGTCAGAAATGAGACAAAAAAGTAACTATTACTCCCTCTGTTCAAAACATGTTGAGGGGGTTGGGAAACTTTCTGTAAAGGGCCTGAGAGCTTTGCAAACTAAAAAGTCATTGTCCAAAGTAGGTAAGTCTCCATTGTGATGCAAAATGAGCCATAGACAATATGGGTGTGGCTGAGCTTCAATATAACTTTATTTATAAAAACAGGTGGTATAGTAGAAGTCCAAGTCAGTACATTAATACAAGTAAAATAAGTAAAAATTATGGTGATACTGTGATATATATTTGGGTTTTTATCCCTAGTGACTGGCACAGACCTCTTAAAACTCTTTGATTTCCTGAGTTGTAGGCATGACAGAAGCAACTTTTGTTATTCATAATAAGCCCTTTCAACCATACCTGAGTTTATGCTAATGAGGTGACTCTTGAAGGATGGTGCTGATTAACAGAAGGGAGGGAAGAGGGGCTAGAGACTGAATTCAATCACCAATGGCCAATGACTTAATCACGCCTATGTAAAGGAACCTCCATAAAACCCTAAAAGATGGGGTGTAGAGAGCTTCGGGTTGGTGAACACATGGAGGCACCAGGAGGGTAGAGTGCCTTAAAAGGGTATGGAAGCTCCATGTAACCCTGCCCCACACCTTGTCCTAAGCATGTCTTCCATCTGGCAGTTCCTGAGTGGTATCTATATATATAAAAGGCTAATATGCAAATTGTCCCCTCGGGAGTTCGACCAGGAGACTGGAGTTTGATCACTCGCTATAATGTGCACTGACCACCAGGGGGAAGCGTGGAATGAAGGAAGGCCCCGGCCAGCAGCTGGAAGGCCCCGATCGGCCCTGGTCACCGGCCAGGCTTAGGGAGCCTATCTGTGCATGAATTTCGTGCACCGGGCTTCTAGTACTTTATAATAAACCAGTAATAGTAAATAAAACACTTTTCTGAGTTCTGTGAGCCATTTGGGCAAATTATCAAACCTGAGGAAGAAGACATGGCTACCCATGATTGTAGCCCTTCTGGTCAGAAATATGGGAAAAAGGGACTTGTGGTTAAAGAGGGGGCAGTCTTGTGGAACTGAGCCCTTCAACCTGTGGGTCTGTGCTAATTTCTGGTTGATTCCAGAATTGCACAAATCATTAGACACCCAGTTTGTGTCCACAGAGAACTGGAGAATTGAAATGTGGAGAAACCCCATATGTTTAGTGTCAAGAAGTGCTGTGAGTAGAGAAACAGTTTCCCTTTAGTCACAATTTGAAGGGGGGAAAAAAGATATCATTATCAAAAGATTATATATCTATCTGCATAGGAAATTCAAGAGTGTCTACAAATAAACCATGAAAATTAATGAGAGTTCAGCAAGATATACAAAAACAAATTATGTTCCCATACACTAGCGACACCAGGAAAAGATTTTTTAAAAAAAGATGCCATTAACAGCAGTAATACAGACTATGGGAGACTTAGGAATACTTTTAACAGAGACTTGAAATTCTATTGAAAGACATTTTGAAAAATCTAAATATACCTAGCTAGCTCTACCATGTTTGTAGATGAGAAAACTCAGTATCTTAAGGGGGCAAATTCTCACAATACATCTAAAAACTGGCTGAATAAGTCCAACAAAGCAAAAGACGGCTTTCACCTTCCTGAAATATATTTGAAAGTGGAAAGATCCTGGAATATCCAAGACATTCTGAAGGTAAAACTTAACCCAGACTTATAAGCCCTAAGTAACTAAAATAGAGGAGCTGTGGCGCAGTAGGCAAACATACCGTTGACAAAGTCCACAAAGCCACAGACCACATCTACAGATATGTGGCAACGTGATATATGACCATGGTGAACGGATTCAGTATATGGAATTGAGACAACTGGACATCCATATGGAAGAAGATAAAAGTAGATTCTAGTGTCACACTATACAAAAAATCAATTCTAGGTCACTGTAAAACATTACATATTTCAAAACTTAAAAGAATGTATAGAAGCCTATTTTTATGACTTTGGGATAGAGAGCAGGATTTCATAAACAAGACCTAAAAAATAACATACCATAAAGGAAACATTGATTTGATTATTAAAATTTAGCACTTCTGGTGTTCTCTCTCCGTGTGTGTGTGTGTGTGTGTGTGTGTGTGTGTGTGTGTGGAACATGCAGGCACCTTTCCCCCTCTTCTTCCCTCAAGGCACATACCTTTGCCCTTTCTTCTATGTGTGTGTGTGTGTGTGTGTGTGTGTGTGTCAGGAACATGCAGGCACCTTTCCCCCTCTTTTTCCCTCAAGGCACATACCTTTGCTCTTTCTTCTGAACTCCAAGGGCCCCTCTTTTGCCTCCACCCTGTTTCCTGGGTCCATGCAGCCCAGTTGGTTCACTTTTCCTACTTCTGTGACTTTCTAAATAAACTTTCTCTTGTATATGAAAAAAATAGCACTTCTGCCCTGGCCAGTGTGGCTCAGTTGGTTTAGCCTTGTCCCATGCACCGAAGGACCTCGGGTTCGATTCCCAGTCAGGGCACATACTCGGGTTGCGGGTTCCATCTCCAGTTGGGGTGCATACAGAAGGCCGATCGATGTTTCTCAAATCGATGTTTCTCTCTCAAATCAATAAAAAACATTTTAAAAAAAGAAATTTTACTTCTGAAGTTTAAGAGGAGTTTCACTTCAGCCCTTGATGTTTGGAATCTGGGAGTTTTTAATGATGTCATTGGAATTTAATTTTTAGGAACTTTTGTTTTTCAAAGGTCACCGTGGTCATTTTGTTACGTTAACTTTCAAGTTATGATAATTATTGACTTGGAGTAAAACTCCATTTCTCTAGTACATAGTCTTTGATATTTAGAAAATTCTAACCCCATATGTTTAGTGTCAAGAAGTGCTGTGAGTAGAGAAACAGTTTCCCTTTAGTCACAACTTGAAGGGGGGAAAAAAGATAGCATTATCAAAAGATTATATATCTATCTGCATAGGAAATTCAAGAGTGTCTACAAATAAACCATGAAAATTAATGAGAGTTCAGCAAGATATACAAAAACAAATTATGTTCCCATACACTAGCGACACCAGGAAAAGATTTTTTAAAAAAAGATGCCATTAACAGCAGTAATACAGACTATGGGAGAGTTAGGAATACTTTTAACAGAGATTTGTAAGTAAAAAGTATGGCAAAAATTATGAAATTCTATTGAAAGACATTTTCAAAAATCTAAATATACCCATCTAGCTCTACCATGTTTGTAGATGAGAAAACTCAGTATCTTAAGGGGGCAAATTCTCACAATACATCTAAAAACTGGCTGAATAAGTCCAACAAAGCAAAAGACGGCTTTCACCTTCCTGAAATATATTTGAAAGTGGAAAGATCCTGGAATATCCAAGACATTCTGAAGGTAAAACTTAACCCAGACTTATAAGCCCAAAGTAACTAAAATAGAGGAGCTGTGGCGCAGTAGGCAAACATACCGTTGACAAAGTCCACAAAGCCACAGACCACATCTACAGATATGTGGCAACGTGATATATGACCATGGTGAACGGATTCAGTATATGGAACTGAGACAACTGGACATCCATATGGAAGAAGATAAAAGTAGATTCTAGTGTCACACTATACAAAAAATCAATTCTAGGTCACTGTAAAACATTACATATTTCAAAACTTAAAAGAATGTATAGAAGCCTATTTTTATGACTTTGGGATAGAGAGCAGGATTTCATAAACAAGACCTAAAAAATAACATACCATAAAGGAAACATTGATTTGATTATTAAAATTTAGCACTTCTGGTGTTCTCTCTCCGTGTGTGTGTGTGTGTGTGTGTGTGTGTGTGTGTGTGTGGAACATGCAGGCACCTTTCCCCCTCTTCTTCCCTCAAGGCACATACCTTTGCCCTTTCTTCTAAACTCCAAGGGCCCCTCTTTTGCCTCCACCCTGTTTCCTGGGTCCATGCAGCCCAGTTGGTTCACTTTTCCTACTTCTGTGACTTTCTAAATAAACTTTCTCTTGTATATGAAAAAAATAGCACTTCTGCCCTGGCCAGTGTGGCTCAGTTGGTTGGAGCATCATCCTGTACACAATAGGCCCAGGGTTCGACCACCAGTCAGGGCACAAACCAGGTTGCAAGTTCAATCCCCAGTTGGGGGGTGCATGTGGGAAGTAACCAATCAATGTTTCTCCACATCAATGGTGTGGCTCAGTTGGTTGGAGCATCATCCTGTACACAATAGGCCCAGGGTTCGATTCCCAGTCAGGGCACAAACCAGGTTGCAAGTTCAATCCCCAGTTGGGGGGTGCATGTGGGAAGTAAGCAATCAATGTTTCTCTCTCACATCAATGTTTCTCTCTCTCTCTCCCTCTCCCTTCCTCTTTCTAAAATCAATTTTAAAAAATCTTTGGTTTTTAAAAAAAATCAATTAAAAAACATACCTTTGGTTAAGGATTTAAAAAAAAATAACACTTCTGTTGAATAAATGGCATCATAAGAAAGTGAAAGCATTAGCCACAGAGAAGGAGGAGATATTTGCAGCTTACAATATCTAGACTATAAATGATTCTTATAAATCATTAATAAAAAGGCCAATGGCATTAGAAAAATTGGCAAAGGATATGAATGGGCGATTCACAAAAGAGGCAACTCAGATGGCCACTACATAGATGAAGAGATGCTGGATCGTATCAGAAAGCAGAGCAATGCAAAGTAAAATGATGAGACACAATTCCATGCCAATCAGATAGGCAACAATTAAAAATCTGACAAACCAAGAGGACATGGGAGAACAATAACTACTAATGGGAGCATAATTACAACGGCTTTGGAGAACCGCTTGGAAACACCACTAAGTTGAAGATGTGCATATTCTAGACCTTAGCAATGCCTCCTCTAGATACTTGCTTTAGACAATCTCCAGCACCTTTTCCTAAGTAGACATGCACACATATATTTACTGCAAAGGGAAAAGGTGGAACCATCTTGACCATCTCTTAGGCGACTGGATGAATAAACTGATTTATTCAAATAGAATATTATAGAGTAATTAAAACAAATCAACATGGAGAAATCTCAAAAACACCATAGGGGTATACACAGGATAATACAATTAGTGTAAATTCTCAAACACTCTCTCAGAAAGGCATAAGCACACCTGGGAATGAAGCATAGCAATTTTAGCAGAGGTCTGACTACAGAATGGGGAAGAGAGGGAGAAAGTGAAGGAAAGATGGGCAGGCGGCACGGTACAGTTTAAAACTTGTCTTTTTGAAGTAAGAATGAGGATGAGAAAAAGATGAAAGAACACGTGCCAACCAAAACAGTGAAATGCGAACATCTGTTTACATCAGTGCTGGGAACATGCCTGTCAGATAGTGTTCCATAGTATTCTGCAGGCTTGACATATTTTACAATTTGAAACTTTATTTTAAAAAGAAATCATGCTGGGGACACATGTACAAGTCTCACGATTACAAGGCATGTGCAATCCTACATTGCCTTGGGTGGAACCAGTACTCCCTGGTCTCATCCCCCATCTCAGTTGCTGGACTCCATGCCAAAATCCTTTTCCCCAAAATCAAAGTCCCCTACAAAGAATGAATATTTGTCAGACTTGAGAATATTCAAAAGAATGTGCCACAGGCTCTGAAGGCAAATTAAAAAGAAGAATTCCGGAAACGTTTGGGGCAATAGTAACATCAATAGAAGCATCAAAGGATTACATCTATCCCAAGGTCACTACTTTGAAGAAAGGAAAATCCACTTACACTGTAAGTCTAACTTTTTTTTTAATTTGGCAGCAGCCACTGAAGTAATTCCTTTGCTGACTGTCGATGCTAACCAATGTGGAGTCAATGCCTGGCACTGAGAAGGCCCAAGGAGTGGATGTGGGGCCTGCATTATAAATGACACCGCATCCTTACAAAGAGTTCATTCGATACAAGGCTCACAAGGCGGTTGCAAATTATTGCAGATCCTTGCATCAACCAAAGGGGATTTGCCTAGATATTTTGCTCAGAAAATGAGAAACTTGTTAATCAAACACTGAACCCCGTGGGTCAGCTGAGAGGAAACACTATTTTCACAGCGAGATTGGATCCAGCAGCTGCAAAAGGCCAGAGCACACAAGAGGGAACAGAGGAAACTGAGGAGCTGACCAGCATGGAGTGAGGCACTCACCAATGCCCCCTGCATTGTTCCTGAATCTGCTCGCCCTCAACTCCAATAGCAATCATAACAATCGGGAGAAAAACATACCTTTGGTTAAGGATTTAAAAAAAAATAACACTTCTGTTGAATAAATGGCATCATAAGAAAGTGAAAGCATTAGCCACAGAGAAGGAGGAGATATTTGCAGCTTACAATATCTAGACTATAAATGATTCTTATAAATCATTAATAAAAAGGCCAATGGCATTAGAAAAATTGGCAAAGGATATGAATGGGCGATTCACAAAAGAGGCAACTCAGATGGCCACTACATAGATGAAGAGATGCTGGATCGTATCAGAAAGCAGAGCAATGCAAAGTAAAATGATGAGACACAATTCCATGCCAATCAGATAGGCAACAATTAAAAATCTGACAAACCAAGAGGACATGGGAGAACAATAACTACTAATGGGAGCATAATTACAACGGCTTTGGAGAACCGCTTGGAAACACCACTAAGTTGAAGATGTGCATATTCTAGACCTTAGCAATGCCTCCTCTAGATACTTGCTTTAGACAATCTCCAGCACCTTTTCCTAAGTAGACATGCACACATATATTTACTGCAAAGGGAAAAGGTGGAACCATCTTGACCTTCTCTTAGACGACTGGATGAATAAACTGATTTATTCAAATAGAATATTATAGAGTAATTAAAACAAATCAACATGGAGAAATCTCAAAAACACCATAGGGGTATACACAGGATAATACAATTAGTGTAAATTTTCAAACACTCTCTCAGAAAGGCATAAGCACACCTGGGAATGAAGCATAGCAACTTTAGCAGAGGTCTGACTCCAGAATAGGGGAGGGAGGGAGAAAGTGAAGGAAAGATGGGCAGGCGGCATGGTACAGTTTAAAACTTGTCTTTTTGAAGTAAGAATGAGGATGAGAGAAAGATGAAAAAACACGTGCCAACCAAAACAGTAAAATGGGAACATCTGTTTACATCAGTGCTGGGAACATGCCTTTCAGATAGTGTTCCATAGTATTCTGCAGGCTTGACATATTTTACAATTTGAAACTTTATTTTAAAAAGAAATCATGCTGGGGACACATGTACAAGTCTCACGATTACAAGGCATGTGCAATCCTACATTGCCTTGGGTGGAACCAGTACTCCCTGGTCTTATCCCCCATCTCAGTTGCTGGACTCCATGCCAAAATCCTTTTCCCCAAAATCAAAGTCCTCTACAAAGAATGAATATTTGTCAGACTTGAGAATATTCAAGAGAATGTGCCACAGGCTCTGAAGGCAAATTAAAAAGAAGAATTCCGGAAACGTTTGGGGCAATAGCAACATCAATAGAAGCATCAAAGGATTACATCTATCCCAAGGTCACTACTTTGAAGAAAGGAAAATCCACTTACACTGTAAGTCTAACTTTTTTTTAATTTGGCAGCAGCCACTGAAGTAATTCCTTTGCTGACTGTCGATGCTAACCAATGTGGAGTCAATGCCTGGCACTGAGAAGGCCCAAGGAGTGGATGTGGGGCCTGCATTATAAATGACACCGCATCCTTACAAAGAGTTCATTCGATACAAGGCTCACAAGGCGGTTGCAAATTATTGCAGATCCTTGCATCAACCAAAGGGGATTTGCCTAGATATTTTGCTCAGAAAATGAGAAACTTGTTAATCAAACACTGAACCCCGTGGGTCAGCTGAGAGGAAACACTATTTTCACAGCGAGATTGGATCCAGCAGCTGCAAAATGCCAGAGCACACAAGAGGGAACAGAGGAAACTGAGGAGCTGACCAGCATGGAGTGAGGCACTCACCAATGCCCGCTGCATTGTTCCTGAATCTGCTCGCCCTCAACTCCAATAGCAATCATAACAATCGGGAGAAACGCCGAAAGCCCCATCCCTCTCTGCGGACAAGAATTCCATTGTCAACTGTCAGTTGACCATACAAAGCCTTCCATTATGTTTACAACATACATTGCAAGATATTCAACAAGACATAGACCTGTTTGTTAATGAATATTGACTTATTTCATGAATATTTATTGAGTGCCTATTATGGCCAAGCTCTGGACTGGTAGACGAATGGTGAAGTGAAACAGCCACATCCCTGCCCTCCTCAAGTGTGTAGTAAATAAACTACATTGTTCACAAAACAAATGACAAATTTCTTCTAACAAGACTTTAATTGCCCCCTCCATTGCCACTATATGAACCTGCCTACAAAAGGGCTCCTATTTACCTATTAAATCTGGGAGATTACACACTAGCCCTATAAACTACCACACATTGACATCTCAGTGTTAATGGTTCCTAGATATTAGAAGTTATTAACATGTAATTCGTCTTATTGATGAATATAACTATGCTTTATTTTATAGAGCTATTTGGTGATTACCCTGGCTTACTTGACAAGGGACATACACTAGAAATAATTGCTAAAATTTATTTTTGCTGATGCTATGCCTGGAGGTAACCCTTAACTCTTAAAGGGAATTGCAAGTTTTAGGAGTGTCTCCTAAAGATACATCCCAGGTATATAAAGCATAGTTAATAGCATCCATTTTACAGAACTGTTTAAATAGCAGAAGGAGAAGAAAAAATAAACTGGAGGAGCCTAAAAATCTAACAGTAGAGGAATTACGTTATCTAAATAAATTATTTTTATATCTTTACTAGAGGCCTAGTGCACAAAATTCATGCACTCGGGGGGTCCCTCATCCCAGCCTGTGCCCTCTTGCAGTCCAGGAGCCCTTGGGGGATGTTAGACTGATGGCTTCCCCCTGGGGAGCGGGCCTAAGCCAACAGTCAGACATCCTTAGCACTGCTGTGGAGGTGGGAGAGGCTCCCACCATCACCGCTGTGCTTGCCAGCTGTGAGCCCAGCTTCTGGCTAAGTGGTGCTCCCCTTGTGGGAGCGCACTGACCACCAGAGGGCAGCTTCTGCATTGAGCGCCTGCCCCCTGGTGGTCAGTGCACATCATAGCGACCGGTCAGGCTATTTGCATATTAGCCTTTTATTATATAGGATAAAGTAATGCTATTAAAATATATAAAAATATTCAGTATCAAAGGAAATGTTCATTCTTTAAAGTTCAAAAAGCAATATACAGGATTTATAAAAATTATAAATAACATATCTTTTCTTTTTTTAAAGAAAAATAATGTCCATATGTCTAAAAAAGCTAGCTGAAATGTACAATAAATGTTAATGTACAACTGTCAATAATATTTATCTGTGAGTTGTCAAATTACAAATGGTTTGATTTATTAACTTTTGCTTGTCTAAATTTTAAATTTTTTCTCTAAAAAGCAGAAACCCTTAAAATAATCAATTAAAAGATAGGTGTCCATCAAATCACTTACATGCAAAATTAATCTTAAAGACTATAAAATGCCTTGTGTTGCATAAATGTTTTTGGCCTCCAAATCTTTTTAGTTGTTTACTTCAGTCACTTAAAAATTTGGCATGTACTTCCAATACATGAATATTTCATCATTTTGAAATTACATATACTCTCTAAATTTATATACATTTTAAAATTTCATAAACAAAATTTTTAAAAATAAATAGCAATTCTAATATCTTATTCTCATGTTCTAATGGATTATCATACGTGAATCCTGAGTACCAACAGAGCATGAACACTGTATTACTAGAGCATTAGAAATTACTACACTGCACAGAAAAAAGGGTAAAGAGGATAATCCTTTGACAGAAGAATTGACCATTTTTTTTTTATAAAAGAGGGGAAAAATGTCTTTAAAAATTAGTGAAAAGGATCCCAGCTGGTGTGCTCAGTGGTTAAGCATCAATCTATGAACCAGGAGGTCACAGTTCAATTCCCAGTCAGGGCACATGCCCTGGTTGTGGGCTCGATCCTCAGTAGGGGGCATACAGGAGGCAGCCAAGCAATGATTCTCATCATTGATGTTTCTATCCCTCTCTCCTTCTCCCTTCCTCTTTGAAATCAATAAAAATATATATATTTTTAAATTTAGTGGAAAGGAGGTCAAATGAGAGAGTTCCTATTAGATATCCCTGAGATTATTAGGAAAATAGGAATCAAGGTCATCTGTTAAGTCCTGGGAAGTAAAGTACAGCATAGGGAATGTAGTTAATAATATTGTAATAACTATATATGGTGCTAGCTGGGTACTTGAAATATCAAGGTGAGGGAACCACTTTATAAAATATATGATTGTCTAACCACTATGCTGTGCACTTGAAACTAATACAGAATAATATTGAATGTAAACTGTAATTGACAAATAAAATAACATGAATGAATGAGTGAATGAATCATAAGACAATACTGTAATAACTATGTATGGTGCCATGTGGGTACTAGACTTATTGGGGGGATCACTTTGTATGTTATATAAATGTCTACCACTATGCTGTACACCTGAAACTACCATACTATTGAATGTCAACTATAATTGAAAAATTAAAATGGAAAAAAAAGACTCAAGAAGATTTGAAGGGAGATAAAAGGTTCTCACAACTATCAAAAGATGAGTTCCAGATATTATTATGGGGTATGTGCGTGTGCACGTGCATGTGTACACACGTACACAAGCACACACATATCCCTTGATTAAAATACTAAGAAACTATAAATAGCATGGTGATTACTAGAGGGAAAGGGGGTGGGGAGAGGTAGATGAGGGGATAGGGGGGATAAATGGTGATGGAAGGAGACTTGACTTGGGGTGGTGAAAACAATACCATAACAGATGAAGTATTACAGAATTGAACACCTAAAACCTATATTATTTTATTAACTAATGTCACCCCAATAAATTCAATAAAAAAATAAAGCACAGACATATTCACAAACAGAAAACAAAACTATATAATATAAAGCAAGCACATCTTGGCCATGTCTATAGAGCTGGGATATACAGTCAAAGCATAGAACGAAAGAGAAAAGTCCAGAAAGTAGTCCAAATATACATTAAAATAAAAAAGAAACTGTAAATAACTCAAAGAAGTCTACTTCTAGTACATATTTTAGCTTTCTCCCCCACATCAAAGTCATCTTAGGGCGAATGGTTGCTACCTTTGTATATAAGTCTATTTCAAGATGGCGTGCAGAGGAAGGGACAATGTAAAACAACAAAAAAGTTCTTTTGTCTGAGCTTCTGTCAAGGTAAATATATGATAAAGAGGCAAGATGCAGATATTAATATCTTATAAGGCCCTGAAACACTTGGTGATTAATTTTTCAGCAGGAAGAGGGTTTTATTCCAAGGGTAAGAATAGCTATCATCACCGAGGCAAAGGAGAGAGAGGGGGGAATCAAGGGAACTCAGAAAAAGTGGGCACCAGAGAAGCAGCATGTCACACACTAGTTCCTATACACATGGAGCTCGTCCAAAAAGGAAGATGGCAGGATGTGACCAACGTAAGGCAGGCTGCTGCCACGAGGACTGGTTCCTCCAGACAAAAGGGAGGAAAGCCTGCTTCCTAACACCAAGCCGGGATTTAGATTCCTCCTGCAAAGCAACCAGATGGACTAGAAAATTCTTCAAAGGCAGAAATATCAATTCACTCAACAAATATTTCTTTAGCACCTATGTTCCAGACACTATGCTGGGGAGAGAGGAATAATGGGCTTCTTGTATTGCTGGGGGGGGGGGGGGCAGGGGGGACTACTCCAAAACTCAATGGCTTAAATTAACAAACAATTATTATCTCACAGGTTCTGGCTCAGGGTCTCTATCACCCCCAGGTTCAGGGATCACTAGGAGGATTCACAGGACTCACACATCATATGACTCAATGCTATGATTTATTACAGCAGAAGGATGTAAGGCAAAATCAGCAAAGGGAAAAGGGGCACGGAGTCAATTCTGTAGGGAACCAGGCACACGTTTCCCAGAGTCCCCTCCCCATGGAGTCCCACAGCACAGGCTTCGTTCCTCCAGCATCTGACTCTGCAACACGTGGTGAAGTGTTGTCTACCAGGGAAGCTCATTAGAGATGCAGTTCCCCGGGGTTTTTGCGGGGGGGCTGCTCACGCACACACCCTCTGCCTGGCACATACCAAAATTCCAGACTCCGAGTTAGAAGCAGGTATTCATCATAAATAACTATGTTTGCATAATTGGGCACACTAAACCACTCATATCAGTTAGAGAATGGAGGGAACCCTCCCTAAATCCAAGTACCCAGATGCCAGCCAAGAGCCAGTCTTAGCAGCCCTTCTAAGGACAGCAGTCTCGGGCCTCCTATGCTAATTCTTTTCTACACAGGGTCTTGTGAGGATGCAGTCAGGCTGGCAGCTGGGGCTCCATCCTCTGAAGCCTTGGGACACTTACAAGAAAGTTCACTCACATGACTTTAGGTGAAAGGTCATCACCATGTGGAGCTCTCCACAAGGCTGCCTGAATGCCCTCCACATATGGCAGCTGGCATTCCCCATGGCGAGTGATCCAAGAGAGTGAGAGTATGTCCAATGTGGAAGCTGCAGTCTTTTTATTTTAATACTAGAGGCCTGTTGCACGAAGAGATTCATGCAATAGGCTTTCCCTTCCCCTGGCTGCCGGCACCGGTTTTCCTCCAGCACCCGGGACCCAGGCCTTCGCTCCGGCCGGAGCCGCTTTCAGTCTTTGCTCCGCCGCTTCGCGCCTATGTATGCAAATTAACCACCATCTTTGTTGGGTTAACTTGCATATTCTCCTGATTGGCTGGTTCGCGTAGCGAAGGTATGGTCAATTTACATGTTTGTCTATTATTAGGTAAGATGTTTTTATTGGTTTTTAGAGAGAGGGGGAGGGAGAGGGATAGAGATAGAAACATCAATGAGAGAGGAACATCATCAATCGGCTGCCTCCTGCACGCCCTCCACCGGGGATTGAGCTCGCAACCTGGGCATGTGCCCTGACCAGGAATCGAACCAGCAACCTCTTGGTTCCTGAGTCAACACTCAACTGCTGAGCCATACTAACCAGGCAAAGATGCAGTCTTTAATAAGTTGCCTCAAAGTGACATACTATCACTCTTGCTCTTGGTCACAAGGACTAACCCTACTACAGTGTGGGAAGGGGAGGGATTGACAACTCTGAATGCCAAGAATAAGGGATCATGGGGGCGCTGGCTGTCCTGGAGGCTGCCTACCACTGCCTCACATTCTGGCTCCCAATGATTCACATATCTCTTACAAGCAATAAACACTGACCCCTGGTCCCCAAAAGTATCATCCCCTCACAGCATCAGCTGCACACCCAGACCCTCGCCATCCAAATCGGGTCTAGGTACAGATGAGGTTCCTGAGTACATTCCCTAAACTGCAGATCCCTGAATACGATTTCTCTCAATCTGTAGACATGTGCAACTAAAGCAACAAGTTATCTGTTCTCACACACTCAACACACAATGGTGGGACAAGCAGAGAATAACTGCTATAAACACTCCTGCTCACAAAGGGAGAAATAGGGAAGCATGTAAGAGGCAGCAATTCTGAAACCCCACCAAGCAAATGTTTCAAGGTCTTTGCTTAGGTCTCAAGTTGAGGTCTTAGAATAATTCTCTATGACCCTTAACTTCATTCTCTGGGCTCTTGGTTTTGGCCTCTTGATCATCCTTCCATTTTCATTAAAGGTAATAAGTGTTCACAGCTGACTAGTTTTCTCAGCCTGTTTCCTCCTTGTTGATACTTGGAGGTCCAACTGCCTCTTTTTATTTTGTCCTCTCCATGTCCCTTTCACTTCAAGATGATGGTGTCTCTTCAAGTATAACTCTCTTAAAAACCTTGAGCCTTCTGTGAATCCTTTTAGCGTTCATTCCATTCGACAAAAGCCATACCCACAAATCTCTTTGCAATGGTCCTTCCTCACTTCGGGCTTTTGTTGAGGGACAATGTCCTTGAGCTTCCAAGAAGCTCTGCTATTTGAATGAGAGGATCCATGAAGCAAACCCTTACTCTCTTTAGAAGGCCTTTTAGCTGACTGTACCGTGCTCTGAGACACCATCTTTGATTTTGGGATCTTAAGAAAAGATTTTAGAGGGGAATGGATGTGGGAGGAGGTAGGAGAGAGTATGGGGGGTGAGGGGAGATAAATGGTGATGGAAGGAGACTTGACCTGGGGTGGTGAACGCACAATACAATATACAGATGATGTGTTATAGAATTGCACACCTGAAACCTTAACCAATGTGACCCCAATAAATTCAATTAAAATATAAAATAAAACATTTTACAGTTACACCCTTGGCTTCCTGTTGGAACTTGTTTTCCTATAAGTGCCCCAAATTTGATCTTTGCTCAGAAGCCATTTCTTAATTTTAGCTTCATGTGCCATCTGGAGAGGATAGCAATCTTCAAAAACAGCAAGTCCTGGCTCTTTTTGTCTATTTCTGCCTTCAGTTTCTCTTTTCTTGAAACTTTACTATAAGTAACAGGAAAAAAATAGAAGGCATTTTCAACACTCTGGTCAGAAATCTCCTTAACTGTATCACCCAGTTCATTAGGTACACTTTCTACCTTCCACAACAATATTGCTGAATTTTGTGCTGCTCTATAAAAAAGACAAAGACTCCCTTTTCCAGTTTCCAATGCAATTTTTCTCATTTTCTGTTAAGCCTTCACCGGCAGCCTTCTCAAAATCCAAACTTCTACGGACAATGTACTCAAAGCACTTTAAGCTTCTGTTAACATGTCCCTCAGCATTCTTATAGCTTTTCCACTGTACACTGCCCACACTCAAAGCCTCTATGACATTTTAGTTTTCTGTAGCACTGGCACCCCACTTCTAATACCAACCTCTTATTAGTTCTCTATTGATGCACAATAGGTTACCCCAAAACTCAGCACTTAAAGCAACAAGCATTTATTGTTTCACATGGTTCTGAGGGTCAAAATTGGGAGGCATTGAGATGGGTGGACTGGGCTCAGGGTCTCTGAGGAGGTTGCAGTCAAGCTGATGGTAGGGCCTGGAACATCTAAAGCAGTGGTTCTCAACCTTGGCTGCACATTAGAATCACCTGGGAATCTTTTTAAAATTCTGATTTCTGGGCCTCATCCTCCGGAAATTCTCTTTCTTTGTTACTAATGTTGTGGCCCCACCCCATAACAAAGAAACAGAATTTCCGGAGGATGAGGCCCAGAAATCAGGATTTAAAAAGATTCCCAGGTGATTCTAATGTGCAGCCAAGGTTGAGAACCAGTGATCTAAAGGCTCGACAAGGAGAGGATCTGCTTTGAAGTGCACTCACCTGGTTGATGGCCAGCCTCTATGTTTTTTTCTTATTAGCTGTCGCCATGTGAGCCTCTCTCCATACATTGTATGACTGTCTTCATAGCATGACATCTGGCTTTCCATAGAGTGAGTGATACAACAGAAAGAACTCAGTCTTTTGTAACCTAATCTTGGAAATGACCTATCATCACTTCTGTTAAAATCTATTTGTCAAGGGCATGAATCCCAGGAGGTAATGACCATTGGGGGACTGGTGGATGGCTACCACATTTTCTATTTGGAAGTCTAATGGGATAATAGTCGTCCACACTGCTTACAATAAAAATTAATAAAGGCCATAAAGAACCATATGGGGAAGACAGCACCAGCTTCCCAGGAGGAGTCAAGATGATGCGACAGAGGAGGCAATGTTTACTTTGGGGCCTAAAGGGATGAATGAGATTTGTCTGCCACACGGAAGAGCCTCACCTGCTGGAAGCTTTCCAGGCATTTCTCCTTGACGAATCCTACCTGCCTGGTAAATCTGATAACCTCAAAGCTCTTCCTAAAAGCAAATAGGGAATGACTTAATTTAGTATCAATATTTATTGAGGACACATGACCATTTAATAGATGAATTAAAAGCATAATGGCAGATGACGGATGCTATGCTTGAAGGTACCTCATCTAAAGGTCAAATGTTACTTGGGAGGGGAAACGATGAGTAAAGAGAAAATGCACAACTTGATAACAAATGTGAGAGTTGGAATAAATGTCAATAATTGGATATTGCACACAACTATTCAACACGTAATAGTGATAATGTAAATAAGAAGGCGAGGAGAAAGACATGGAGAAAAAAAATGCTAATCAAAGGACCCTTCACATGAAATAGATGCAAGAGTGGTTGGAAAACTAGGTCAGGCAAGCATGCTGAAATATTAAAAGCTACTTTTTTCTCATAAGAGTGAATATAATCTCATTATAAAATCCTGTGAAGTATAAATGAGCATAAGAAAAAAAATTAAAATCACCCATGTCCCCAAATTCTAGGGAGAACCACTAATTGGATTACATATTTTTCCCTTTTAGACTGCTGGATAGGTGGAGATACATACACATACACACACACACACACACACACACACACGTAATTTTAGAAATACATAATTTTTGGACATGGCTCTATATTTTTCATTAATATAAAATTTACACATAAAAGTTAAGTTCATATATGTGTAATGTTTCTAAAGTCTAAATATTACAGAGAGATGTGACATGGAAAGTAAAATTCACCTGTAATTCTTTTACTCAGGGGAAAAAATAGTTTACTGTGAACATCTGGTATTTTTCTTACAGACATTTCAATGCAAACATAATTTTAATGCAAAAATAGGCTCATGTGTTTTGTTAACTGCTTCTCTCATTTACAAGTACATGGTGGCTTTCTTCCTCTGTTAATACATGGACAGCTACATTATTATTAATTTTTTTTCAGTGAAGAAGGGACTGGGAATCGAACTGTGACCTCCTGGTTCAGAGGTCGACGCTCAACCACTGAGCTACAGTGGCTGGGCTACATTATTATTTTTAATGACTATACAGTTCCAGAAAAGGTATTACCAGAACGTATTTAACCAATACCCTATTAAGGAGCATTTATGCCATGCCCAATTCTCCACAGTTGCCAACAAGGCTCAGCAATTACACCTCTAGGCCAGTGATGGTGAACCTATGACACGCGTGTCAGAGGTGACACGCGAACTCATTTTTTTGGTTGATTTTTCTTTGTTAAATTGCATTTAAATATATAAAATAGATATCAAAAATATAAGTCTTTGTTTTACTATGGTTGCAAATATCAAAAAATTTCTATATGTGACACGGCACCAGAGTTAAGTTAGGGTTTTTCAAAATGCTGACACGCCGAGCTCAAAAGGTTCGCCATCACTGCTCTATGCAAACACCTTTACACACTTACCTGTTATTTCCTCAGGATAAATTTCTGGAATTATAATTGCTATGTCAACAGACATCTGCTTTTTAAGCATTCTTATGCATATTCCTGCATGTTTCACCATACATGTATATCAATATACACTTACAGCAAGAGTATGAAAATGTCTCCAGCCACCACCTTGACCATTACTGAGTACTATAAGCAAACACTCTTAATTTTCATTTCTTCAGACATGAAAGACAAATGAAGACAATCAATATATTAAGACAATACATTTTCAAATATTTAAAGGCCATTTGAATTTTTTATTTGGTAATTATGCATTCTTGTCTTCTGCCACATTTTCATGGAAGTGATCACTGGTTTTGTATTGATTTGTAAGTGCCCTGCCACCCAAACACACATCTATTCATACTTTTAAAAGCCCGGTAGCAACGTCTCATCAGCAGGACATAAATAAGAACTCATGGAGTTAGTAAATGGTTGAACCTCATTCAAATTTTCCTGACTCCAGAACCCAGGCACCGCCCACAGTGACATGTTGATGCCTCCTCAGGACTGAGACACTCCAAAACTGTTGCTCATTAGGATCACCAAGGGAGCTTTTAAAACTCCGATGCCCACTTCTTACCCCCATATCAATGCAACCAAGCAGAGTGTTTTGAGGCCGCCTAGGTGGTTCCAATGGGCAGCAACATTTGAGAACCAAGTACCGAAGTTTTTATTCCTTCCGCCACTCCCTACCTACTGGGACTGCTGCTGGTGAAATGTTATCCCTGTCCTGAACTGGCCTTGCTCACATCCCTTCCTGGGCCAGCTGCATCCTATGACTGCAGGATACAAAGGGGTCCCAGTTCCAGGGTTCCCCTGAGGAGGCAGCCCATCTTCTCCTGCCCAATCCTGCCTCCTTCCCTTCCCCACAAGTGTTGACCCTAAGGGATTCCCTGAGAATATCCTGCTTACGAATCTCAAAGGCTGCTTCCTAAGCGAACCCAACCTGTGTCATGTACTATATGGAACTTCCCCTAAAAGAATAAATGTCCCCTAAAGAATTAACAAAATCGTCCTCAAAGGCCTGATATATAGCTGACAGTAGTTATCAAAGCATATTCAAAAATCCTTCTGGTGGTATTATTGTTTAATGAGCACGGAATTTCTGTTTGAAGTGCTGAAAAGGTTTGGGAAATAGTGGTGATGGTTGCATAAAAGTGTGAATGTAACCAATGCCACTCAATTGTATATTAAAAAATGGTTAAAATGACAAATTTCGTGTTGTATATATTATACCACAATTTTTAGAAATTAATAAAGGTAAAATACCCCAAACCACTGAATTGTATACCTTAACTAGGAGAATTACTGATATGTGAATTATATCTCAATAAAGCTGCTTTAAAAAATCCCCTCAATGCAGTGTAATGACATGGCAGTCAACAAATGAACAAAATAGAGGTCTCAGCTCTATGAATCCATATAACGATGACAATATTTTTAAGCCCTCATCAAGGAGTTTTCTTTCACTCATTGTTCATTCCCTAAAATACAGAAACAAAATGCTTATTGCTTTGTACTTTACGTGTCTTTGATCAGCAGTAATTTAGGACTTGTGTGTTGAGTGGTACAGGGAAAAGAGAAAGCAATTTCTTGGGCCATCTCCAGGGTTAATAATATTTAAAGACTACTTGAGGGCTAGGGTATTATCAACGTCACTACCTTCAGTTTTGCGGTAGTAAACGTGTTACATTTACCTCAAGCACAGGCTCACACACACAGAAAACCTCCAGGAAGCTGGATAACAGACCATTTCTAAAAGAGGAGCAACACAGACATATTTATAACAACAATGTGCCAAAGACAGCAGTGTCCAGAGACTAACAGGTGCAAAAATCAATGTTCCCAGGAAACACACTGTCCACTGCCTTTATAAAGTACTCCAGGCTTTATAAAGTACTCTAGAGGCCTGATGCACAAAATTCGTGTATGGGTAGGGTCCCTAGGCCTGGCCGGCAATCAAGGCTCATCTGTGGGGCGACTGGTGGGGCAATCAGGGGCCCCTGCTGGCACCCGCCTTGGCTGGCCTGGGGCCTGCGGGCTGGGGGCAGCTCCTGCATTGAGCGTCTGCCCCCTGGTGGTCAGTGTGTGTCATAGTGACCAGTAGTTCCTCCATTTGGTTGCTTTGCATATTAGGCTTTTATTATATCGGAGGACACTTCACATTTGCACTCTGCCATAATCAGAATCCCCAAGGAGCCCAGAAGTTTCCTTTTTTTTTTTTTTAAAGATTTGACAAACCTCTTCTACCAATGTATACCTTTCCTTAACAAAAGACCTCTGATCAATAAAGGCCAAACCTCCAATAAGGGGAACTGTCATTTAAAGTCTGTGGTTTCTGCTCTTGGCCCTCCACGATCAATGTCCGACCAGAAACCAACTTGATGTTATCCAAAGCTTACAGACGTTGAGGTGCTTAACAGTAAAAGAAAACACTTAATGCCAAAGATGCCACCCAAAGCATAATGGGAAAAATACTGCATGTGGAGCTGGGAAACTTGAGCTTCTGCCTTGAATCGGCCACTGGCAACCTGTGTGTCCCTGGCTGGCTGGTGGACCACTCTACATCTCTGTTCCTTTCCCTGCAATGAGCTTCAAGATGATGTCTGTGCTGTCCATCTCACAGCTTATTGTGAGGCCAAATGAGAGTCATGGATGTCTAAACACTTCAAAAACTAAAGTTCTATACAAATATGAAAGAGAACTATGGGCTCTAATCCCCGAAGAGCTCCAGAGAAACACAATTTAGGGCCATTCAAGTATAACATCGCTGTGTAAATATGGGAGTGAGGAAATGAATTCCACTGAGGAAAAATTATTCACCCAAGTTACCTCTTCTTGCATCCATTTCATAACCTATTTGATACCAAACTGATTTGGTGTGGAGGCGACAGACCAAGGTGTGAAAGGAAACAAGAGTTAGAATGTGTCTTTAATTGAGATGGATAAAATCATTTTCCACCTGAAACTCCAGAATTCATTTGGTTTGCCGTTTCTGCTGCAAGGTGTTATTTTTGTTGATTATCCTAGAAAGCACTGAT
Source organism: Myotis brandtii (assembly GCF_000412655.1). Classification (NCBI taxonomy): domain Eukaryota; kingdom Metazoa; phylum Chordata; class Mammalia; order Chiroptera; family Vespertilionidae; genus Myotis; species Myotis brandtii. The sequence goes on along the minus strand of NW_005357962.1, from coordinate 1,119,064 downwards.
GTATAAAATAGTTCCTTTGGGGGCTTGGGCATACCTACTTTTTTTCTAGGAAAGACTCTGGAGAGAACAAACTTTTCACAGCACTGCACAGCAATTCTCTAGTGGGTTTGAAAGAAATCCTGTGAGGTAAGACAAAAATCATCAACTTGCTGATTTTATATTCCACGAATGTATAACCTCAGAAATTTCAAAGTTGGAACTTATTTTCCCCCCTCTGAGTGCAGACTTAGATTGGGACTAATGCGTGTTCCAAATTTAGCAGAGCCTCAAGGGCTGGAGGCAGTTGGCTTAACAACTGCACACATTTGTCTGTTACCTCACAGGTTGCCAGAAGAGGCCACCCGCAGGGCCAAAAAGCAGTCAAGTCAGACACAAACAACTGACCCAAAAATGAATCCTTAAATCAAGAGAGAACTAGATGGTGTTCCTCTTTCAACCACTTTTTCTTTAGGAAGAAGGCATGGTAGGGGAAGGGGAGAAATCATCTATAATAATAAAAGTGTAGTATGCAAATCAAATGGATGGCGGAACAGCAGAACGACCAACCGTCCAGACCGACCACGCTATGACACCCACTGGTGCCAGGCCAGCCAAGGCAGGTGCGATGCGATTGGGTGTGTGTTGGGGGGGAAGGGCCACCATCACCCCATGATCACCCGAAGGAGGAAGGCCTAGGCTATCGGCCAGTAGGATGATCAATTGGGGGGCTCTGCGATTGCCTCAAAGAGGGAGGCCACCGATCAGCGGGCTGCGGCAGGTGGGCGGGACCTCCCTCTGCAGGGCGAGATTGATCACCACAAAGAGGGAGGCCAGGGCCTCCCTCTACAGGGAGATCCATCGAGGAGCCCCGGCTGGTGCGTGGGGCCTACCTCTTTAGGGCGATCGATCGCAGTGCTCCAGAACTGCGAGAGGGTGCAGGCCAGGCTGGGAGACCCACCCCCCCAGTGCATGAATTTCATACACCAGGCCTCTAGTAATATATATTCTGAGAAGTTAAGTCATTTATGGTATTCAGGCACTGAAGAATTAATCAACTTTAAAAAAAACAAAAATGTCAACCTACCATCTTCTCTCCTCTTTCTTTTCAGTATCAAACTCCTTAAGAGATCACTGCAAGCCCTAGCTGGTTTTGCTCAGTGGATAAAGCATCGGCCTGCAGACTGAAGGGTCCTGGGTTCGATCCCGGTCAAGGGCACATGCCTGGGTTGCAGGCTTGATCTCCAGTGGGGGGTGTGCAGGAGGCAGCCAATCAATGATTCTCTCTCACCATTGATGTTTCTCTCTCTCCCTCTCCCTTCATCTCTGAAATCAATAACAAATATATATATTTAAAAAAAGAGAGAGAGAGAGAGCAGCGCAAGCATGTCAAACTTGTGGCCAGCCGCCAGTTTAACTGCATTCCAGCCGCCAGTTTAACATGCTTGGACAGCCTCTGCCTCCATTTACTCACTACACACTAAACAGTTCTCTCAGGGGTCACCCATCATGGTTGTGTGATCCAGGGGCCTTTCATGAATACAACCTCCCTGTGGCATGCAACACAACTGGACATTCCTTTTTCTGGAAACAGCTCCTCCCCTGACTCCTCCGGTACAATACCCATCCTGGCACTCTGCCTACCCCACTTACTCTATTTTCCTCTCCTTGTCCCCCTCCTGGTTCTCAATTGCCTAAATCCCCTGGTTCCTGCTTTGGGCATCCTCCACTACCCATACTCCCTGGGAGGTCTGAGCCCTTCTGTGGCTCTCTGTCCAACTATATGAACAAACTCCCAACTACCTCCCTCTTGAAGATCAACCCCATGTTTCCAATTGTCTGACCCATATTTCCATTTCTCTCCTCAGCACCTTATATCGAAGACAGAACTCACCACCTTTCCTGCTCCTGCTCCTAGCTTTCCAAGTTTTGGTCTTCTTCTCATTCCTCACTATCAAAGCCATCCTTCTACTTTACCCACATCTATAAGTTTACAAGTCCCACAAATAGCTCAAGACATCCCTCATAACCAATGCTTCTTTTGCATCCTCATGCAAAAGTATTGCAACAACTTCTGACGTGGATTCTTGTTAGCAGTATCTTCTAACTCTCAAAAAATTCTATACCACAACACCAGATAATTCTTCCTAAGTAATGTGTGTATCCCAGGCCTGTTCAAAAATGCCAGTGCTTCTGCTTTTCAGGTGCAGATTCCTATCCTAACATCTGAACTTCTCCCTAATCCAGCCTTAACTCTGCTTACACCCTCGAAGGTCACAATATTTAGATGAGCTTGGGTTCCTATCTACTTTTCTAAACTTGCCTTAAAGTTTCCAGCTCTATCTGAAATGCTCTTTTGAGCCCTACTTCCTCCCAACGCCCCAACATCTCCGCATGTTAAAGTTACACCTTTCTTCAACACCTAGCTCAAAGCATTTTCACAATGAAACTTGTCCTAATTTCTCCTATCAAAAATGTTGTGTCTACACAAGCATCTTGCCCCAATCTTGGGGCTCTAACCATGGGCTGTAACAAGGAAGCATACATTTAATTTCCTCTGTTACATCTCAAGTCTCCCCCAAAGGAGGGGGGCCCAGATCATGGTTTGCTAAAAAGAGCATGAACCTCGAAACCAAAATAACCAGGATATGTTTTCATGTGCACTTGGCTAAATGACCCTGAATCTCTCTGGTTTTAGTTTCCTCATCTGTAAGAAAAACCCATGGTAATCATTGTGTGAATTGACTGACTTACTTCAGGGGTAGGAAAACGATGACCCCAGGCTAAATCCAGCCCATTACCCATTTTTATAAATAAAGATTTACTGGAACGCAACCATGCTCATTCCTTTCTGGATTGTTTATGTCTGCTTTGTAGTAGCTACAATAGGCACACAAAAACTAAAATATTTACCATCTGGCCCCTTCTTTATCTCCACATCACTCTCCTTATATAGGTAGAGAGGTGGTATAGTTATATTCAAACTTCCCTGAATCTAAGGATGTAGGGATTAATTGGGATCCACTAATTAAATGCACTCATGCAGAGAGTTCTAGAAGGTAGAAGTAAGGTGGGGCCATCTTCTGGCTCCTCGTTGACTGTTTAATGCTGTCCAAAAAGATCATGGAAACAGGAGACTTGAACTACAGCTATCCCTGTGCCTTCCCCAGCACCCCAGGGGTGGAAGCAGTGCAGGTTTGGCAGAGCTATTGTGAGTGGCCTTTCAAACCCAGTGCCAGGGTTGCACTCTGAACTTCTTTCTCTCTTGTTCTGGAAATCTTTTCCTAAGGCTCACCCTTCTGGTGATTTTGTAAGCACCTAATTCTCTGTATTAAATCCCTTCTTGTTTAAAATTTATAGCCAAGTTTCTGTGTCTTGTACTGAACGCTAACTGACACAGAGCAAAATGATAAATATCTAGTTGAGTTACTAAGATATGAAATGACCATGTCTGTGAAAGTGTTTTATAAACAGCAAAGCTAACATTTTCTGTAAACCTTCATCTTGTCCCCCATACTCTGACCCTCCCTGACCCTTGACTTGGCACAGTGCCTCCCAACCCTGAAATGCTGATGTTCCCACAGCAGTCAGCTCTCTTCCCTTCTTGCTCTGCTTGAGAAATCTCATATCTCCTTCCAGCTTCAGTAACCACACGGATCAAGAGTTAAGTTATTTGGGGACATGGACATTTGGAAAAGTTGATACAAAGCTAACTCTCCAACACAAATGCACATGCAGTAAGATTTCAATAGAATTTCTAAGGTTCATGGGGCTTCCTATTTTAACTATGGATCAGGGTTATAAAGCCTGATCTCAAATGCTAATGCGTGTCTAAACCTATATCTCAAGCCAGATCATTCCCACAAGGTTAGGACAGATGTTTACAACTGCTCACTGGACTTCCCACAGGCAACTCAAACTCAACGTGTCCACATGGGATTTTCTCTCCCCACTGCTCCTGTTCCTCTGTTATCATGTAAGTGAATGACTCCAGCACCCTCCCAAGGCATCATTCAGGCATCTTTCCTTCCTTCTCCATAGACAATTGCCTGCTCTTGGCAATTCTATATCCCTAGTCATAGTGGAATCTACCCACATCCCCGTCTTAGTTACAGTAATTTGTCCAGCCACCCCATCTCTAATCAAGATTCCTGCAGAAGCCATCAAATTGGTCCCTCTGCTTCCACTATGTCCTCACCAATCCATTTCCTGGACCTTAAAACTTGCATATCAAATTTAATGCATTTCCTTTGTTTAAAACTTTTACTAACTCCACATTCTTCTCATAGTCAGCCCTCCCCATGCCTCCCCAAAATGGCTCTATTATACCCATAGCATATGAGCTTCCAGTCCCCAGAACTACAGTCTTTGTCACCCCCAAGGATCAGATGCTACTCCCTACCCATTTTATTTCCTACTGCTACCCACACACACACACACACACACACACATACACACACACTTCCCTCCTGGCTAACCCCTCACCCTTCAATTTTCACCTTAGATGTCACACACACACACACACACACACACACACTCTTCCCTCCTGGCTAACCCTTCACCCTTCAATTCTCACCTTAGATGCCATTTAATTCCCTTAGTCATCAAATGTTTATTGAGCCTCTACTATGAACCAACCACCAAGCTATCACTAGAGATGGAGCAATAAAAAGACAGTCACAATCCCTGTCCTGACAAAGCTCAATTTTATAGAGGCATTAGATCAATAATGACAAATATGGTGATCCCCCAGATGAAAATCCCACGTGGACACGTTGAGTTTGAGTTGCCTGTGGGAAGTCCAGTGAGCAGTTGTAAACATCTGTCCTAACCTTGTGGGAATGATCTGGCTTGAGATATAGGTTTAGACACGCATTAGCATTTGAGATCAGGCTTTATAACCCTGATCCATAGTTAAAATAGGAAGCCCCATGAACCTTAGAAATTCTATTGAAATCTTACTGCATGAAATCTTACCCCAGGCTGAGTCAGGATCCCCCACTCTGGGATTCCATGGCCTACATCTGTGATCCCCAACCCTACCACCACTATTAGCTCATCCATCTCTCCCAATAATCAGACTATAAACTCCTTACAGGTAGGATTATATCCCATCACTTCATTTATTGTTGATACCTGATACTGTATCTGGCACTCAGGATTATTTCATAAATCCGTATTGATTAGGAAAATGCAGTCAATAAACATCAGCTGAGTGAGTCTGCTTAGAAGTGGCCCTATAAGGGGAATACAATGGAAATGGGGTGGGGAGTCCTCACTGTTTCCCTGTCTGGGCTTTGCTGATGCCTCAAATCACAGGTAACATGCTTTTAACTAACACCAGACTTGCTGGCTGCATTTCATGTTCAGCAGCTATTCCCAGCAGCCCTTCTAGCCTTTAGGATAAATACCTGTGCGCTCAGCAGTGTACCTAATTAGAGGCACCCCCTGGCAACTCTGGAGGCCTCTGGAGACCAGTCACCAAGCTGTACCCTTGGTCACTGGAACCTACAAAACATAGAAGGCAGGTGAGCACAGGGGGCCTGGCATCCAGGAGAGGCCTGGGAGCTCAGCCGAGCTGGATCCCAGGAGCTTTGTCCCAAATTCCCTGCTAGGCCAGCCGTGAGGATGAGTGTATAATCTACCGCCATATTTTTTAACGTGTGTGAAACTAGTGGGGGATGGGCAGAAGCAAAAACAAACAAACAAAAAACCTAAGGAGGAAATACACCCTTTATGAAAAATAATAAGGCAGTTTGGATAAGTGCTGATGAGATTTTCTTGAATATACAACAATACAAGTAAACATTTATGGAGTGCCAACAAAGTCCCAAGTTCTAACTTCTTGGTGTGCACCATTTAATTCTCTCAAGGCCCCTATGAGGTGAGCACAATTATTATCTCAGTGAACTGAGGCCCAATGAAATTAAGGAGCTTCCATGGCTGCCCCCAGCTAATGACACAGCAGGATGCAAACCTGCAGTATGACTCAGCCCAGGACCAGAAGCTCTGCACCTTACAGCCTTGTGAGGAAGGAAAGTGTTCTCACCTCCAGATGCCAGTGTTCCAGGCCCCAGTGCCAACGAGACCTGGACCTTAAGGGGCAGCTCATCAGTCTAGTCCAGTGACTTTCAACCTTTTTCATCTCATGGCAGCCATAAATTAATTACTAAAATTCTGCGGCACACCAAAAAATATACTTTTTGCAGCTAGGACCAAAAAAATAGGTATAATTTTGATTCATTCACACAGGAGGGCTCTTGCTGTGTTGGCTATTGTCATTTTTTTTAATTTGACAATCTAAGAGAAAAGAGGTCAGTGCCCCTGACTAAGCAGTCAGGTATTGCATGTTTTAAACATTCTTGTGGCACACCTGCTGAAAATCGCTGGTCTAGTCAATTACCGCCATGCAGTAATGAGGGTCTGATGCTGCCAGATCTTCCTACTTCTCAAAAGACAGCAGATATCCAGATTCTTTTTAAATTGGGGATGAGAAAAGGGAGGGATCGCAGAAGGTTTTGGCCGAGGAACTGAAAGGAATCCTATATAATAAAAGCCTAATATGCTAAGTGTCCGGTCGTCCGTTCAACCAATCAAAGCGTAATATGTTAATGATATGCTAAGGCCTCTCCACCACTCACTATGATGTGCACTGACCACCAGGGGGCAGATGCTCCGACCGGTAGGTTAGCTTGCTGCTGGGGTCCGGCCAATTGGGACTGAGCGAAATAGGCTGGACATGCCCTGGAGCCCTCCCACGGTCCCTCCCCAGCTGGCCAACTTCCTGTATCCCTCCCCGGCCCCGATTGTGCAAAGGTGGGGTCCCTTGGCCTGGCCTGTGCCCTCTCACAATCTAGGACCCCTCGGGGGATGTTGGAGAGCTAGTTTTGGCCCAATCCCACAGGCCAGGCCAAGGGACCCCACTGGTGCACGAATTCGTGCACCGGGGCCTCTAGAGTGTTAATAATGGAGATGGGCTTCTGAGGGAGGAAGAGGTTTGGAGATCAAAGACTGTGAGCTGATATTCTGGTGCTAAAGATGCCCAGAAGGAAGTCTGTGAGAACTCTAAGGCTGGAGCTGACGACAAGGGTGGCAGGTAGCAGAGAAGGCTCTGGTAACTTTGTTACCAGGCCGCCCCACTTCAACCCTCAGTTCCACCTAGAAAATGATCATCTAAAACACCCCCTCTTTTTCATTGTGAGGATGGTGGGAAAACCAGGCTGGCCTTACTTTTGGGGGACTACCATAGTAAAGTACTACAAACTGATGGCTTAAATGACAGAAATGTATTGTCTCACAGTACTGGAGGCCAGAAGTGTGAGATCAAGGTGTCAGCAGGGCCATGTTCCCTCTGACGGCTCTAGGGCAGTATTTGTTCCAGGCTTTTCTCCTAACCTCTGGTAGTGTCTTGGCTTATGGCTGCACAACTCCAATCTTCACATGGCATGCTCCCTGTGCTTATGTTCAAATTTCACTTTCTATAAGAACATCAATTATATTAGATTAGGGGTCTACCTTACTCCAATATGACCTCATCTTAACTAAGTATATCTGCAATGAATCTATTTCCAAATGAGGTCAGAATCTGAGGTAAAGGGGGTTAAGGATTTCAACACATAGCTTTGGAGGATGGAGGGAATACAATTCAATCTTTAGCAAATGGAGGTTCCCTTCCTTTCAGAGTCAGGATCCCTAAGAATAGGATTAAGGCTTGCTATCATTTATCGTTAGAAAATTACTATGTTCAAGGAACCATGCCAGTCCTACAGGGAATACAAAAATGAGTTAGATCTTTTTGTTGTTGTTGTTAATCCTCACCTGAAGATATTTTTACATTGATTTTTAGAGAGAGTGGAAGGGAGGGGGAGAGACAGAGAAGGAGAAACATTGATGTGAGAGACACATAGATTGGTTGCCTTCCACACGCTCCGATAAGAACTGGGGATCAAGCCTGCAACCAATGTACCTGCCCTTGACCAGAATTGAACCTGGGACTCTTCAGTCCGAGGGCTGACATGCTATCCACTGAACCAAACAAGCTAGGGCAAAAATGAGTTAGATCTTAATTTCTAAGGTTCTTTCAATAGAGCTGAAGGGAGAATACATGTGCAAAAAGTACCCTACAAATAGGTAGGATATAATTAACTTGAAAGTAATATGAATGCCATAAGAATCAAATAGAAGGAGAGAAGTCACTTTTGAATATAAATTCAGGCATTGATTCTTAATTCATATAGTTGGCCCTAGAACAACATGGGTTTGAACTGCACAGATACATTTATATGCAATTTTTTTTCAATAGACACTCACAGTTCAATCAACCCATGCATTTCAAACCCATGTTGTCCAAAAGTAAACTCTGGCCCAGCCAGTGTTGCTCAGTGGTTGAGCATTAAACCATGAACCAGAGAGTCGTGGTTCAATTCCTAGTCAGAGCATATGACAGGGTTGTGGGCTCAATTCCCAATAGGGAGAGTGCAGGAGGCAGCCTATCAATGATCTCTCTCATCACTGATGTTTCTATCTCTTTCTTTTCCTCAACCTTCCTCTTTCTGAAATTAAAAAAAATTTTTTTTGATGGTTGGGGATCCACATAGGCAGCAGGCTTATTGTAGTTATATGTGGATTTTTTTATTGTGTGGGAGGTTGGCACCCCTATCCCTCAAGTTGTTCAAAGGTCAACTGTATTTGATCTCAGTATTGAAGGATACCTAGAATTCTGACAGATGGAGACTTGGGTTTGGGGCAAAGAAATTGAAAGGCATTCCAAGTAGATAGACAGGTTGAACAAAGGAAAAGCTTGAGGAAAAGCTTGTTGAATTAAATCTGTTTGTCATGTAATTTTAAAAGACTTCATATAATTTTAGAAGGCTAAAATTATAGTTTGGGATTAGTTGGTAGAATGCATAATTGGTAGGAAAGAAATGTGGATGTCCAATGTTTCCTTATTGATTTTCTGTCTGAACTTAAGCTACATGTTAAATCAAATGGGCCTAACAGACATGTATAGAACATTCCACCCAATAGCAGCAAAATACATAGTTTTCTCAAATGCACAGACTATTCCCCAGAACAGATCATATGTTAGGTTACTTTTTTAAAATGTTTTTCTAGATTTTTAGAGAGAGGAAAGGAGAGGGAGAAACACTGATGTGAAAGAAAAACATGGATTGGTTGTCTCATACACCCAGACCAGGAATCAAACCCGCAACGTGGGTATGTTCCCTGACTAGTAATTGAGCCAGGAACTTTCAGTGCATGGGACAACGTTCAACCAACTGAGCCACACTGGCCAGGGCTACAAACAAGTCTTAATAAATTTAAGATTAAATTCATATCAAGTATCTATTCCAACCACAATGGTATGAAACTAGAAATCAATAACAAAAGGAAAGCTGGAAAATTTACAAGTACGTGGAAATTAAACAACACACTACTGAATAGCCAATGAGTCAAAAAAGAAATCAAAAGGAGAATTTTAAAAATCCTCAAACAAAAGTGAAAACAAAACCTATGTGATACAGCAAAAGTAGTTCTAAAAGGAAAGTATAAACTAGAAGAAATGTATATAAATTCCTACAAACATATAACCTATCAAGACTGAATCATGAAGAAATAGAAAGTCTGAACAGACCAATAATGAGTTAGGAGATTGAATCAGTAATAACAACAACAACAAAGAAAAGCACATGTCCAGATGGTTTCACTGGTCAAATTTACCAAATATTTAAAGAATCAATACCAATCCTTCTCAAACTCTTCCAAAAAAAAATTGAATAGGAGGGAACACTTCCAAACTCATTTTATGAGGCTAGAATTACCCTCAAATCAAAGCCAGAGAAGGACACTGCAAGAAAAGAAAATTGTAGATCAACATCTCTGATGAAGATAGGTGCAAAAATCCTCAACAAAATACTAGCCAACCAAATTCAAAAGCACCTTAAAAGTCTCATACACCAAAATCAAGTAGGATTTATCCCTGGGATACAAGGATGGTTCAACATCCGCAAATGTGATTCACCACATTAACAGACTGAAGGACAAAAATCATATGTTCATTCCAATAGATGTATAGAAAGTATCTGATAAAATTCAACATCCTTTCATGAGAAAAGCTCTCTACAAAACTACAATAGGGATATATGCATCATTATAAAGGTTATATATGACAAGTCTAATATCATACTCAACAGTGAAAATCTGAAAGCATTATCTTTAAATCAGTAACAAGATAAGGATGCCCATTCTCACCACTCTGATTCACCTTAGTACTAGAGGTACTAGTCAGAACAATAGGACAAAGAAATAAAGAGGAAGGAAGGAAGGAAGGAAGGAAGGAAGGAAGGGCATCCAAAC
>NW_005357962.1:1073002-1108478 GCF_000412655.1 Myotis brandtii | reverse complement strand
TCTAAGAAACAATGTTGCAATTATAGAAGCTAAACAATCCCCAGAAACCTGCTTTCAGCCAGCTGGGCCTCAGAGCTGGAGTTGCAACAGTGTTTCAATTTAGAAGCTAAACAAAGCCCAGATACCTGCTTTCAGCAGCCGGGTCTCAGAGCTGGAGCCGAGCTTCAGAGCTAAACCTGGCTCTCAGCTCCAGTGACAGCCATAGAAGGTAAATAAATCCCAGAATAAAAAAGAAAAAAAGAAAAAAAGGAGAGGTTGGGAGCTTCAGTCACCCGCCAGCCTGAAAACGGCCCTCAGCCCCTCACCCAGACTGGCCAGGCACCCCAGTGGGGACCCCCACCCTGAAGGGGGTGTGACCAGCTGCAAACAGCCATCATCCCCTCATCCAGGCTGTCCAGGTGCCCAAGCGGGACCCCCACCCTGATCCGGGACACCCTTCAGGGCAAACCAGCCGGCCCCCACCCATGCACCAGGCCTCTATCCTATATAGTAACAGGGTAATATGCAAACTGACCCTAACAGCAGAAAGACTGGGAATGACTGGTCACTATGACACACACTGACCACCAGGGCCAGACACTCAATGCAGGAGCTGCCCTCAAGTGGTCAGGGCGCTCTCACATGGGAGGAGCTCTGCTCAGCCACGAGCCAAGCTGATGGCTGCCAGTACAGCGGTGGTGGTCGGAGCCTCTCCTGCCTCCTCAGCAGCGCTAAGGATGTCCGACTGCAGTTTAGGCCTGCTCCCCGCTGGCAAGTGGACATCCCCCGAGGGCTGCCAGGCTGCCAGAGGGATGTCTGATTGCCATCTTAGGCCCAATCCCCCGGAGAGCAGGCCTAAGCCAGCAGGGGGTCATTCCCTGAGGGGTCCGAGAATGCGAGAGGGCACAGGCCGGGCTGAGGGACCCCTCCTCCCCCCCCGAGTGCACAAATTTTTGTGCACCGGGCCTCTAGTATATATATCAAACTCTAAATTAGACCCCACCAAAAACTGTTAGAACTAATAAATAAATTCAGTAAAGTTGCAGGATATAAAATTAACATAGAAAAATCAGTTGCACTTCTATACACTAAAAATAAACTATTTGAAAGAGAAGTTAAGAAAACAATTCCATTTACAATAACATAAAAAAATACTTAGGAATAAATTTAATTGCGGAAGTGAAAGGCCTGTATACTGAAAAGTATAAGACACTGATGAAAGAAATCGAAGAAGACACAAATATATGGGAAGATATCCCAGGTTCACAGACTGGAAGAATTAATATTGTTAAAATGTCCATTCTAAACAAAATGTTTATACTATCCAAAAACAATCTACGGATTCAATGGAATTCCTTTCAAAATACCAATGGTAGTTCTCATAGAAATAAAAAAAAATAATCCTAAAATTCACATGAAAGACCCAAAATAGCCAAAGCAGTTTTGAGAAAGAACAAAGCTGGAGGCCTCACACTTCCTGATTTCAAACTTTATTACAAAGCTATATTAATCAAAGCAATATGATATTGGCATAAAAAGAGAGACATAGACCAATGAAATAGAATAGAGAAGCCAGAAATAAACCCATGTATATACAGTCAACTAATTTTGACAAGGGCACCAAAAACATACAAAGGGAAAAGTATAGTCTTTTTATTGTACTTTTGGATGTGGAAAATAGGATATCCACATCCACAGAACAAAACTGGATCACTACCTTACATCACTCACAGAAAATTAACTCAAAATGGATTTAAAACTTAAATGTAAACCTGAAACTATAAAACTCCTAGAAGAAGACACAGGGGAAAAGCTCTTTGATACTTGTCTGGGGCAATAAATTTTTAGATATCACACCAAAAACAGAGTCAAAAGCAAAATAAACAAATGGAATTACATCAAAATAAAAGCTTTTGTACAGCAAGGGAAATAATGGATAAAATGAAAGGCGATCTATAGTTAAGAGAAAAATGTTTGCAAAGCATATATCTGATAAAGGGTTAATAATATCTAAAATATATAAGAAACTCATACAACTCAATACCAAAAATCATATCATTATTATCATCATCATCATCATCATCACCTGATTTAAATGAGCAAAGAACCTTAATAGACATTTTTCCAAAGAAGACATACAAAAGGCTAACAGGTAAATGAAAACATGCTCAACATCTCTAGTCATCAGGGAAATGCATATCAAAACCATAATGCAAGATCACCTCACATCTCTAAGGTTGTCTACTATCAAAAAGAAGATAAAACAAGTATTGGTGAGTATTGATGAGGATGTAGAGCAGTGGTTCTCAACCTTCTGGCCCTTTAAATACAGTTCCTCATGTTGTGACCCAACCTTAAAATTATTTTCATTGCTACTCCATAACTTTAATGTTGCTACTGTTATGAATCGTAATGTAAATATCTGATATGCAGGATGGTCTTAGGCGACCCCTGTGAAAGGGTCGTTCGACCACCAAAGGGGTTGCGACCCACAGGTTGAGAACCACTAATGTAGAGGCAAGAGAATCCTTGTACAGTCTTGTGGGAATGTAAATGAAAAACAGTGCAGAAGTTCCTCAAAAAATTAAAAATGGAACTATATATGATCCAGCAATCCCACTCCTTGGTATATATTCAAGGAAATGAAAGCAGTACCTCAAAGAGACCTGCATTCCCATGTTCACTGCCACATTATTCACAATAGCTAAGATATGAAGCCAACCTAATTGTCTACCAACAGATGAATGGACAAAGAAAATATGATATACATATTAAGCAGAATATTTTTTAGTCATGCAAATAGACAGAAGTCCTGCTATTTGCAATAACAGATGAATCTGGAGGACATCTGGCTAAGTAAATAAGCCAAACAGAGAAAGATAAAAACCATATGATCCCACTCATATGAGGAATCTTAAAAAAAAGTTGAACTCACAATAGAACCAGTGAGTACAATGGTGGTTACCAGGGCTAAGGGGTGGAGGATATAGGAGCTAGTTGGTCAAGGGGTACAAACTTTCAGTTATAAGATGAATAAGTTCTGAGTATCTAATGTACAGTATAGTGACTATCTACATATATAAAGAGCCAGTGTTCATAACATCCAAAACGACCAAAGGCTCAACCGAACGCCAGGCTGCGCACGCAGCATGCCGAGAAGGCTGAACTGCTGACCTCTCCGAGAGAGAGGCGGGGACTTGCATGTAGTGGGGACTTGTGTTAGGCTGCCTCATGGCACCCCCCATCCCTCCCTGACCGACCACTGTGACTCCAAGCCAGCAAGGGCCGCCTCCAGGCCGCAGCCCTGGACTCCTCGCCCCCAGCCCGAGAGTGCGGTGCTGGGCAGGGGTTCCCGGGGGTCCAGGAATGTGGCGCAACAGGCCAGCACGGCGTGGGGGTGGGGGGCTGTGTTTACACCGCCAAGTTCCCCGCTTCTGCCCTGGCCTGCACATCCCTCCTCCGTCCCCTCAGCGGCCCAGCTCCTGCCTTCGTGCTTGCCAGGCAGGCCCAACTGCACCAGGGAGTGAGCCATGGCGATCGGCACAGCCACTTCCTGGGACAGGATGGCTGGGCTGCAGCAATTTACGAGGGCGACGAGGCCCTTGGGGCACATGCAGCCCTCGGGCAGCAGGGGCGGCTGGCCAAGCTGAGTCTGGCTTTGGTGGGGCCGGCGGGATATCGAGGCTACCCCAGTCCCCACAGGTCCTGGGCCAGACACGGTGCCTGGGGGCAGCTGTGAGCTGCTGCAACCCTGCCCTACGCTTCAGGGAGGGGGAGGAAGCTCGCAGCCACTGGCACCCTAGGCCACACCGCCTGCACGGCCGCCTGCCGGGCTGGCAGGGTACAGAGTGGGCAAGCTGCTCTCGCTCCCCGATGGTGGAACAGGGAGAAGGGCACTGAGTGCAGGGAGGGGACCTCAGCTGGAATCCTCCTGGTGCAGGGAAGAAACCTGGCCTGGGCCTGGTGGGGAGCTTAGGAAGTCTGGATGAGCAGGCACTGGTTCAAACCAACTCTTACTCTGCCATCTTCCTCCAGCTCTCCGAGCTAGCCCCCCTTCCCCACCTTCCCCGGGGGAACGGGCTCTGGGCGACCTCCCTGAGCACAGACTGTCGACCTGGAGACCTTAAGGAAGAGTGCCCGGCGGGGCCCAGGCAGGGGCCAGTGCAGAACTACCAGGGCAGAGCTGCTTTGGTGTCTCGGTGAAGTTTGCAACTGACTCAAGGAAGAAACCGAGAGGGGAAAGGCCAGGAGGCGTGAATTCCAGCGCTTTAGCCACTTGAAAACAGCCCTGCTTGGAATGAATGCAAGGTGGCTGTACGTTCAGCTGAGAACTGAGGGGGGTGAACACCACCATCGCTGGGCTCCTGTTGGTCTGAGGCCCGAGCACCCACAACAACAAGGAAAAAGCGGAGAGAGGGGCCTGGAGGAAGGGAGGACAATTGAAGGAAACTGTGTCTAGACTTTCCCCAGCCCGCTCCCTCTTTCTGCTGCCTACAAAAGCCCCAGGCCCAGCCACAGTTCTGTCTCCACCTTTTAGTCCCCTATTCTCCAACCACATGGTCGCCTCCTGCAGAGGGAGGCCAGATTGTGGCTTAGGCCCGCGGGCCTAAGCTGTCAGTAGGACATCCCCTGAGGGTTCCTGGACTATGAGAGGGGGCAGGCTGGGCTGAGGGACCCCCCCACCCCAGTGCACAAATTTTCGTGCACCAGGCCACTAGTCTATATAATAAAAGCCTAAGCAACCATTACAGCGGAATGACTGGTCGCTATGATGCGCACTGACCACCAGGGGCAGACAC
Source organism: Myotis brandtii (assembly GCF_000412655.1). NCBI lineage: Eukaryota > Metazoa > Chordata > Mammalia > Chiroptera > Vespertilionidae > Myotis > Myotis brandtii. The sequence continues at coordinate 1,103,700 of NW_005357962.1, read as the reverse complement.
TCAATGCAGGAGCTGCCCCCTGGTGGCCAGTGCGCTCCCACAGGGGGAACGTCACTCAGCCAGAAGCCAGGCTCACGCCTGGCGAGCGCAGCGGTGGTGACGGGAGCCTCTCCCGCCTCTGCAGCAGCACTAAGGAGCAGCGAGCCAAATGGTAAGGAGCAAGCAAGCGAGCAGTAAGGAGCAAGGGGTCCCAGACTGTGAGAGGGCACAGGCTGGGCTAAGGAACCCTGTCCCCCTCCAGTGCATGAATTTCATGCACTGGGCCTCTAGTAGTTAATAATACTGTATCGTATACCTGAAATTTGTTGAGATAGTAGATCCTAAGTATTCCCATCACCAAAAAAAGGAAAAAAAGGGTAACTATGTGAGTTAACGTATGTCAATTAATTTGATTGTAGTCATCATTTCACAATGTATACATATAACAAGTGATCATGTTTTATACCATATATAATATTCAATATAGTATATTAAATATTAAACATATATAATTTTATTTGTCAATTATACCTCAATAATGTTGAAAGAACTAGAGGCGGTTCTTCTTTACTTCTGCCTAAGAAGCCTTATGACACTACCTTTTCCTCATCAGACACCCTCTTCCAATTTGATAGTCCTCAGGAGAAGTTCAAGAGAATATATTGGGGCAGCTACCCTTTGGACTCTTTAAATACAAAAAAGTATAATAACTCTGATCTTAATAAGAGCATAAGTTATAAAATTCTGGGTTCAAACTCACTATATATATAACCCATCGATCCTTGCTTTGTCTTAGTCTAATAGTGCTGACTGCAGTTTTGACAATGCTACCCATGCTATCACTGCTGAAGTAAGCATATCCCCCAAGTCCTTCTGTAATAAGCCTGTAAGACTCAAACAGTAGAGCACCAGTGTCCAGCTCCACTACTTGCCATCTACACAGCCCAGGAAAAGTCACTTAACATTTTTGTGTCTCAGTTTCTTCACATATAAAATAAGGATAATAAGAATATCTATGGCCTAGGATTACTGTGAAGATCAAATGAAATCATAGAAAGTATTTAACATTGTGGCTGGAATACAGTAAGTGATTAGTAGATGGTAACTGTTAATTTCACTATTTTTATTACTGCTATTGTTATGTAATTATGGGTCTACCACCCATTAATTCATCTAGACTCTCCAAGAATACATTGGATAATGAATTCCATCTAAAAGCCACTCACTAAAAAATATTTTGTCAAGGTGTGTGCAGTTCATGACAGCTAAGATGTGTTGCCATGGCCACAGCAAAGCAGTAGCTCCAATTAAAGAACACAAATCCTAGTGACTTAAGAGATGGAACTAAAGGGACAAGTTCCCCAACAGAAGTAAGTTCTCTCTTACCTTATAGAGGGTTTTGTTTCTTTAATCCTAGAAGTCTGACTAGTGCTATTATATTAAAATTGGACAGTTTTCTGTTTAATTCTCTCCAATTGTAAAGACGATATATCTTTAAAGTAAATGGGCCATTTTAATAACAAGCAATGTAGCTTCCACTAAAACTACAAAGGAGTCCCTTATATGAAAGGCTCTAACACATCAAGAGAAAAGACAAGTGCTCTTATTGAACAATGGGGAAAGGACATGAATGAGAAATTCACCTAAGAAGAAACATAGATGAGAATTATAAATACGGTAGGTGTTCATCTGCATTTATAATTTGTAATGTGATTTAAAACAATGAGGTATTATCACAAAGGTTTAAAAGAGTTCCCGATATGTATAAGGGTGTGAGGAACACAGCTCTGGTATGTACCACCTGAGATATATGACAGCCAAGCATATCAACCTGGCAACACAGATCAAAGGCTGAAAATGCACTTGTTATTCTAATTCCAGGAATTTATCCTTAGGAAATAACCACCAATGTGCATAAAAATATGAGTAGTTAAGTACTGGCCTCTAAAAATATCAAACATTTAAATTTTGTCTTTTCTACTTACTAGCCATCTAACCTTAGGCAAATTTCTACCTGTTTTTGAGTTTCTTCATCTGTTAAATAGAAAGAATGGCATTGACACATCACAGGGTTGTGGACAGGAAAAGCAAATAGAGCAAACCCAGCAATGTGCCCAGCTCAGCCTAGGTCCTCAAACAACATTAGCCATTAACTGATCGGTTCAGTAAATCATCCCGCATTGATAAAGTAGAATACTATTTAGCTATTTAAAATGGTGTTCTAGGCAAACTACAGCCCAGCCCATGAGCCAAATTTGGCTCTGCTTGTTTTTTATAAATAAAGTTTTATTGGAACACAGTCATGCTCAATCATCTACATACTACCTGGGCTGTTTTTTCACTACAACAGCAGAGTTAAGTAGTTCAACCAGAAACAGTATGTCCCACAAAGTCTAAGTTACTTACTACCTGGCCCTTTACAAAAAATGTTTGCCAACCACTGATCTACAGGAATATCTACTATTATGGGAAAATGCACTCAGTTTATTAAGTGAAAAGAAGTATCCCAACAGTAAACAAGGAGATATAAGTCTCCATTTGTGTTAAAATGTGTATATCAAAAGAAGTATGGAAGGTAGGTACTTTAATAGTTAACTATAGCTCTCTGAGTGGGGTATACATTTATTTCCTTCTTTGTGTTTATAATTTCTGATTTTTTTACAGTAAACATGAGTCATTTCTGCAATAAGAAAAAAAACGAAACTAATAAGAAAAGAAACCATTTTAATTGTGACATAGAAAAGGAAAAGTAACTCATTTCATAGTAAAACAAAATGGAAAGATATTTTTAATTGGTGAGAGAAATGTGAGTTTGTATTCTTCATTTCTTCTCATTCTCTCTCACAGATAGGAATATGAAAAATGGGGGGAGAGGGAAGAAAGAAGCAAGAGGGAAATGTGATAGCAGAATTGTTACATGATTTGGACAGCAGCCAAGCTCAATAATTCTTAAGATAAATCTGTTTGTAAAGCTTAAAGAGACACTGCCAGTCTGTGCACCAGAGAGGAGTGACACAACCCACCCAGTGTAAGAAGTCATGTGGCACCAAATCTCATCTGGGAACGCTATGGGGATATGTGTCAGGAATACTTAATCAGCAGATCTGTCAACCAAACATTTATTTATTGCCCACCTGATGCCAAGCATTTATAATATCACAGGGAAACAGACACAGAATATAACACACAAACAGATAAAAATATTTACATGGCGTAGAGGGGTGAGTGATGATTCTTATCAAGGAGAATCAAGTTTGGGTTTTTACTCAGATGCTAACTGGGTGAATTACATTACACCAACCATTGAATCCCACAGAGAGAACAGTCTCAGAAGAGCAAACAAGGGGTTGTGTTTTACCTGTGGAGTTTGCAGTATATGAGGAGGATTCAGACATGTTCTTTTGGCAGCTGGATGTTGGCATTTAGAGTTTGGAGAGGGATAGCGATTTGGAAAATCCCCAGATCAGTGTAGAGAGAGCAGGAGCTTGTTCTCGGACAGCACGCGTAAGAAGAGAGTCAAGGGTTCATAGGGTGAGTGGAGGGGGCTACTCCAGTGATTAAGACTGAGAAGGAATGTGTAGATATCGAGGCAAAACCAGTACAGGGTGCTTGTTAAAGGTGGTCAAGAGTGATCTCCTCCAGTATTTAAAATCTTCCCAAGATGAGCTGTTTTAAAAACTGCAACTGTAACCAGCCTTTGTGATTAACGAGATAGTCCTATGTCCCACAGAACACAAGCCTTCCTTGAAAATGCCTTTCCCTGCAATTGTTCAGCCTTTTGCTCAGCAGGACACGTGCACTATGCCCTCCCTTATTTGGAGCCATGTGGTAAGAGGAACATGAATGGGAATCCATTTTTGCTTATGTTTTGTTTTGTTTGGGGCTGAAACACAAGCAACAGATGTGTCGGTGAGGAAGAAAAAGAGATTCAACAGTACCCTGTACTCAACATAGTCACAACTTTAATGTCATGCCCAAAACCACCAGGATGTGAGATTGACCTTTGGAGGTCGGTTGGTGACCACCATTAGGATGAACCTAAATACCCAATGTCTACACTGCTCACAGTCCTCTGCCAAGACCAGTGTGAGCGACGGCTCTATGGCTGAAGGCTGGGTCTGCCTCAGAGAGAAGTGATGGGAAGTAGCATACAGGATGCCAGACCCTAGATCAGAAGGTCTGGCTCTGCCACTAAAGGCTGGCTGACCCTAGACAAGTCTCTTAACCTTTCTGGGCCTCACTTTCCCTATTTACAAAATAGAGATAAATAATATCTCAGGACTTTCACGCACATAAGATGAAAGATACGGAAACGACCAGGATCGAGCAGCTCCCCAGGAGGCTGGCCTTCATCCAGGTTTTGTTAGAGGGCATGGTCTGTGAAGAAGTGGCTACACACTTACAGCCGATACCCAGGTTTACCCACTGTAAGCCCCGCTCCCCATAGGCGGAGTGGGGAAAATAATGATCTTGCAGGTTGCTGTTCCCATAGAAGGAACTATTAAATGGAAGTTAATATTTTTCTGAATTTATTAAAGTATAAATGACAAATAAAAATGTATGCATTTAAATAATACAATCTGATTTGATATACATACACATTGTGACATATTTGTCACAATAAAGCTAATTAACACATGCATCACCTCATGTTGTTGTGTGTGTGTGTGTGTGTGTGTGTGTGGTAAGAAGTCTTAAGATCTACTCTCTTGGCAGCTTGCAAGTACACAATACAATATTATTAATTATAGTCACCATGCTGTGCATTAGATCCTCAGAACTTATTCAACTTATAACTAGAAGCTTGTACCTTTTGACCAACATCTCTCCCATTTCCCCACTTCCCTGACCCCCAGCCCCCCAACAGCTACTACTCTACTCTCTGGTTCTATGAGTTCTAATTTATTTATTTTTCAGATTCCACATATAAGTGAAATCATACAGTATTTGCCTCTCTCAGTCAGGCTTATTTCACTTAGCATAATTTCCTCCAAGTTCATCCACATCATCGCAAATGGCAGGACTTCCTTTCTTTTGGCTGACTGCATTGTAGATACAGACCAATTCTCTTTATTCATTCCTCCACTGACATGTCTTAGCTATTGTGAATGCAAATCAAAACCACAATGAGATATGACCTCACCTGTTAGAATGGCTATTACCAAAAAGAAAAGAAATAACAAGTGTCAGTAAGGATGTGGAGAAAAGGGAACCCTGTATACTATTGGTGGAAATGTAAATTGGTATAGACCTGTGGTCGGCAAACTGGGGCTTGCAAGCCACATGTGGCTCTTTGGCCCCTTGAGTGTGGCCACGAAGTTTCAATCGCACTGTACGTGCGTGCCTGCATGTGGTATTTTGTGGAAGAGCCACACTCAAGGGGCCACAGTTTGCCAACCACTGGTATAGACATTACGAAAAACATGAAGGAAATTCCTCAAAATATTAAAATAGGACTACTATGCGATCCAGCAATCCCCCTTCTGGGTATATATCCGCAGGGAAAGGAACTCAGTATCTCAAAGAGACATCTGCACTCCCATGTTTGTTGCAGCATTATTCACAACAGTCAAGACAGAGAAACAGCCCAAAGTGACGGAAGTTAACATGTCACTGAATACTAGAACTCAGCGATCAGATCATTTTGCTTAGGAGGTGAGAGCCCTTCTAACCTAGAGAAAAGACCAGCATCAAGCAGCTCCCCAGGAGGCTGGCCTGTTCTCCGGGTCTTGTGAAGAAGTGGCTGCACACTTACAGCGGAACCCCAGGCTTACCCACTGTAAGTCCCTTTCCCCGGGGGTGGAGTGGGGATAACAATGATCTTGCAGGGGTGCTGTCCGCATGAGCAGTCCTGTGCCAGAGCACTGGCCCAATGCCTGGATGAAGTGGGTCCCGGAAAAATGAGAGCCTTTTGGACACTGCCTCTGAAATGTAGGTAGCTGGCACTGATCTACTGGGATATTTCGGAACACAGCTCAACACTTCCAGCACTCAATATGCTCTGTTTTTATTTAAAAAACAAACAACCAAAACCCAAAATACCTTCAATGATGTACTGGAATAAACTCTGTGACCCATCAGGAAAGGAAACATACTGTTCAAGGAGTAAGTGGCAGGATTGGTATATGACTTAGAGCATGTGAATGTGCCCTGGTGCTGAGTTACCTCGTATGCCCATTCTCCACCTAGACCCTCCATGGGCTCCTGGATGTGAGTCAGCACGATGCAGAATCGCTGGGTCTTGGTTCCTATGGAAATATTGTCCCAACAAGTACGTTCCCAGATGCTTTCTCAGTCTCTTCCAAATTCCCAAAAGCAGAGCCAGGAAACACCTCTATATGGGGCCAGTTAATAGTTTAGGTTTTGCTGCTCATATGGTCAATCTCTGTGACAGCCATAGACAACTGGTAAACAAATGGCATGGCTGTGTTTCCATAAAAGTGGATTTATGAACACTGAAATTTGCATTCTTTTCACGTGTGGCAGGATATTGCTTCTCTTTTTATTTTTCCCCCAACCATTTCAGAATGTAAAAATCTATCCTTAGCTTGGGTGTACTACAAAGCCTGGCATGGGGAAGGTTAAGCACAAGGGTAAGTAGTTTGCTGAGCACATGTCACCAGCCACAGAAGACAGTAGATTGCTTTTTCAACTACTGGCCTCTCCTTCCTGAAAGACAGTGAAGTAGAGGATGCTAATCACTCCTTCCACGAAGAAAAAGCTCACTCCATTCCCTCACGGACAGGTGGCCTTTGTCATCTGTTTCCATGACTTGCTCCTTGGAGGAATTAAACTGCCTTGAGTCATTTTAGCACCCAAGGCATGCTCCTCCTTGGCAGTTCTACTGCCAGCACTATCACTTATGCACCTTTTTTGGGGGGGAGGGGGGGCATTACGTGTCACCTCTCCTCACTGTCACAGAAAAAATGGTGGAAAGAGAGGCCTCAGGAGAATCAACAAGCAGACTCTCATTCCTCCAGGGGGGGCATTACGTGTCACCTCTCCTCACTGTCACATAAAAAATGGTGGAAAGAGAGACCTCAGGAGAATCAACAAGCAGACTCTCATTCCTCTCAGGCTAAGGGGAGTGCATTTTGCCAGCATTTCTATTCATTACTTTTTAATAAAAAAGTAAGGTCATAGTCTGTAGTACTGGCTGGCCAGCCATGAGGAACATGATGGCTAATTATACTGCTCAGTACCATAATTGCTAAATATTCTAAAATAGAACATAACTGAAGATAGTACAGTCCTATAAGGAAGCCACACTGTATGGGGCTAAAATAACGGAGACTTTCCTTCATCTATTTGGAATGTACCTGCTTGGTCATTTCCCCTCAATGATAAGGGCCTGCTAGTGCCCCAAGCAGGGCCTAATATGGACACTCAGTAAGAAAGGAAGGAAGGGCTTTCCCTAAGACATCACCCCCATCCCTCACTGCCCGTCTCTGAAAGGCTCCTCTCTTCTGCCCTCAAATAGACCTCAGCCCATACAAACGGATGTCCCAGACTTAATTGAGGTTGCCACGCATCTACATCTCAAACACTGAAAGGAAAACCAATCCTTTGGCACAGTCCCTCCCTCGCTATGAAAAAAAAAAGATAAAATTCCAGGGGACCCTTTTCCCCCTCCCCATGTGGGAGTCTGTACGTCTGTACTTGTTCTTTAATACATTTCCACCTTTGCTATACCAAAAAAAAGAAAAAAAAGAAAAAAAAGATAAAATTCCAAAATTATTTTTCCTTCCCTTTTCTAAGATAGATGTGGTGGTAGACAGAATAATTCCACCCCTCCCCACACAAAGAGGTCCATATCCTAATCCCCAAAACCTGTGAATATGCTGCCTTCCGTGGCAAAGGGATTTTGCCAGTGTGATTAAATTGAGGATGTTGAGATGGGAAGCTTCATCCTAGATTATTTAGGCAGGTTCCGTGTCATCACAGGTTCCTATGAGGAGGCAGGAGGGTCAGAGTCGGAACAGGACATGTGATGATTGAGGCAGAGGTCAGAGTGACATAGGGTCATGTGTTCAGGAATATGGGGAGCCCCTAGAAGTAGCAAAAAATGGGAAATGGATTCTCCCCCAGAGCCTCCAGAAGGAAGACAGCCTTGCCAAATCACTGTAGACTTCTGACCTCCAGAACTGTAAGAGAATCATTTTGTTTTTTTTAAGCCACTAATTTTGTGGTCATTTGTTACCTCGGCCATAGGAAACTCATACAGGCAGCTACTAAACATGTTACAGAGAAAGTGTGGTTTCGAACAAGTCAGCCACTCTAGCTCATGACACCTAATTCTGTAGAATAAAAGGGAAGTTCTACTCCTCTCTCTTGCAGGATCCCTAAACCCCGGAACTACTGACCATTTCCATAAAATGAGATATCACATAGAAGACTGCAAGGGGCGAGTGGGCAGTTAGAGAATATTATAGTCATCTACAGAAGACATTACCCACGAGGACTGCAAAGGATGAGATAGAAATGGAATGTGACTTATTTATAGCAAAGCCTGCCTCCCATCTCAAGTGTGTGACAGAAGAGCTGTTTTAAAGTTTTATTCCTCAAACTTGGCTACAGCACTTGGCTGCTCCTCAGAACTGTGCTTTTGTATTTAGCTTTAAAATATAAGAAGCAACCCCGTGGTTTTTAAGCTGCAGGCAGCAGTGGTGCGGGCAAGAAAAATGCCGTGGGGAGTGGAAAAAGGATGAAATGTTCTTCTGATCTAGTTAGTCGCTTAAGAAAAACAAATAGGGAGCAAAATAGCCAATGGCTTGGAGAGATTCCAAGTTGGAAATTTCTGAAAACCCCAGCACTGAGGCTCTCGAGATGAGGGCGATGCCATAAAGCTAACGGGAGAGATTCCAAGTTGGAAATTTCTGAAAACCCCAGCTCTCGAGATGAGGGCGATGCCATAAAGCTAGCCAGACACTAGGCTGGGGATCTGGACTCTCGGGAGGGAGGAAAGAGCACATTAGAAAACCCCTCACTCTCGTCCTGTAACTCAATGACACTGAATTCTGACCACCACTCAGGGAAGCCCCGCCTATCTATGCAGAAAACAATGTTGACCTTCTAGAAAACAATATACATCAGGGGTTCTGACACAGTTCAGGCCTTTTGACCTAGGAATTCTGACTTTTGCTATTAGTAACAAATCAAAGACTAGCTACTTAAATGATGACATGTTATCCACTTAGAATATGATGTAACCTTTAAAACTATGATTATGATGACACATATTGTGGCACAGACGAACGCTGAGGATATGATAGGGAAACATAAAATAGTACATACACTGTGATTACCTGCTAGGTTAACATATGTATTCCATATTAATTATCTATTATATATTTTTATATATACAGTATATTACTGACAAGAATTAAAAGACTGGCAGGAAACAGACCAAAATGTTAACTGTCATCATTTTTGTGTGGTTGGAATATGTGTCATTTTTTTTCTATAGTTCGTGCTTTAATTCTTTAGAATTGAATTACTGCTTTTAAAATGGAAAACAATTACTTTTTAAAGAAAAGGAACGAATGAAGATCAGGTGGCAGAAAGCCCAGCTGTACCAATATCTTACCACTTGAGTTTCAGAACTACAAATGTTTTGTTTTCTCCCTTCAGGGTTTCCATATGAACAATGAGGCTATTAGCACATCAGGTACAAGTCTGAGATTCAGTAAGAAAACATACCGTTTCCTATTTATCTTATGCTTTCTATCACTACGCTTTTGGTCATACAACTCCCGTCACCTAAAATCATTTCTAAGCTCTTTTCTACTGAGCCCAATGTTACCCTTTCTTAAGGACACAATTCAGGGCATTTCAAATTTCTTCCTCCTCTGTAAGCCCACTCTGCCCACACCAACTCTCCCATCATTAATTACAAAAAGCTTTGAGATCTCCTTTGTTTGTTTTTTTTTACATAATTCAATTTCTTTAAAAAAAACACCCACAAGCTTTAGCATAAAGCAAACCCAGTTTCAAATGCCAATACCAGTTATTTACTTCTACCTAAGAAGCTGTGCTGATGATTAAATGATTCAGTGTAAGTACAGCACCCAGCACAGTATCTGGTATACAGTTGGTAGCCAATAAATGCTTATTTTCTTCCTCAATCTTTCATCATTCTTGGTCTCCCAAACTAGACTGTAAAGTTGTCTAGGACAGTGATGGTGTGCTATACTACTTTTTACCCCCCATACAACAGTGTGTAGGGAATAAAGTACAGTGCCCTGCCAGAAGCAAGGGCTCAAAAAATACACTTACTTGTTGATTTGGGTTTTGCAAGGAGCACTAAGCTTCAGGCAAAGACAAATTAGATATTGTTGTGGGTTAAATTGCATTCCCTCAAAAATATGTTGAAGTCCTAATCCATGTCGATCCACTTCCTAAATATACTGAAAGTTTCTCTCCATTTTCTGCATCTCTACTAACACCAACACCCAGACCAACAAACAACTCAGGAAATGTTTTTTCTAAAACAATTTAAGAGCAAAGGGAGGCTGAAGAGACAGATCCATCTTCCTTCAAAGCCAGTGTTCCGATTTTCTACTTGTAGCAATGGCTAACTAAATGTTTCAGAATTACCCGCCTCTTGTGAGTAACTAGAAAGGTTCAAAAAAAATTGTTAAAAATGTTAGAAGACATTAGAGAGCTACTAAGAGAGTAAGAATTTTGATGCCAAGATCTGAAAGAAAAAGACAGCTAAGAAGGTGAGGCTAGCAACTAGAGCTGTTTTCCTCTTAAAGAGCTTTGCCAAAATCTTTAGCAAAAGGCCTGACTGAGAAGGTGATCGGTTCTTTTTAAATCTCGTGGAGCTTAAGGGACAAAAATGAGGAATTGAAGTGAACATCCAGGGTCTTGGTTGGGACCAGAAGAGCTCCCTCCCAAGAGTAAAGGTGATCCAGAAATATACTAGCCCCAACAAGAACTGAAATCAAGCTACATATAATTAGATTAAGGGGATCAGCCCCTAGCATAACTGACCGACAGAAAAGGAAAAAGAAACAAAACCAAATGCTCTCTGGAGTAAGATAACATTCTCCCAGAGCCTTAAATTATTTTTCCAATGTTAATTGTATAAACAGTGTCCAGAACTTAATTTTTAAAAAAGCTAGAAAAAGTGATAAAGATTTTGAAGTATCAAATATAGATTTTGAAATAATTATGATTAATATGTTTAAGGAGTTAAGTGACAAAATAGATAATTTTAGCACGAAACGAGAAACTCTGAAAAGGAATTAAATACAAATTTTAGAACTTAGAAAAGCAATATTGAAAGTTATAATTCAATGAAATGGGTTTGACCGTAGATTAGATACAGTTAAGGAAAGAACTAATGAACTTGAGGATAAGTTAATAGAAAATATCCATATTGAAACAGAAAGAAATAAAAAAATACATAAAAGAGCATAAGAAACATGAAGCACAGAGAACAAGTCATAACATATGAACAGAACCCCAAGAAGAGTTAAAAAAGAAAACTAGGCATTAACAATATTTGAGAAGTAAATGGCTGAGAATTTTCAAAGCATCAATCAAATTTTAAAAATTGCTATTAATTCTAAGGAAAATAAATAATAAAATAATACCTTATAGTAAAACTGCTAGAAAAGAAAGAAATCTTAAGAGCACTCAAATGTAAAAAGAGATTACATTTAAAAAATAACAATAAAACTGACAGCTAACTTCCTAATAAAAACAATAGAAGCCAAGAGACAATGAAAGTTATCACCAAAGCATGTGAAGAAAATAACTGACAATCAGAATTCTATATCTAGAAAAAAAAACACCCTTCAAAAACTTAATATGAAACAGACATTTTTAGACAAACATAAACTGAGAGAATTTATCTCCAGTAGAACTGCACTAAAGAAAATACTAAAGGTAGTTAGTTCTTCAGACAAAATAAAAGTGATCCCAGAGGTAAGCACAGAGATGCAGAAAATAATAAAGAGCAATGAAACCATAATTTTAGGAAATATGCATAACCATTATATTTAGCAAATAAAAAATTCCATAAAACAAAACTGGTAAAGTCTTACAAGACTTTAAAAAATAAAGAATATTCAATCTGACATATGTTAAGATGTCAGTAATCTTCTTCTTTTCAAGACAGGTCTACCAAACAAAAATCCAGAAACCTTACTGTGGGATCATCCCAAATATGATTCCTATCCCACTATAATTATTTAACTAATTTCCTTCCGTTAGATATTTTATTTATTTTCATCTTTGGATATTATTAACCACAGAGGCATGAATATTCTTTTGCCATGCATGAATATTTATATCTATACTAGAGGCCCGGTGCACAAATTCGTGCACGGGTGGGATCCGGCCGGCCACCCCGATGGGGGCCGATTGGGTGGAGCTGGCTGGGGGGAGGGGCCAAGGGTGGTTGGACGGCCAGCCCTGCCCCCAATGGGGGTGGAGGGACTGATCGGGGGCAGAGTCGGCCAGGGGCGGGGCCACGGGTGGTTGGCCAGCCGGCCCCACCCTCAATCGGGCTGGTTGGCCAGACCACAGTGGGTGTCATAGCAAGCGGTCATTCCAATCATTCTGGTGTTCTGGTCGCTGGTTTTTTATATATATAGATTTCTGTCTGTGTACTTTTTCATTCCCTTATTGTAATAACTTTTTAGAAGTGGAAATGCTGACCAAAAAAATTTGTCCATTTCCAGTTTTTATTGGCAAACTAACAGATTTTTAAAATATAATGCTCCTATCCCCCCCAATGATTTTAACATGTTCATTTTCCAGTCACTGCTATCTATTAGCTTTTCATTTTTCTTGTTCAAACTACTGAGAATGGGAAATTGGACTCTGCAGCCATTCATGTTCTCCATAGTGTAAGTACACAGGAGTGTCGATAGTTAGACTAATCAACTGTCTGCCAAAATGCAAAATCTTAGACTCCGAAATGAAATGAAAAAAAAAAAAAGAAAGAAATAAAGCCTGAAGCACAGCAAAGGCTTTTTTAAATTAGAAAGTTATACTCATGTTAACACATCATAAAACCACACGGTGGTATATTCCCCACACTAAAAATAGCATCCCTATCATCTGTGCACACTGATACCACTGGTCTAGAACTTGCCTGTTCTCTGGTCTCCTGCCGACCAAGATCATAGAATGGGGAGCTTTCCCCTTGGCAAGCCTAATCCTCGGGGAAAAGGAAACAAAACAGTTTTTTCCTACGGCAACAAAAAAAAACCCTTCAAAATAATTAATGAAAGGAATCTGAAAATGCAGATTGAACAATTAAATTCGTTACTTAGAACACTCTCTAAAGTTCAACCTTGAGAATTTTATTTAATGTTTAAAAAAAGAAAAGAAAATCCTAAATGTTCAAGACCAAAATGCACTTGTTTTAAACATACTGAGTTATCTATTTTGAAAGTTTTGCTTGGATTAATTATTTAAAGAAAATTATAAAGGCAGAAAATAAGCAAAGGAGGCTGTGAAAGAATAAACAGATAATAAAATGTTCATTCCTTTATTTTAGGTAATGGAAGACCTAGAATGTTAGAACTGAAATATTTATGGGATCATCCAGCCTAGCTAACCTCTCACTTTGCAAATGACAGAACTGGACTAAATGGAGAAACAACCTGTGCACAGCCAAAAGTGAACCAACGGCACAGCCCCAATAAATACCCAGATATACTGGCCCAATTACACAGTTTTCCCATGAAAATCTTGATTTACCTACATACAAGGAGGAGAGACCATCCAGTTCTATAGTTACCATTTGGTTCAAAATTTCGTTGGTCCCAAGAGACTTTAACAGCTCCCAGGCGTAACCTAGTAAAAAGACCCTTCTTCGTTCCTTCTCGTTATCTTCAGATCCTCCCTACAACTTATCAGTAACCAAGTCTTGTTGATACTACCTTCCAACCATCTCTCAAACACATCGCTCCTTCATTACCACTGCCTCTGGTTTGGACGTCATTTTTTCCTCACCTGAATTCCTGGAAAATTGCTTAACTATCCTTCTGCCTACAATCCTACCATTTCCCTTACACTGTCCCTCCACATTCCCATTCTTCATCTCCTGCTTCAAATCCTTTCCTGGAAATTTCTTTATGAAGAAAAACAGGGTCTCAATGGTTTCTCCTTGCTTCTGGAATAATACCTATATGAGTCACAGCCTTATCAGTAAAAAGATGGCACACATAATATAGGACAATTCAAGGAAAGTTTCAATAAGGACCAAATATAAAGGTTCTTCAATCTAAATCAGTGATTCCCAAAGTGGGCGCTACCGCCCCCGGTGGGCGCTGCAGCGACTCAGGGGGGCGATGATGGCCACAGGTGCATTTGGGGGCGATGAGTAACTGCTATTAAAATTTTTAAAAAATTAATTTCCAGGGGCTGAGTAATATTTTTTCTGGAAAGGGGGCGGTAGGTCAAATAAGTTTGGGAACCACTGATCTAAATGGTATAGTGGAGCCATAGGAGAACGCTCAGAAGGCTCTGACCTGAGGAAGTAGAACTGTGTGGTATACGGCTTCTAAAGTGGCCCACAGAGAGCTCTACCTCCTGTCCTCAGGCCCTTACATAAACCCCTCCCCTGGGGATGGACCTAGTGACTTGTTCCTAACAAAGGGATGAGACGCTATGTCCAATATTAGGTTATGAAATAGTGAGACTCCCACTACCAATCCCCACCCCCTCTGCCTCCTCTCTCCGGCTCATTCTGATGAGACAAGCTGCCCTAGGGAGAGGCACATGTGGCAAGGAATTGCGAGTAGGCTTTGGCCACCAGCCAGTGAGGAGCCGAGGTGATCCTTCCAACAGCACTCGAGGAACTGAATCCATCCAGTAACCACATGAGGGAGCTTGGAATTGGACCTTTTCCCCAACTGAGGCTTCAGATGAATCTGCAATCTCAGCCCACCTCTTGACTGTGGCCTTGTGAGAGACCTTGAACCAGAGGGCCCACCTAATGTGCACCAGGATTACTGCCCCCACAGAAACCAGGACATATAAATGTATGCAAGCCGTTGAGTTTGGGGGGTAAATTGTTTGCCGATAGATAGATTACTAATACAAACTGGAGCCACCCCAAGGACCACGAGGACAAGTAGAGAAAAGGGGTATCGGGACCCAGAAGAGGAGAGCATTCTACCTTGAGAGGGGCAATAACCTTCAGTCAAGGGACACAGCCAGTGCAAGACTTTGTGAAGAGGGAGCCAGGGGAGAAATACCCCAACTTTGCCTTTTCCTCCTTCCCATCTCTCCCCAGGCTTCTACTGGCCAAATTCAACTGAAAGTTCGAGGTCGCAGAAGCCCGGTACATGTCCATATGCAAACAGCGCATAGAGGGGCTGAGCACGGGTGTGGAGGCATGGAGGGGAGATACCTGTACAACATCCAAACTCTTTGCCTAATGTACAAGGTTTTCATGATCTGACCCTAAGCTGCCCATCCAGAGCTATTTCTCAACCTTTCATCACAGAAACCCAGCTCCATGAAAACAGCCGCTTGAAGCTTCTAGAACTCAGCATACCACATCACAGCTCTGTCCCTCTACCTGTGCTGGTCCTCCTGCCTCCTTCAGTTCTTCTCCCCTTGTCTGCCAGGTTCATTCTAATCACATTTCAAGAATTAAAGCAGGTGCCAACCCCTCTGGATGTCTTCCATGACATCACCATTCTCTCTCCTGGTATGGGCCTCTCACCCTTCTATCTCCTCCCAGACCTTTACAATTCTAGTCTTTACAAGTACTGCAACTGTCTAACTACCCATCTCTGCCCTACTGGCCCATGGGTTCATTCAGAGAATAGCCCCCATCTTGAATTCCTAGCATCTAACAGTGTCTGACTGACAAATGACACTCAATATAGATTTGCTAATGAGTTTCTCATTTTCATCCTGCCTTGGTCAGCAGGGTCTGCAGGTTCCCTGACTCGCTTGTGCTGGCCTCTACAAGTGCCTTCTATGAATTCCAGAATAATGCCCCATTCCCAGCTTTCTCCCCACCCCTGACTCTTCCAGGCTAGGGTGCATACTGCTGCCTCTGTAACTAAAATAGTGCCACATTTACTTTCTGGAATTATGCCTAACCCAATCTCTGTCCAGGACTTCAAGGGTCCTACATCATTAGGGGAAGTGACCTTGGGATGTCAGAGCAACGCTAAGGTGAGACCCAGATTCTAGAAGACGAGGAGTTAATAACCAGAAGCTAGCAGTGGCATGCTATTTAACGACCCCTTTGATACACAAGAACACTGGCTTTTTCTTCTTCCTCTAAACCTCCTAAGTCATTTGTGACACAATATATTACTGACGATATCCAGTGCTGCTAGTTGAACGTTGCTGCTACTCTCTACCATACAATCGGTACTGCAGAAGGATAACTGAACAAATATCTTAAATGTTATTAGTAAACCAAACATGACAGCACCAAGAAGATACTTTAACTATTGAATGTTAAATTATTACAACTAAATTTTTTTCTTCCTTTTTAAATTTTTTTAATTATTTTTACATTTATTTCTATTGTTGAAAGTATTACAGATGTCACCCTTTCCCCCCCCACTAACCCCCTCTACCCTGCACCTGTCCACCCCACCCCACCCCCAAGCCTTCACCACACTATTGTCTTTGTCCATGGGTTATGCATATATGCATTACATAAGTTCTTTGGTTAATCTCTTCCCACACCCCTCTTTCCCTCTGAGATTTGTCAGTCTGTTCCATGCTTCTATGTCTCTGGATCTATTTTACTCATCAGTTTATTTTATTCATTAGATTTCACATGTAAGTGAGATCATGTGATACTTGTCTTTCTCTGACTGGCTTATTTTCCTTAGTATAATACTCTCCAGGTCCCTCGATGCTGTCTCAAAGGGTAAGAGATCTTTGTTTTTTTACAATATAGTGTAAATGTATCACATCTTTTTTATCCACTCATCTACTGAGGGGCACTTGGGCTGCTTTCAAATTTTGGCTATTGTAAATAACTCTGCAATGAACACAGGGTGCATATACTCTTTTGAATTAGTGTTTTTAGTTTCTTCGGATATATTCCCAGAAGGGAATTGCTGAGTCATAAGGCAGTTCCATTTTTTAATTTTTTGAGGTAGCTCCAACATTTTAAAACTCAGATTCCTAGGACCTAACTCAGACCTATCTTGGGGGTGGGGGAGGGTCCTTTAAGGATCCACATTTTTATAATTTGTATAAATGATCTAATATAGGTTCAAATATCATCACTGCATTGGGCAATTCAATGACCCAGGATCTTTTGGGCTCAGGAATATAAAAAAGGTTAACAGGTCCAGGCGGCTTAATGAATAATTAAGCTTTTCTTTTAAATAGATTTTTAATGGCACCAATACATTTTTCATTCACACCTTTAATCCAAAATGTGAATATGAAGGATGAAAAACTAAATTAGAAAGTCTGTTTAAGTCAATATATAAATCATGCCTTGGAAAAGTACAACTTCTTATGGTTAATGACCTAGAAAACATGAAAAGAAAACGAAGAGTATTCTGAAATGTGTGAGCTTAAGGAACCCACCCATCATTACTCATGTGTCAGAAGGTCACCATCCCAAATGGCATTTAAAAGTCACAACAACATTATGGCCATAATCATCCTGCTTATTACTCGGAAGTTTACCCAAAAGCTCCACTTCTCTAGTCTTGGCTTTTTAAATGTCAGCATCTGAATCAACACAACACAATCCAAGCAAAAATTTCACACTGGAAATGTCTGACAAGAAGAAGAGACAACAAACAAGGGAAAGAAAACAACATGAAAGCACTGTTTGCACAGTTTTTTAAATGTAATTTTTGCTGTAGACCTTTACGTAAAGGGCTGGTTTTATAGCTACCACCTTGAATAAGTTATTACACAGAGGACGTCCATAGTAAATGTTTGAATTGACCTTGGTTTCAGGGGTCAGTCTTTAGCTACACCTTGAAGTGAGCGTCCTGCAGTAGGTCAGTGTTGGCCATAGCCAACAGTCTACAGCACTGAGAGTAGAGAACTAGATGAATAGCCCATGTTTCCAACACAACCATGGCTTAACTTAACTAGGTTTAAATGATTCCAGATCCTGGGCCCACACTGGCAATAAGTGTATCTTCTTTCTAACAGATTGAACAGATCCAATATCCCTTTTATAGCAATTAACTAATATATCAAATAACATGAACATATACATACCTCCCACCCACGAGTGTGTCATGCGGAAGCAAGGTATATTTCCAAGATAGAAAACTAATGACTAGTGGTCATTTCTTTAAAGAACTACAGCAATTAACAATTTTGTTTCTAAATTAAACAAAACAACAACAAAAAAAAGTCCCCTACTACTGCATAAAAAGTAAAAACTAAGTTCCCACAAACTTGTAGAAAGTTTTCACTTCCACGTAACAGCAAACATTCCAGGGGAAAGGTGTTTGAATGGCATGACCTTTACATTTCCTATTAACCTTTAATAATCCATTGATTTGCAATCTCTTAAATAAACTGAATATATTTGTAATGTTTTCTTGTGTCTTAAAAAAGCAACTCACTGCATGAACGTACATTAGTCAATTTACTAACAGCATCAACATTTACACATTTTATAAATTATTTCCTCTCCAGTGTTACTCTCTTTAAAAAGACCTAAAGCTAAAAGAAAAAGAAGCATTCATTATGGACCACCTCCAGGCCAAGCAGGATGTCAGACGCCTTATTTACTATTTAAATGAATCTTCACAATAACCCCACGAGGTACTATCCTTCTTCCCAACTTATCTTTCTTCTTTGTATAAATGAAGAAGCTGAAGCTCACAGAAATTACAAAAGTGTCTCAAGGTCACACCTCTAAGTAGTGACGAAGTTGCAACTTTAACCCAGGTCTGACTCCAAACCCCATGTTCCTGCAAGCCTGGCATAGGGTATCTCTGTTTGGGGTGGTTAAGAAGGTAATGATGAATAAAAGTATTTCCATTATTCGTATGGCTCTCTAATTGGCTAGCCTGGTTAAACTATTTTTTTAACACAACTTAATAAGCATCTCTCTTAGAAACAGGTCATCAAAGCAGTCTCTTGCAAAGCAAAGAATTAAGGAACTTGAGACTAGAAGCAGGAACAGTTTGAGAGTTCTATTTTTACTCAGAAAAGAGAGAAATTCACCATACCGATCATCCAGAAATATCTAGTTCAACACTGCCCATATGATGACCAGAGATCGAACACAGAGTCTTGTAGAATACACAGAACCCAGAAGACAAGTCAAATATTTAGTGAAATGAATGAACATTAACTCCTTTGTCTTAAAATATAATATAGTTAGGTTAAATCGTCACAAACAAACATTAGAAAGGTATATAAGCAGTTATTTCCTTAAGTTCAGTATGCACACAAATAAGTTATGTGCTATATTTCCTTCCTTTAAAATGTACCCTTCCAAATGTCTCTATTTGAATTAATAACATCAATGTCTTTCTATAACCCAAGGTCAAAAAACCCAGTCATCTCTGATTCTCTATTCACCTCCTAATTCCATATTCATTTCGTTTCCAAGTCATTTTTAAATTCTGACTCTTTAAACCCTCTGCTCAGTCCTGCTCAATTCTGAAGGGCATGTCCCTGATAGATTAGTGTCCTTCTTACCTTTCTCACAGACACAGAAATATCCCGCCGGGAGCCTGCAATCTCCCCTGATAACAATGCATTTGCCACATGAGGGCAAGACTCATAATCCCAAACAGGTGCTGATTTACAACTCCCAGCACACGAGTTTCCCATGATTAAATTGCCTATGATTCCACATGCTAAAAATCTGGCTCCATCCAGCCTGTCTTCCCCAAATCATACCTCCGTTTACATCTAGTAATTCATCCTATGCTCAAACTAACTGATTTTGGCGGCTGTTCCCTTTCTCCAGCTCTTTGCTTGTGCAGAGCACATCTCACCATCTGGAATGACCTTCTTGCCAAATAAGCACTCTTACCCATCCTTTAAAATTGAGTTCAAAGACCATTTCTTCACAGCCCATCCCTGACCTCTGAGGCTGGAGTAATCTCCCCTCCTCTGCAATTATATAACAATCTACCTGCACTTCTCTTTTGGAAATGAATGCATAGACTCTATTACAGTTACTTGTATATCTCTCACCAACTGTAAACATCTAATATATACGTACCTCAGTGTTTCCCATAGCACCTACACCAGTTCTTATACATACTATCGGTCTGAAGAACATTCATGTAATCAATGCTACAGTAAGGCTTTTACACCAAAGGAGAATATGTGTAAAGGATCCACATTTTATGGATAGAGTAAATATATCTATTGATATATTCTTCCATCAACTCATTGTGAAACTCAAGCTAGTCATTTACCTTTTCTGTGTCTATTAAATATCATCACCATCTGTATTACATAGGTGATCTTTGAGTTTAAAGAAAACAAAATCACATAATATTTTCCCAAGTATTCAATACCAAGTATGACAAAATCTAACTGCCTTGAATTTTAGAATTGGAGAATCAGATATGAGAAGCGAATGATGTTCTTTTATCAGTCGAGGAAGTCCAGGCAGAAAACATTTGTTGAGGTGTCAACCATCGGTCAACCCCACACAGAACACAAACACACACACAACACAGCCAGCATCACAGCATTTAACCAGATGCCTTACTTTGCGGTAGACTATCATATTTGGAGAACTGTCCTCTGGGTCGGCAGTTGCCACTGCTCTTTGCTCCCCGGATACCTGAGCCATCCTGGATGTCTTCACTCACACTGCAAAAATAAATTAACAGGTCATTAAGACATGCAAGCATTACTAGAATATAAAGAGAGCTTTGCAATGCAAATAACTATGTATCTTTGGGCAGGTGGCATGAAAACAAAACAGGATGTAAGAAATTACATGATTATTGACTTTTTGTCCACATACATCCTTCTAATTCCAAAGCAACATATTCTTTATTTTTCAGCCCAGAACTGTGCACCTCAGGGGTAATCATATGCCATCTCCTGAAGATGAATGAAACCACTCATTTTGATGTTGATTTTTTTTTTACAAAGCTCATTCTATGATTAATTCTATGCATTAAAATATGAATATTTTATCAGGGAAATGCAAATCAAACCCACAAGGAGATACTGCTTCATACCCACTAGGAAGGTTACAATAATAAAAACAAACCCTCAAATAACAAGCATTGAAAAGGACATGGGTAAATTGGTACCCTTGTACATTATTGATAGGAAATGGAAAACATTTGGTGGTTCCTCAAAAATTAAACATAGAATTGCATATAACCTGACAATTCCACTGCTAAGAACTGAAAACAGGTATTCAAACAAACACTCAAACATGAATGCTCATAGCAGCACTATTGCCAAAATACAGAAATAACTCAATGTCCATCAACTGATGAATGGATAAACGAAATATGGCCTATCCCTACAATGGAATAGGATTCAGACATAAAAAGTAATAAAGCACTGACACATGCTACAACACAGATTAATCTTGAAATCATCCTGCTAAATGAAAGGAGCTAGATACAAAAGGTCACTGCAATTGACTGAATATTTGTGTCCCCTCAAAATTCACATGTTGAAATCCTAATCCCCAATGTAATAGTATTAGGAGGTAGAACCTTTGGAAAGTGATGAGTGCCCTGGTAAAAGAGGTTCCAGAGAGCTCTTTTATGAACCAGGAAACAGGTCCTCATAAGACACCAAATCTGCCCAAGTTTTGATCTTGGACTTTCCAGTCTTTAGAACTGTGAGAAATAAATTTCTGTTGTTTACCAGCTATCCAGTCAATGGCATTCTACTACAGCAGCCTGAACGGACTAAGACAGTGACATATTGTAGGATTCCATTGACACAAAGTATATATAATAGAGAAATCTACAGAGACAGAAAGCAGACTGGTAGATACCAGCAGCTGTAGAGAGGAGAGATTGGGGTGACTGCTTAACGGAAGTGGGGTCTCCTTTAGAGATGATCAAAATAGTTTTCAACTAGATAGAGCTGATGGCTGCAGAAAACTGTGAATATACTAAGTGCCTCTGAAATGTATGCTTTAAAATGGTTAATTTTATGAGCATTGTTATGAATACAGGAAATGGGCTGTGAAAAAGACAGTGATGAAAGAAGAGAGACTATTACAATTTAAAATAAGAACTCATGCATTTTTGAATTTCACCTCAATTAAGAAAAATGAATGTTTTTAATTTGACCTTTTAAAACATCTGAGAAGATAGCAGTGAGACAAGGACAACATAGGGACTTTTTGAGTAAAGAAGCAAGTTCAATTCTTGGCATAAAGTTGTATTTGCTGGGTGACCTTGAGCAAATCAAATAACCTGTTGGGTGTTGGGTTCCTTTGTTAATTTTCTTTTTTTATATATATTTTTATTGAGTTCAGAGAGGAAGGGAGAGGGAGAGAGAGATAGAAATATCAATGATGAGAGAGAATCATGGATCGGCTGCCGCACACTGGGGATCAAGCCCGCAACCGGGCAGGTGCCCCTGGCTGGAATCGAACCTGGGACCCTTCAGTCCACAAGTCGACACTCTATCTACTGAGCCAAACCAGCTAGGGCTGTTAATTTTCTTTTAAAATGTACATGTTTAACATCTACTGTGCAGCTAGAACAGCCGTGGGATCCAGCCCATTTGAAATGAATAAAACTAAAAAAAAAAAAAAGACCATACCCTTTTATGTAATGATGTTTACTTTGAATTTATATTAGTTCACACAAACACTCCATCCATGCTTTTGTTCCGGCCCTCCGGTCCAGTTTAAGAACCCATTGTGGCCCTCGAGTCAAAAAGTTTGCCCACCCCTGAGCTAGAACCATGCCAAGGCACCTTCCTCTACGTTGCTCTCATCAGTAAAATGTGACTTCCACTGACTACTCACAGGTAAGGGTCAAATAAATGAGTGTAAAAGTATCCTATAAAGCCATAAAAGTCCTATACAAATGTTATCTCTGATCTAAGAGCCTGCCTGGGTTATTTGCACAAAATTCATAAGCTTTTCATCAAAGAAACTTTTATAAATACCATGCTCAACAGAAAAGGCCATTACAATTTAAAAGAAAAAACACCTCAGGAAACATTTTATTATAAAACTAGAGGCCCGTTGCACAAAGAGATGTGTGCAATAGGCCTTCCTTCCCCTGGCTGCCAGCACCGGTTTTCCTCCGGCACCCGGGACCCAGGCCTTCACTCTGGCCGCAGCGGAGAAGCCAAGCCTCTTCAGTCTTCAGTCGCCTTCAGTCTTCAGTCTTCGCTCCTCGCCTGCATATGCAAATTAACCGCCATCTTTGTTGGGTTAATTTGCATAGTCATCCTGATTGGCTGGTGGGGGCCGCGGGGTGACACCCATTTGCATGTTTCTCTTTTATTAGTGTAGATAAGTTGGTACCAAAGGTCATTCAATAAAAATAAATTTGGGCAAAAAATGGGGAAGAGACAGGAATTTGTAATTTATGCTAAGAATTTAATTACCCAAGATATCCCATTTGAATAATGTTAATTGCTTTCTTCATCATTTATGAATTAGGATGCATTTTAAAAGCTAGATTACATGAAGAGATAAAGAGCATCATTCTAAAATCTCTATCCACTGCAATATCAGTATTTCTATGAATATAGTACTACATGGAAACACTGATTATTATTCTAATCAGTAGCTTTGAAAGTTAAGTGAACAACACACTGTTTATTTATAAATAACTACTTATTTGCCTTAATACAGAATATGACTGAGCATGAAAAACAAAATTTGAGTTCATTTATGTATGCTCATTTGTCTAAGTAACAGAGCCATTTAGGGCTCCTATTGCTTTATTTTAAAATGAACACTTTCACTTTAATGAGTATATTATCTTCCACCTAGAAAACTGTGTTATAACAGTAAGGTTGGAAATGACCTAGAAATAATCATGTCAGTCTTCCCTTTGCCTTTCCCTGACTCTCCTCCCTGCCCCCCAACAGAAACATTTCTCTGTGTTAAAGCAGGCTGATGTCCCAGGATCTGGACTGCTAACTAAATGTGGTTAGGAATTCCAGTGAGTCTAGTGTAATGTAATAGAAGGGCTTCTATTTTGATTCTTCCATCAACTCATTTTGAAACTCAAGCTAGTCATTTACCTTTTCTGTGTCTATAAAATATCATTTCTAAAATACATTCTAGTCCCTATGTCAACAGTTGTTAGAGAGAGCTGAGTGTAAAACCCGCATAGGTAAGGATGTTCTGATTAAATTCATTGACTATAAAGCTGGTGTTCATGAAATTAAAGGAATAGATTCTCACTCATTACAATATGGTATAAAATATTTATTTTTAAATGAAGTACAATAGAAGAAGGAATATTTTAAATTTAGTGGTAGAGGAAAACAAAACCTTCTTCATGTTATTTACATATACTACATGTATACCAGTATACACATAGTAAATTATTCAGGGACTTTGATTTTAATATTTGAAGAATGTGAATGTTTTTCTGAAAATACAACTACATTTCAATAGAGTCCAGTGGTTCTCAACCTTCCTAATGCCGCGACCCTTTAATACAGTTCCTCATGTTGTGGTGACCCCCAATTTCATTGTTACAAATTGAACATAATTAAAGCATAGTGATTAATCACAAAAACGATATGTAATTATATATGTGTTTTCTGATGGTCTTAGGCGACCCCTGTGAAAGGGTCATTCAACCCCCAAAGGGGTCGCGACCCACAGGTTGAGAACCGCTGCAATAGACTCTACAAGAAGAGACAAGATAGTTTCGTGGTTACAAGCTGGCCTATGTCATCAGACGGATCTATGTCTGGGTCCAGGCTCCACCACTTACTAGCTGTGTGATCTGGGGCAAGTTACTTTACCTCTCTGTGCCTTTGTTTCCATATCTGTCACAAACCTGTCCCGGCACAGCGGAAAGCCTTCTGAACTGGGATGCCTGGTTCCTCTACCTAGTCTGCAACTAACTAGCTGTTGGAACCAGGTTAAGCCACAGCTTCTCTGCACCCCAACTGGACCTTGGCTATAAAACCCAGCATCCTTAGTATTCCCTCCAGTTCTGACCTAGAACTCAGAACTTCCAATTTCTAAATTTCCTTCAAAGACTCACCAGAATGTTCCACACTACCTCTCTTCCATCACCACTGCCCATATGCTAGCCCAGCTCCTCTATTCGTGACAGTGCTCCTGCCGAGCTTCTCAAAAATCACAGAACTGGGGGTATGCTTTCCTTCCCAGCCTTCGCATGCCTCCCCCTGAAGCAATTCCTGTAATACCACCGCCCACCACTAGGTGCCACAAGACAACATTTATTCTTGGAGCAAACACTGAGCATCCACTCCCAAGGCTTGGTGCTAGGCCCTGGAGAGAGAAAGATAAATCAGACACAAGTGCTCTCATTACAGTGCTCAGAGTCCAGCAGGCGAGAAAGACATGTCCACAAAAGCAGGACATTGTAATGTGTGGGTGTTCCATTATAACAGAGCAGGAGGAGGTGGCCACCGAGGTCAGAGCAGGATGAGCGGGAGTCGAGGGAAGGCAGAAGAGGACACTCGAACCAGGTGATGACATAGGCATGGACATCTAAAGACCCAGCAGTACAGACGTGCAAGGAGAGAAAGAACACATGAAGATGATGTGATCTCAAGGAGAGTAAGTGGGAGAACAGCCAAATGTGGAGAGTGAAATAACAGGGCTTCTCACCTGTCTGGAGTCATGACTTGGTTTCCTTGTTTATCAGAGGGCTCCTCTACGAGAAAGCCAGTTCTACTGAGTGGAGTCTCTGTCAATGGGGTTCACCCTATATCCCTGGCATCTAGAACAGGGCCTGGCACAGAGTTGGTACTCAAATATTTTTGAATGAATAATGGAACTGATAAGACTCTGCCAAGATGCAGTGAACTCCTTCGGGAACACTCACCTAGATGGCAAGCCATTAAAACTGCCCAACAGAGAGGGCTCTTTATCTACAAAGCCCTATGTATGGAATCACACATGACTTTCCCCAGGGTATATGGATATGGATCAGCCCTGAACTCAGGAACCCACTTTTGGAATCCACGAAAGACATGTGGGAGGGTGGGAAGTATAGTGAGGAGAGCTCCTTTGAATAACAGAACAATTGAGCATCTCTGACTCAAGCTCTGATTAGCAAATCTTTTGAAAGTTGGGACTGCAATTTACTCCAAATTTATATTGCATTTGTAGCTCTTAGTTATGACAAATGCCAGCTGTTTTCCTTTGTAATGGCAGCTTCTCTGGAGCAAGCTAAGCTTAGAGTCCAGCAGATAACTATGCCGGGCAGAGCAGGTAGGCAAGACCCAAGGATGTGGAAAAGGAATGGGCTTTGCAGTCAGACCATGAACTGCATCTCAGCTCTGGCCACACCAAGGCTGCTGTGGGCCTTTGGCAATTGACTCCCCCATCCTCAACTTCCAGCTCTTCACCTGGAAGATGAGAACCTTCTACTCTGCAGGGTTGCTTTTGAAGAATAAAATAAGTCATGTAAATTACTTAGCAAAAAAATAAAAATGAAGGTAGCAACTGACTAGCAGTCTTGCTCTGTGCCAGTGTTTGGCCAAATGAAATCCCCAGGCCACCTGCACCAGAAGGACTGGAGAAGCCCTTCCCCCATCCTCACGTATTCTGCCTGGGTGCATAGGAGAGGAAGCCGGGGTGACCTCTACAATTACACCACAATGCCACGAAAATCATGGTCACATGCAGCTGAAAGCCTGAAGATGTCACTCCTGCCGCTCTTAGTGCCCAGTCCTCACAACTCCATGCAGGAAAATGTCTTGTAGGATAGGTAATCACATGCTGGCTGTAATATAGTCTGAACATTTATGCTGCCAAATAAGAGTCCTGTTGATGTTACTGCCTCTCCTCCATGTTATATCAAATTCATATTGTTTGCCTCAGCCCATTAAAACCCAATGGATTTTTTTCCTGACATAGGCAATGTTAAGCTCTTCAGAAAAAAAAAATTTACAAGACGTGTGCTAGCTCAGTAGTGCAAGCTTGTTTATATAGTTTTAATCTGACTGAGTGGGCAGGAACCTCAAGGGGAAAGAAGGAAGAAAACAGCTATAAAGAACAAATAACTCTTCCTGTTATAGCAGAGTCTGCCAACCTGACATTTCCTATATGCTCCAGCCTCAGATGATCAACGACAGATCGAGTGTCTGTTTCAGGTAATCACTAAAGATCTGAAAACAAGGTGACAGAGCTCAATGCCCAGGGGCCAATTTTGATGGCAATGCCAGGTACCCAGTATTTTACTGAGATATAATTGCTTAATCACTTCAGGTCTTCAGTTAGAATTCCGTGGTTCCCAAAAGCTGATCAAGGACCTGAACCTGACTAGCAGACTCAAAATCACCTGGGGGAGATTCTAAAGACACGTGTTCCTGATTCCCATGTTCCAGAAAATCTTTTATTATTACTAGAGGCCCAGTGCATGAAATTCGTGCACAGGTGAGGTCCCTAGGCCTGGCCAGGGCCTATCAGGACCATCTCACCCAGTCCTGATCGGTCCAGGCCAATCGCGGCCTGCTGGCTGGGGGGAGGGACAGGAGGAGGAGGAACCGCTCCCTAGGCCTGGCCAGTGATCAGGGCCAATCAGGACCATCTCACCCAGTCCTGATCGGGTCCAGGCCGATTGGGGCCTGCTGGCTGGGGGGAGGGACAGGAGGAGGAGGGACCGAGGGAGGTTGGCCAGCCAGGGGGAGGGACCATGGGAGGTTGGCTTGCCGGCCGGGGGGAGGGACCTCGAGAGGTTGGCCGGCCTGTCCCTATCTCGTTATGTAGATGTGCAGCCAGGGGGAGGGACCATGGGAGGTTGGCTGGCCAGCCGGGGGGAGGGACCAGCCAGGGGTAGGGACCTCAGGAGGTTGGCCGGCCTGCCCCTATCTCGTTATGTAGATGCGCTGAGGTAGCTGGCAAGCAAAGACCACAGACAGAGTGCCCCAAAATGGCCTGAACACCAACTATGCTCTGAGGTGAAAATACAGCTCTACTTTGCTGCCCGCACTCGGGCCACCTCACTCTCCCTGGGGCGGAGTTGCTGACAGACAGACAGATCATCTCTCCTACCTCAGCTGCACATTTTCTCGGGGCTCCACCCCCAAGCATGATAGGTAGCTGACTTTCGCCAATGGTGGCACACCGCCATAGGAGTGCTAGCCAATCAGCGGTTGGGAACCCGGAAAGGCACAGGGCCAAGGTAGAAGGGGCAGAAGGGCGAGCAGCACAGTGCGGTGCGATGGTAGAGGTAAGATGGCAGTGGTGCTTACTTTACATCTTTGCAGTTAGGCTGCTGCGATTCTCTGGTGCCCGGAGCCTTAGCCGGACGGAGGGACCGGCTGGGGGGAGGGACCACAGGAGGTTGGCCCACCGTGGGAGGTTGGCTGTGGAAGTGCACTGATCACCAGGGGGCAGCTCCTGTGTTGAGTGTCTGCCCCCTGGT
This sequence comes from Myotis brandtii, assembly GCF_000412655.1. Classification (NCBI taxonomy): domain Eukaryota; kingdom Metazoa; phylum Chordata; class Mammalia; order Chiroptera; family Vespertilionidae; genus Myotis; species Myotis brandtii. The sequence goes on along the minus strand of NW_005357962.1, from coordinate 1,075,240 downwards.
TGTCAGTGCACATCATAGTGACTGGTTGACCGGTCATTCCAGTCGTTTGGTCTTAGCGGTCACTTAGGCTTTTATATAGAGAGATTATTATTAGGCCATGACGCTTCTCTAAATGCATAAAGTTGTACCTCACGTGGTATGTGAAGCCGACAGCCCTTGGGGACGGTGGAGATCTGTTTCTGGAAGTATCTCTGTGATTGTCTTCTGAGGTTGAAATGGAGGCGTCTCCCCAGTGCTGCTTGTCCTAGGATAGTGGTCGGCAAACTGCAGCTCGCGAGCCACATGCGGCTCTTTGGCCCCTTGAGTGTGGCTCTTCCACAAAATACCACGTGCAGGCGTGCACGTACAGTGCGATTGAAACTTCGTGGCCCATGCGCAGAAGTCGGTATTTTGTGGAAGAGCCACACTCAAGGGGCCAAAGAGCCGCATGTGGCTCGCGAGCTGCAGTTTGCCGACCACTGGTCTAGGGTGGTCCCTAGAGATTTATGATTTAAATGTTCCCCAGGTGATTTGGAAGCACAGGCGAGCTTTGGAACCATTGACCTAGATTCCATGGAGCCTGCCTTCTCTTCACCTGATCCCTCCATCCCTTCCCATGTCACAGCCGTGCTGGGCTGGGCTCCTTTAACTTCCCTCGTATTCAGACAAAAACTCACTCTAATGGATAAAGCCAGGGTCCTGGGAACGAAGAACTGGCTCTCAATCCTGGCCTTGCCGCTTCAGTGCTGTGTGCACGAGCCACTAACTGCTGTGCTTCTTTAGCCTCTGAGACTTGGTTTCCTCATCCAGAAAATGCAGCACTAATCACCCTGCTTCCATGGTTCTCAGCCTGGCTGCTCAGAATCACTCAGGCAGAGCTTCACAGCAACTGTAACAAGTGGCTGTTATTCCTACTCTACAGGTGAGAGAATTGAGGCTCCACAATATAGGGAACTCGCCCAAAGTAACACAGCTTTTCCGCCAGAAAACTAAAATTCAAACTCAGCGCTGACCTCAATGCCCACAGACTTGCAATGTGTCAGTCTTGGTCTCCAGTGAAATCAGCTATATAGAGTATTTAAGACAAAATTGTGTAAATTTATACGAAATTTAAGTATATACCTAAATATAAAACACTGAGCACCTATATACAATATATAAAGTACTTAGTACTAGATACTACTGCACATAGTACAACTGATACACAGTAGGTCCTCAACCACTTTGTAGTTCCCTCCGTCTACTTCCTTGTGTCTCAGTGAAGTTGACTTACCCATATCAATCCTATCTTAAGACATATATATAGGGGGAAACATAGATATAGATATAGATATAGATATAGATATAGATATAGATATAGATATAGATATAGATATAGATATAGATATAGATATAGATATAGATATAGATATAGATATAGATATAGATATAGATATAGATATAGATATAGATATAGATATAGATATAGATATAGATATAGATATAGATATAGATATAGATATAGATATAGATATAGATATAGATATAGATATAGATATAGATATAGATATAGATATAGATATAGATATAGATATAGATATAGATATAGATATAGATATAGATATAGATATAGATATAGATATAGATATAGATATAGATATAGATATAGATATAGATATAGATATAGATATAGATATAGATATAGATATAGATATAGATATAGATATAGATATAGATATAGATATAGATATAGATATAGATATAGATATAGATATAGATATAGATATAGATATAGATATAGATATAGATATAGATATAGATATAGATATAGATATAGATATAGATATAGATATAGATATAGATATAGATATAGATATAGATATAGATATAGATATAGATATAGATATAGATATAGATATAGATATAGATATAGATATAGATATAGATATAGATATAGATATAGATATAGATATAGATATAGATATAGATATAGATATAGATATAGATATAGATATAGATATAGATATAGATATAGATATAGATATAGATATAGATATAGATATAGATATAGATATAGATATAGATATAGATATAGATATAGATATAGATATAGATATAGATATAGATATAGATATAGATATAGATATAGATATAGATATAGATATAGATATAGATATAGATATAGATATAGATATAGATATAGATATAGATATAGATATAGATATAGATATAGATATAGATATAGATATAGATATAGATATAGATATAGATATAGATATA
>NW_005357962.1:1068065-1072485 GCF_000412655.1 Myotis brandtii | reverse complement strand
AAAAGGGTAAAATAGTAGCGGTCGTACGCCAATTACCATGTTTCTCTTTTATTAGTGTAGATACACACACACACACACACACACACACACACACAACAACCCTCTCACACACACACACACACACACACACACACAACCCTCTCTGGTTTGCCACAGCTTCATGACTAAACAAACTAATCTACTGAAACTGCTCATAAAGAAAAATATTTTTGCATTTCCTCTATTAAACAGTACTCCTAAAAATTAAGCTGGGAGGGAGTAGAAAATTCTTCACACAACAGGATGTGTTTGGCCATGTGATGTGCCCCCCAGTCCTGGTAACACCATCACTACTTGAAGCTCAGGTCCACCCAGGCATCTCCTCTTCCCGGGGCTCTGAACTCCACACTGTCCTGGACCCTGCCAATCCCCACTGACTCTTCCTGCCTTTTGAACTCTTCTCTTTGAACTTTGACCTTCTGTGACTTTAATGGAAACCTGGCTTCCCCCTGTAGCCTCTTGTCCTCACCCCATATATCAAGAAGGTAAGCATCTTCCTGGTTGTCCATTGCTGTTTTAAATGATGTCCCTCCCATCTTCCTACCCAAATCCTTGTTCTTGTGACACTCAGATCCTCAGGCTATGCCACCGTCTACCCATCCTCACTTCTGGGTCCCCCCTCCCTCCCCTTATGCCCTTTCATTTCCTGAAGACTGGGTTCCGGTTCTCCACCCCTTAGTCAACCTCGGTGACTGTAACATCAGAATCAAAGACCTAACTGACAAGCTGGCTTCTCCATCCTTTTTAGTTCCTCACCTGAATCTTTTCCTCCATGCCTCCTCCCCAGCCCCTGCCTCGCACGGCCACATGCTGAACCTCATCATCACCAGTGCCTGGACCACTCAGGTCGCCCACTCTGTCCACCTTCCCTCTTTACAGCTCAGCTACTCTACATTCACTGCAAACATTCTCCAAACTTATTTAGACATTCAACCTACAACTTTTTTAGTTTTTTCTTCTCTCACTGGCTCCATCATTATAATCACTCAATTGCTTCCTTGCAAATATCCTCAACTCCTTCCCCTCCCCCTTTCTGTGTCATATTTCCTGGCAAATCCCCAATACTGACAGAACCTGAGTATCCACCATACAAAATCCACACAATATCTGAATATCCAAGATCACATCCAAGCAGGGAACACTTTGGGGTGGGTTGAGGCAGAGGTCAAGAGGAAATCACACAACCAGGCTGACTAGTGGCATTTTAAATTCATGAGCACAAACTTTAAATAACTTAGTTAATACTTCCCACCAGATCTAAAACGTTTTCCTACCAAGTTTGATCTCTTCTTCTGAATTGGTTACCTCATGTCTCCTGCTTGTTCAAACTTTACACACAGTCTCAGTTGATGAGGGCACTTCAAACTCTGCTGAAGAAATGGAAGCCAGCAGAGGGGAAGTCTCGCATCTTGGGACACCCTCACCTAAATCATCCTGTAAGTCGTCTTCCCTTCCATTACAATAGAAGAAGTGTTGCTGCACTTACTAACGAAAAGTTGTCCCACATTTGCTCTTAAGTGGAAGGTTAGAGAACATTTCTCCTCTCCTCGCCCTACCACCCGATCAATGGGGCTCTAGTATAATAACAGTGAGTTAGAGTAAAAGGACCTCTAAAACACAAACTCTCTGAGGAGCACTTAGGAAACCTACAGTCAAGTGAGGAGACTAAAACAGGGGAACTGAAGCTTCTGGCATGTACAGCTACAGCAAACATTAAACAGCCCAACCCTTAGCCAAATGAAATAAAAGCCCACTCTAACGGCCTAGCTGTCTCAGCTCCTAATATCTCACACATTGTGTTTGGCTTTCAAGCAGTCATCAGAACCAGACTCAGATAAGACACAGATGTTGAAATTATCTGAAAGGGAATCCAAAATAACTATGACTAAATATGTTAAAGCTTATAATGGGGAAAGTAGGTGGTAATTAAAACAGAGAAACAGAATTTTTTTAAATCCTTAAAAAGAGAAAGGCTAAAAGTAAAAAACACTGTAATAAATTAAGAATGCTCATTGGTAGACTCTAAATGGCCAAGGAAAGAATCAGTGAACTTCAATGAAGATCAATAGAAATTTCCCAAATGAGAGAGAAAAATAATTTTTTTTCAAAAAAATGGAACAGCATATCCAAGAACTGTGGTACAATAGCAAAAGATGTAACATAGTGTAATTGGAACACCAAGAGGAGAAGAAAAAGGAGTAAAAGAAATATTCGAAGGAGTAATGAGTGACAGCTTTCCAGTTAATGACATACACCAAACCTCAGATCCAGGAAGATCAGAAAACACCAGACAGGGTTGAAAAACAAGAGCAAAAACCACTACACCTAAGCATATTATATTCAAAGTGCAGAAAATCAAAGACAGAGAAAATCTTGAAAGAAACCAGAAGAAAAAAACACCTTAACATATAAAGGAACAAGGATAACAATTATAGAGGGCTTCTCAACAGAAATGACGCAGATGAGAGAGTGGAGTGAAATACTTACAATGTTGAAAGAATAACACCACACACCTAGAATTCTATATCTAGTGAAATTATCCTTCCAAAGTGAAGGAAAAATAATGACTTTCTCTAACTGTCCACCTTCCCTCTTTACAGCTCAACAAACAAAAACTGAGCAAGTTCACTAGCAAACTTGCTCAGCAAGAAATGCTAAAGGAAGTTTTCCAGATACAGGAAAATTAAATAGGTCAGAAACTTGGGTCTACAAAAAAGAAAGAACAAGCATCAAGGAGGAGATAAACAAAGGAAAAATACAGTCTTTTATTGTCTAATTCTTAATTAATCTAAGAGAACAATGCTCATGGGAAAGAAAAAAATACTATACTTTAAAAGACTACAATATCAATGTCTAACACAGAGTTCCAGAATAGCTTTGACCATCAACTAGTTCAAGGTTGGCAAAGTAGGGCCCGGGGGACAAACCTAGCTGGCTGCCTGTTTTTGTATAATCTATGAGCTAAGAATGGTCTTTACAGTTTTTAAATTGCCAACAAAAGTTGAAAGAAGAAGAATATTTTATAACACATGAAAACTATAAATATCAAATTTCTGTGTCCATAAAGTTTGATAAATAAACTCCCATTTGTCTACTGACTGTCTGTGGCTGCTCTTATGCTACAACAGCAGAGTTATGTAGTTGCAACAGAGACCATATGGCCTGCAGAGCTCAAAATATTTACTATTACATAAAAGATTTTGTGAAAATAAAAGCATATATTAAAAATATACATGTTTTATGTTCCCTGAACAAGCCCAATCACTTAATTTTTTCAGAGGATGAAACTGAGGTCTGGAGAAACCAAGTTATATTCTAATGTCATCTGGCTGGTTAGTAATAGAGCCAGCATCAGAATTTGGGTCTTGAGAGCCTAAAAGCCTCTCCTCTCATGAGAGACCTTACATTTTATAAGTATGGGTGCTAAGATTATACTGTCTAATACTACTAATACTACCGACTCCAGGGACTGCAGAAGTAACATTTTATCATCCTCTTGGTTTACATGAAAGGATGTATGACTGCTAGAGAAGAAGTAGGAGTGACAGAGGAGCTTTGCCAATTTTTACACACAAGACAGGGATGACTAAGAGATAAAAAGGATGACGTGTTCCCAGGGGATCCGAGAAGAAAGGCACTCCTCTTGGCTTCTTTTAAAAAAGAATGTCAGTTTTGTTCCTTGGAATTTTGTTGTTTTCTTTCTTCATTTTTTTAAGAACAGGCAAAATCAGTCTCTTTTTAAAACCCTCAACCTAGGCATTTAAATATCGGTGCATCTCTTCTATGCTTCATAATGCACGCACTTGGAGCAGCAAGAGCAGGCTTTTCATCTGCTGGAGATAGCAGATGTAACAAAAGAAAGATATACCCATAAAGCTCATCAGGCAGAAGCAATACAAGTCAAAGAAATAACAGGTTTTTGAGTAGGTTTCTGAGGGGTTTTTGTTACCGTGTAGACCAGAGGTTCTCAACCTGTGGGTCGCAACCCCTTTGGCGGTCGAACGACCCTTTCACAGGGGTCGCCTAAGACCATCCTGCATATCAGATATTTACATTACGATTCATAACACTAGCAACATTACAGTTACGAAGTAGCAACGAAAATAATTTTATGGTTGGGTCACAACACGAGGAACTGTATTTAAAGGGCCAGAAGGTTGAGAACCACTGGTGTAGACAAACATCATACAATTAGAATGTACCACTTCCTACAATGAGGGTCTAATGCAGGGGTGGGCAAACTTTTTGACTCGAGGGCCACAATGGGTTCTTAAACTGGACCGGAGGGCCGGAACAAAAGCATGGATGGAGTGTTTGTGTGAACTAATATAAATTCAAAGTAAACATCATTAAAAAAAAGGGTCCGGTTTTTTTTTTTTTT
>NW_005357962.1:1056709-1067869 GCF_000412655.1 Myotis brandtii | reverse complement strand
TGGGGGAGGTGAGCTAGACATTCCATGCAACTATTGTCTTAACCATTTGGTCAAATTCAACATGTGTGCATGAAAATACTCTTAGACAATTTTGAATGTAAAGGAACTGCTTAATCTGATAAAGGATAGTATAAAACACAACAACCATAATATTTAATAGTCACACTTTGAAAACTTTCCCACTGAGATTAGAAATGAGACAAGGATGCCCACTATGACCACTTCTATTCACCATCATATTAGAGGTCTTAGCCAAGGCAACAGGCAAAAAAAAAACACCTAAATAAAAGACATAATGATTGCAAAGGAAAAAGTAAACACTGTTTGCCAGTAATTTGATTGTATATATTGAAAGTCCATAATAATCTACATGGAGCTATTAGAATTAATAAGTGTATTTAGAAAAATCACTGGATACAAGGTCACTATATAAAAACTGATTGTGCCCTAACCGGTTTGGCTCCGTGGATAGAGCGTCAGCCTGTGGACTCAAGGGTCCCAGGTTCGATTCCGGTCAAGGGTATGTACCTTGGTTGAGGGCACATCCCCAGTGGGGAGTGTGCAGGAGGCAGCTGATCGATGTTTCTCTCTCATCGATGTTTCTAACTCTCTATCCCTCCCCCTTCCTCTCTGTAAAAAAATCAACAAAATATATATTTTTTAAAAAACTGATTGTACATGTCCACAATAAATAACTGGAAAATGACGTTTTTAAAAGATATCACTTATAATGTATAAAATAACTTCAAATACTAAGACTATATCTCAATAAAGGTGTACAATACCATTAGAACACAGGGAAATACAAAACACTAACAGAAATAACAGGTCTAAATAAATGGAGGGCTACAGCATATTAATGAATTGAAATAATCAACATTTTAAAGACATTAATTGTGACTAGAGATTTAATGCATTCTCAATCAAAATCTCATCAAAGATTTTAAATTTATATAGTGATGCAAATGGCTAAGAATAACCAAGCTATTCTTAAATAAGAACATAGCTGGAGGGCATACACTTCTGGATATCAAGACTTATTATTGAGCTATATTTATTAAGACAGTGTGGTATCAGAATAGACAACTTGAACAATGAAAGGGGCTAGAAAGCAGAGAGAGACCCACATATAAATGATCCCATCTGATTTATAACAAAGGTGACATTTCAAAGAGGTGGATAAAAGGAGATTTTTCAATAAGTAGTGCTGGGTTAACTGGATATACATGCAAAAATAAATAAATAAATAAATAAATAAGGATCCTCTCTTTATGTCATAGATAAAAACCTCAGGTAAAATGCAAAACAAGAGGGCTTCCAAAAAATTGGGAGAACAGCTTCATGACCTTAGGGTAGGCAAAAATTTCTTAAGCAGGTACAGAAAAATAATAAGCATAAAGGAAGAGTTTGACAAATTGGATTACATTAAAAGCAAGATCTCCTATTCATTGAAAGAGAATTAAATGTCAAGAGCCACAGAATAGGAAAAGATACTTTAAATACCCATAACTGGTAAAAATATTTGTTTTTAAAAAGAAAACTCCTACAGTAAATCAATAAGAAAAAGATAGACAACCTAATTGATTATTGGGCAATGAAATTGAATAGGGACTACAAAAGATTAAAGAAAAATGACCAAAATAAAATACATTAAAAAGGCACAACACCATTAGTTACTAGGGAAAATTGAAACCACCATGAGACACCACTACACACCCACCATAATGGCTAAAATGCAAAAGTTTGACAATCCCAAGTGTTGACAAGTATGTAGAAAAATTGAAACAATCATAAACTGATGACAGGAGTATAAACTGATACACCACTTAGGAAAACTCTTTGTAAGGACCTACTAAAGTTGAATATATGTACTCCATGTTCCAGCAATCCAGTCTTAGGTGTATACAAAACAAAAATGCATTTATATGTGCACTAAAATCACACATAAAAAAGTTTATAGCAACATTATTCATAGTAGCCCTAAACTGAAAATATCCCAAATGTCTATTAACAGCAGATGAATAAACAGTTTGTGAAATATTATAGAGTGGGTTGCTATAGAGTAATAAAATGAATAAACTACTGCTACACATCACAACATCACAAGAAATTCATTGTTTGATGAATTTTTCAATGTTGTACATAAGAAGCCACAAAAAGAGTGTATATATGTGTGTGATATGTGTGTGTGTGCATATATATATGTTATATATTTCAAAAATGAAAACATATGGTGACAGAAATCAGGTTAGTGGTGACCACTGGGGGAAAGGGAAGACGTATGAGGTGTTTTCTGAGGGATAGGTAATATTCTCTCTCTTGGAGGAGATAACATGGTTGACAATTCATTAAGCAATGATTTGTATACTTCCTTGAAAATGTTATACGAATAGAATTCTATGTTTAAAAGAAGAATAGTGCAAATATTCTGACAAAAGAATATAGCATCTCTGGTTTGCAAGGTGGGACTCAAGCCCTCTCAGAAAGAGCAATGCAAAAAATCATATAATTGCGGGCATATGGTTACAGGAATGGTGGAGGACCCAGAGGTTGTGTCTGTCACCACTATACACACTCACCCTGATGTCTGTGCAGTAGGCATAGACCAGAAGTAATAATCATTGAATGAGAGAGCTGGTATAGAAGTGAAACGAGATTAGAAACATACCATTGAAGGAATGCCTCACATTATCTGAAAACTACATTTTAGATAGTGAAAGTCTTCCAACTCTTTAAAATGTTTCAGAACTCTCAAAGAGCGGTTGAAATACTCTGCATTCATTCTTAATAACTTCCACTGCAAACAAAACCCAAAGTCCTTCGGCCAGTTTAGCAGACAGATGCAGTTACTGTTTCTGATTGCCCAATATATTCTCTTGCTATCAAACTTGCTTCCTCTGATAGGGAAAGGTGAGCCTGTGAACTCTCCTGGCCAGAATATGCTGTATCACTAGACACATTGATTGCATTGAGGTAGACATAAGACTCTAATCAGGACTAATCAGGGTCCTTCCCTGAGACTGAGACAAGGACACTGTAAGTAAAAACATCCCTTCCCTGTGTTGAAAGGATGTAACAGTAGAAATATGAATGACCATATACTTTTTCTCTAGTGTTACAGAAGGAGGCAGTCAAAATGATAAGGTATCAAGTAAGAGTGCTAAGATAGCATTTATGTCCCTGGATCTGGCCATGCCTGAATTCCCAGGTACATGAGTCAGATAAATTCCTTTTTGTTTCCGTTGGTTTGAATTTTACTTTAGTTATAAGTTGTTTTGTTTTGTTTTGTTTTGTTTTTGTCCACATCCTTGAGAGCCCCGAATCCCCATCATCACCATCATGATAATCATCATCACCAACCATCATCATCATCTATGTGACATTTAAGTTCCTCAATAGACTGGCCGTAATTTGCATTTCTAATCTTGTCAATCGCTGTTCATCTTCATATAACTAACATGACCCATCTCAACCACAGAAATCTTGTCAATCGCTGTTCATCTTCATATAACTAACAACATGACCCATCTCAACCACAGGAAACTTTCTCCCACCAAGAATTCCCAATAACCAAAACCCAACTCAAACTGATCTATTTCCAAATACACTTTTATTTTTGTTCTTGTTGTTGTTAATCTTCACCCAAGGATATTTTTCCACTGATATTTAGAGAGAGTGGAAACATCGATGTGAGAGATACATCAATTGGTTGCCTCCTGCACATTCCCCAACCAGGGCCTGGGATGGAGCCTGCACAGAGGTACATGCCCTTAACCGGAATCAAACCTGGGACCCTTAAGTCTGCAGCCAATGCTCTATCCACTGAGCCAAACTGGCCAGGGCTCCAAATACACTTTTGAGAGCCAACTAATCCCTCCTGTTAAGGACAACTAGAAAATATAAGAAACTGGGCATTAAACAGATTTTTTTTAAGCTGGGGAGTGGGTTGTAAGGCAGATAACAGGCAAGGAAAGTGGTTTTGTTCAGAGACGCGTTTAAAAGCGAAAGGAAGCCAAAGAAACGAAAACCTGGAATTGATAGCATACTTTGGCAAGAAGCTAAATACCCTTTGCATTGGGGTGAGATATCTGAGAACTTCCGAATCAGTCATGCCAAGCAAGTGATATAAAGTTTATCCCAAATTTATCCACTTTACCCTTGAGCCACAGGAAGATCCAGGCCTCAGTGGTCACCCTCCCAGTCTGAAAGTCTAAAAGGCTTTGACCATTTGGATGGGGAGCCTGACACAGTGGGGGAAATGCCTCTTTGCATAGGAATTGTGCATTGACTGCAATACAGCAAAACCACTTGTAAGTATTTCACTGCAGGGGCGTGATCTCCGGAAAAACAGTAAGAAGTAACTAGACATTCACTGTGGCACATCCTCTATTACCAGCAGAAGGTGAGGCAAATGTCACTCATAATCAACTTTGTGTTCTCTGTTTTCTTTCGGTGAACATAAATATTTATTAAACAGTTTTTCTTGCAACACTATCCCTGTTTCATGTATCCCTGTTTCCCCATTAGTTTTAAGTTCATCTACAGATTTCTCGTGCCTGAAAGGTTTTTAAGGACCTGGCTCTCAGTAGGGGGTGGGGGGTATTAAAAATCCTTGTACTTACACAGAAACGACTCAAGCACACTCTTGCCACCAAGCCCACTGGCCCTCCAGTGTCCAACTCATCCACTCAATGAAATCTCTCAGTGGGAAGTAACCCCTCCCTCATTCCACCGATATGTGTCTGTCTTACCACATTCTGTTTCTCCATCTTTTCCCCCCACAGGATTTTAAACTTCTTGAAAACAGCCATATCTGATCATCATCATCCAGAAAAGTTCTTCGGTAGTGGGACTTCCTACCAATGTGGATAAGCAGGGCGAGGAGCGGGGCAGACCTTACACCAGTGGTCAGCAAACTGCGGCTCACGAGCCACATGCGGCTCTTTGGCCCCTTGAGTGTGGCCACGAAGTTTCAATCGCACTGTATGTGCGCGCCCGCACGTGGTATTTTGTGGAAGAGCCACACTCAAGGGGCCGCAGTTTGCTGACCACTGCCTTACACCAACGGGGTGACCTGGAGTAAGAACTCCCCTCCCCTGAGTAAATCAGAGATTTCCAGGAACACTCTCTCTTTCAGTAATGCCCTCAAAGCAATCACAGTTTCTCAGCCCTCCGTAGCGTTAAGTCATTTCATCTAATGTCACATACCCCTGCCTAAGGGCAGAAGCTAGCAGCCAAGTGCCCACTACCTGCCACTCTCAAAGTTAAAAAAAAAAAATCTAAAATATAATCAATACATTTATCCTTTCTGAATGCATACTTTCTATTTTGACCAGCTGCTGAATCAGTCTTTGTTTTAGGATGTATAGTCAGCAAAATAATATAATGGCATCTTCCTGCTTGGTTTGGAATCTGAACACAGCAGCACTTACGTAGCAGCTTAAGAGAAGAATACACCGGACATTTTTTACGGTTGTTGTCTTTCTTCTAGAGAGGTCGAAAACAGAAAAAAAAACACAGCTCAAACAGGTGTTTGGTTTGGATTGGACAATGCAGATCTGCACATTTTCTAATTGGAATTAGTTGCTAATGATTAAAAATGTGCGACCACAACTGGGCTTTCTTAGCAGCTCAGTCTCTTTGCTTTAACACAGCTCTCACCCACCCCTAATGCTTCCCAGCCCTAGAATCCAGTCCAGATGCCATTCATCATCGCACATGCGTGGCTTTTAAGGGGAAAAGTGTCTCTACCAAAAATGGGACAGAGGGTCCCATGTTTCCAGAAAAACTAGTTCTTACTCCGAAAGCAAACAATAATTGGTTTAACAACCAATTATCATCAATACCTCTCACCTGAAAAGCTTGCTGTTCTTCCTCTCCTCAACTATGAAATTTCTATTTCCCAAAGCCTGTCTCTTCCGGATCTGATTATATAATGTTCTCTCTCTGAATTGAACTGTATTTACTATCTTTGTCATCTATTTGCTATCTAACCTGCCTTATAAAATTCCACACATTCTTTTCACTTAATATCCTTACTGATAATTTTCTGTTTATTTCTATCATCTTCAAGACAACTGAAATGATCTCAAGGGTAGGGTTCCTGTCTATTCGCCACCTTGTGATATATCAGAGAGACTCAGGACTTTGGGATCAGGTAAGAGCTGAGTTTAAATCTTGGTGTCTCTACTCAATAACTATCTAACCTCAGGTGAGTGACTGAACATCTCCTTCAGGTTTGGTTTCTTCATTTGTAAAATGGGAGCAATACCACCTAATTCCTCTTAAAAAGCATTGATCTGCAAAAAAAAACTTTTATAAATGCTGGCTGTTATTTCATTAGATCAGTCCACTGCAATATGACAGATCCATAGCTGTGTAGACTGGGCAACTTTTTGTTTAGAAAACCAATTTTTTCTCTACGCGTGTGGCTTTGTGCTACGGCAAGACAAAATTATGGTTTTAAGAAAACCAGACCACAGTCAAGTGGGAAAGACCAACATTAATGTATAATTACAAAAGTGGGTTTGAGGTAGATCTAGCTAGGCAAAATCAAGCAAAAAATAAGAATGGAGATTATAAGTATTTGCACTTGCATTCACACTATACCTGTCCATGCACCCACACTCACACCAGTCCCTGCATCCATACTCGTACCTGTCTATGTACCTGCACCCAGTTGGTCCATGCACACACCTACACCTGAAGCAGTCCACGCATCTGCACCAATACATCCTTTCTCCCATCTTCACCCTCCCATAGCTGTCACTCTGAAAGTCAATAACTCAGCAAACATTTACTATCTCCTACCATGTGCCAAGAACTGAAAGAGATACCAAGGGTATAGACAAAACATAACACATGGCCTTGTTCCGGGTGTGGGTCACCATCTGGCATAAGAGATATCCATGTAGCAGCAGTCCCCACGTTCCCCTTCTCTTCCTGTCGTGGCTAATGGCCTTTAGGCTCCAGGAAACACATACATCTTTGGCTACCACAGAGGAAGGTCTTTGCCGGTCCACCCTCTCCCCTTAGTGTCTGGGCTATTTGCTTTCTACAAGCCTCCTCTAATCCAACGTTACAACTATGGAGCAGGGTTCTCCCAGGGACTGAGGAGTCCCTCAGATGCTAGGCTGATATAGCAAGTCCTCAGGAACAGACAAAAAATAAGAGGGAAACCATTACCCTGGAATACTTATTTCCCAGCAGACTCTTATCGGAGGAGGTCATGGAGAGGATGTGACCGCCAGTTAACCCAAGATCTGGATCCTGGCAATTGGGAGCTCCTCGGCCCCTCCCTGTCCTTGGAATGATCCTAATGATCCTTCTGCCCACTGTTTCCACAGTGAGAACCATTTTCAAGAACACAGCCTTGAGACTATAAGATGCTGCTGAGACCATCTGGTCTGTATATGTGAGCGAACCCTGGTAAGGCCTCTATAGAAACTTTTAAGATTCTAGTGGGTGGGTGTGGAAATCTACTCTTGTGGTTGCCCAACCCTCCTATGTAAATTCCCTTGATTATTAAGTATGCCACCTACCAATCTTGCGTGGTCTGTGGTCTTTCTTTGCATACCATGTATGGAAGCTGGTTTCAGATTTTACCCAGGGAATTCCTGAGGTTTCAAATCAACAACTGATTCTCAATATTATTAGCAAATAGTATGGTATGACATGGTCCATCTCCTCGAGTTACTATGCCCCCTCTGCCCTGTACACTGTACAGGATCCTATTTGCTCCTCACAGCTATACACACTCAAGGGATAGTTTTTTTTATTCCCATTTTACAGATGAGAAAACTGAGGTTCAAAAAACACAATTAACAGGGTTGTGCCTGTTGTGCTACTGAAGAGCCAATGATCACAGTTCTCTGTCAGGGCCTGGGGCTGGCCAGGTCTCAGTGCAATACACATGCCTCAGCTACTTCCGAGGGGTGTCACCACTAGTTCATCTCATGTAGGATACTCATCTCAGAAGCCTTTGTTTAATGTGCACTTCCCCCTGGGCAAGAAAATAGCATGACACTAGTGGGAACTCTACTCTGCAAAAACTAAAGATGGCTTTTCCGTTGATGGCTTTACCTAAGTATTTAGAAAAGCCAAGACAGCTAGTCTCCACCACAACTCACTTGAGCAGCCTCAGTTACATAAGCAGCTACTTTGCTCATATTCAAATATTTACACATCTTTTTAAAGTTGCCATACATGCTACTTTGCTCATATTCAAATATTTACACATCTTTTTTTTAAAGTTGCCATACATAAAAAAGGGCTGTAGCTTATGTTTCTAACATGTAAGTAGAAAGGAAGGATTTGTTTTCTAGACACAAAGTAGCCACAGAAGGTTGACCAAAAGAGGGGTATTTCAGCCCGCTAGACTCTCCTAGTCATCAAATGCACCCCCTCAATGCCCTCTCTTAGTTTCCTCAGTAACCTATCTCATAGAATGTTTGTGGGCTCCAGTGAGCATAGCTCTGCTGAGAGAGAGAGAGAGAGAGAGAGAGAGAGAGGGAGAGAGAGAGTATATGTGTGTGTGTTGGGGTGCTGTCTGGACTATTGCTTTCTTTAGCTGCTGCTTTGGTAGTTAGGGTAATTAATAGTGAATTTCCTCCCTCCCTCCTGTACTAGAATGTAGATGTGGCAGAAAATGAATTGCCTCTGGGAGGCAACAGTGAAGCATTTGATAAGCTTCATGGTTTGTAACATCTCAAGCAGGTACTCTGAGTTGTTATTTAATGTAACTCATTAGGTTTAATGTGCATTTTAACTGCCTACTTGTGGGCATTTTTGCTTTTCTTGTAGTTTGAAGAACTTCATTTCATGACTGATTATTACTCTCATTACAGACTTAATAGTTTCATATTCTGGATGATGGTCTTTTTTCTCTTGACTACTTCAGAAAGCTTTTCCCCCATGGAGAAACTGATATTGATTCAACCAATGCTTACTGAGCCCCTACTGGCAGGTACATTGCTGGCATGGAATGGGTGGATGCAACGAAAAGTAAAACAGTGCTTCTGCCCCCAAGAGCTTACTACCTAGTTCTCCGTGTGGTCCCCAGACCAGCAGGGTCAACATCACCTGGGGACTCTCCAGACCAGTGGTTTTCAACCTTCTGGCCCTTTAAATACAGTTCCTCATGTTGTGACCCAACCATAAAATTATTTTCGTTGCTACTTCATAACTGTAATGTTGCTACTGTTATGAATCGTAATGTAAATATCTGATATGCAGGATGGTCTTAGGCGACTCCTGTGAAAGGGTCGTTTGACCGCCAAAGGGGTCACAACCCACAGGTTGAGAATAGCTGCTCCAGACCAACTGAGTCAGAAACCCTGGGGATGACCCCCAGCCGTCTGTGTTTTAAAAAGCCCGCTTCAGACAAAGATGATCCTCATCAAATGTGAAAACAACAAATATATTGTTAGCTTCTTGAGCTAAATCTAAAAGTGTCATTTGTCTGTGGAGGAAACAGGTTCAGAGGCCAAAGGTCACATGAGGAGTTGGTGGAGAGATTGAAACCAGAACTAAAGTCTCCCACCCAACATGGCCAATGTTCTATTTCTTTTCTGATGCTTTCATCCCTAAGTCTTATAGGGAGCCCCAAGTATTACTGACCCAAAGTGCAAATCTTGCTTTTCAAAGAAAACACATAAGCAGAGAAACTATTGTCTTTAAAAATAAGGACCACTAACAAAAGTTAAAGCCCAATCTATCAAAACCATCCAGAAAACTAGCAATAATTTTCCGAAACTTTAACACATATCCAAGTTTCATTTACAAGATCTGAAATTTGGAGGGGGCGGGCAGGCAGGGGTAAAAAAATTCAATGATTAATGTGATCAGAATAAAGCCTGGAAAAATATATACAATTGTATGCAATGGTTCACCTTCTGTGGGAGAACTACAGATGTCCTTTCTTTCTTTGTAGTTTCCCGATTTTTCCCCAGTGGTTAGATATTACTTTTGTAATAATAATTTTTTAAAAAGTAAAACTGTTTCTTGAAATGTTACATGCAGGTCACTCAACATGAAGGTTTATTTTGTAATCCTATTTCTCTCCATGCAGCAGGACAGTGTGTGTGTAGTAATTATTTATATCATGCCATATGTTACAATAAAGATGGAATTTGGTAAATATATTCCTTCCAGCTGGCACTGAAAATGAAGAGGTTAAATGCTTTCCTGGGTTCAAAGCATTCCGAATTAAGATGAGCTAACTTGTGAGGCTAAAGGAAAATTAATCCCAGCACTGACATCTCTGAGAGCATCTCTTTTGAAAAATGTTGATGTGACACAGAGCTCCTTACTCATATCTCCCTGATGTTTAACCCCTGGCACAAAACAGAATGTTCAGCAATTCCTGGCAAAGTCAAAAGAGTTGGAGAGATAAAATGCCTGGGAGAACATCAGAGAAATAAGAAACAGAGTGATCCTATTTTCACATAAAATTCTGTCCCTGTGGTCAATCAGACATCCAAAATTACTGGCAAAATTATATTGTCCTAAATGTCCTTTTAGAGCAGTGGTTCTCAACCTTGGCTGCACGTTAGAATCACCTGGGAATCTTTTTAAAATCCTGATTTCTGGGTCATCCCAGGCCCAGAAATCAGGATTTTAAAAAGATTCCCAGGTGATTCTAACGTGCAGCCAAGGTTGAGAACCTCTGTTTTAGAGACTTATTGATCCTAGCACAGTGCATACAAATGTTGGACCATGACGCTCTACACCTGAAACCAATATAAAACTGAGTGTCAATTGTGCTTCAATTAAACATTGTTTTTCTTTCACAAGAAATGTTTGCTCATTTTTAAAAATATCTATATTGGCTATCTTCTTCCACAAAATCATTCACAAATAAATAAATGTCTCATTTAAAGAGACCTTTCTGCCATAAAAGCAGAAATGATGTAATGTTTCACTTGATAAGAAAAAAATTTTCGCTTGAAGAAAAACTAGCATTGTTTTACTGAAGCTCTCAGCAATATATCAGTGAATATTAATTTAACTTTTTTAAAGGAGACAGGGAAATAAAGGTAAGAACCAATGTAATGAGTATGAAAAAGGAAGCACCAGTGGCTACCTATGTCATCAAAATACCTTGCAGTAGTGGATATTTCTAGAATTTACAGACACTTTCAGGAAAGGACAAGTTATTGG
>NW_005357962.1:1055010-1056693 GCF_000412655.1 Myotis brandtii | reverse complement strand
ATATATATATATATATCCCCAATGTTTATAGTACATAAAATCACCATATTTACACAACAATTTAGCTTGACAATAATATCAGAGAACTCAGAAAGAATCTATCATCTTGGTTTTCTCAGTTCAGCATGAAGCTTTTGCTTATAAAGGTGTATCTCCAAAGAGTACCTCTCAAATTCCCCTCAACCCTCAACTTGCTTTGTTTCACAGGGTACTCCCATGCATTGCAAAATTAATCAATTAATAAGAAGAACACGTAGCATAAAGAACATACAGAAAGTCACAGAAAGTTTCTCACCAACTCCCCAGTGCTCCCTCCATATAATTCCCCATCTGCCTCTGAACATGGATCTGTAAAAGCCCTCACATATAAAGATAAACCTTAACAGTTTTTTCTCTCTCTCCCACTTTGGACAAAACACACACACACACACACACACACACACTTGTAGCTCAGTCTCTAACTCCATTTGGACACGTACAAGCCCAGTTCTTATTCTTCCACCTGTCATCCCCCTCTGGTGAGAAAAGGGTGCAAGGTTAGGCTTTACCTAATTCTGCTTATTTGGGCAGTTTTACTTTGGGGCTGCTAAAAGATATTGAAGAAATTCCCTGCAGATCTAGTGCCTAAGCACTGATAAACACCCAGGGAACAATTCCAAGCCAACAATAAGATCCAAAATATCTTCAGTTTGTAGCATGGAAATGCCACTCCTCTCAACAAGAGAGAAGGAAGTAATATTCCTCCCTACTCCACCACATTTTAAAAAAAATACAGCAGCTTTCCTTCTGAACAAAATTAAATTTTCTGGGTCACTTTCCCTGTCTCTCTGGGCCACTTGCTACGCAGCCTGACAGTAACTGTAAATACAGGGTCTCTTCAGGCGACCAGCTTAGTCGTCATCCTCTCAAGAGAGAACACCTGGGTTCCCTTTCTGCTGCGGTTCCCAAAACCGGACCCCGACACCCACCCCTACCACTCGCTGGCTTTTCCTCCAAACCACGAACGGGCCAGCTGATTCGGAGGGAAAGTTCACGACGGTCTGCTTGTGAAGTAAAGCTGCCCTAACTGCCGCCACCACATCATCGGAGGCTGGGAGTCCCCGAACGCACCTACCGTCTGCACTCTGGTCCCAGTGGGTGCGCGCTTCACACCCCAAGCCCGGAACATGCCTTCCGTGCAGACCTGCACCCCATCCCACACAAGTCCGCACGCCAGCTCGCCTCGCCACTTACGTAAGCTCGTGCCTCTACGGTCCCAAACTGCACGCGCGCACACCCCGACACTTGTCACTCCTCTGAAACGGACCAGCATCCACACCCAGGCGATGAAATGACATCAACCCATAGGGATTGGGGGGTGGGAGTGGGGGCACGCCGTTTTAAGACACCTTTCCCCCCACTTGTTTCTCCCCCATTTTTGGTCACAACTACCATTACCTTAGCAACCAAAGAATTGCCTGGACTCCCCCTCCGGCTTCCGAATGTGTCCTAAAGCCAAGCTGGCGCCAGGTCCATGGTAAAGCTGGAGAAGCCCAAGAAACGAGGATCCGCAGCCTCTTGGGGCGGAGGGGACGTCTGGGTCAGTCTCCGCGCTGCTCTCCAGCGTCTCGCCTCGTCTCGGCGAGTTTCCGGGGTGGCGAGCGCGGGGACTCAGCGGGCGGAGAGGGGAGCCCGGGGCCGGCG
>NW_005357962.1:1040572-1054632 GCF_000412655.1 Myotis brandtii | reverse complement strand
GTGAGGCCACGCCCCTCCGGCTCACCTGCTCCCAGCGCCGCGGGAGGTGCACGGGACCATTTGCCGGAGGAAGAGAAAAACATAGAAATTCCCGGCACTTCAGCTCTGCCGGGGAAACTGGCAGGTTGGTTCAGCGACGCAGAGCTGGGCGCGGCTGGAAACTTCAGTGGCGTCAGGTCTGCCTCGGGGAGTCCGGGTCCGGAGCGGTTCACTGGAGAGCCTTTGCGTCTCTCGCTGACGTGGGGAGCTGGCGCCCTCTAAATTAAAACGGGCCGCCGCCATCCTCTGGGATATGGTTACCAACCTCGTCATTTTTATTGATTCAACATTCACACCACATGCTGTGCTTGGAGTCTTTTGTGATTATTCTTATCGGAAACACCACAAAAGAACTTTCGAGAACATTTAGCAGCTCTGCAGATATTCTTGGGGAAAGAAGAAAAACGTTGAAGACAGAAAATTAGAAAGGGTACCTCGAACTGATGACATTCTGTAATGTGGGAACTCTGAAATGTGACGTTTAGTTCAAGATCCAGGAAATTGCATGCGGAAATAAGATTGTTGGTGCTAACTGGTAACCAGAGGATTAGTGTTCGATATCAATATTATCAATATCAACAATAAATTAAAGATTTATTCTTGAATTGTAATGGGGGGGCACTTGAAATAAAGTACCTAAAGGCTTCTAAGGATGGGTAACTTGGACTGTCTTCTTCCATGTGGGTCCAGAGGTTGAAATTTAAGGTCTCCTTTCCTACATACATCTCCCACCATTCTATATTGATTAAGGGATGTATTAGTTCTTTCATCCAATAGACAATAATTAATGCCTGCCCTGTTAGACCCTCTGCTAAGCACTAGAAATGGATGAAGAGTAGAATTTAAATGTTATATACACACACAAATAAGGTAATTGTGAGGGGATGAAGTGTTAACTAACCTTATTGTAATCAGTTTTGCAATATATCTATCAAATCATCACATAGTATACCTTAAACTTCATGCTATATATTAAAAATATCTTAATAAAGCTGGGGAAAACATGAAATTAGATATATATTTTTTCTTATGTTGATATATTTTATGTATTATATTGGTTTTCTAATATATGTTACATAATTTACATATATGGAAAATATTTTATTTCATAAAATATATTTGATTACACATATTATACACACATATGTACATACATTTCTGACATGTGATTTTATAAATATAGTTTTTGTATATATATAAAATGAGAAACATAACTTCATAAAGGTAGGCCACACATTTTGCTGACATGGCCAACAAATTGGTTTACATAATGGGAAACTGAGCAAACAAGCAAATATATCAAAGATATTGGGAGGAAGGTTCCACATAGTTGGAAAATGGAATTACAGATATAGGAAGGGGAAGGAGTAGAATAAACCCAGTGGTGTAGCTTGAAATTATAAATGATGGTATGAAATTATTTCTAATTTAGATAGACAAATAGAAAATATATATATAATCTCCTAGCTCTGTCCACTAAGAAAGCCTACAAGCAATAGATCAATTTTGCCTCCCATTAAATCCTGAAAAAAAAAATGTTCCTGGTTAGATATTTTAGAAAAGGGTCTTTCTTTAAGGGTGGCATCTATATCATGTGGGGTACTTTTTAAAACTTGGCAATACAGATTCTTGAACCCCATCTCAGACCTGTTGACTTGAAATTTCTAGTGATGGGACCCAGAAATCCGCTTTGGAACAAAAAGTTATGTTGGTTCCCAAACTGGCCCTCATACATGGAGGGCAAAGAGAGACCGAAGAAAGAGGCAGACCACTCCAGATTGGTAGGTACAGGTCTAACAAGCAACGGAACTTACACATGAGGCTTGTCTTGGGCAGCTGCAAGACAGGTAGATCTCCACACCCATCCACCAGAATCTTAAAAGTGTACATGAAGTCCTTAACTGGCTTCAGTCACATATACATACCATCCAGGTGGTCTCAACAATACCTTACTGACTCTCTCAAGGCTGTGTTCTTGGAACACTGGGAACAGTGGGCTGAAGTACAGTCCAAGGACAGGGGAAGGGGGAAGGAGCCTCTGATTGCCTGGGTCCCTGGGAGGGTGGAGGTCATCCGGGGGTCCTCTTGATGACCTCCTCCAAATATTTGTGACCAACCCACAACATAGGAGATGCTTACTTCAGAGAATGCCCAGCATTTGTTACTGCTAATTGCATAATCTCCTCAGGAGGGGTCTATGGCAGGCAAGCTGATTACAACATAAAGTGGATTTTTTCCTTTTCAGTATGATGACAGTTTAGCACTTGATCTGCAGCTTTGAAAATCATGCTTCTGGGAATGGTTGTGTTTATAGCGTGGTGCTGGAATGGTAATGCTTTGAAAATCAGGAGAGATGTTATGTCAGAGTGGAATGCATATTTACAAAGTCCCAGTGCTTACTAATCAGGAATCAGGGATATGGATATGTATAATTAATGCATATGGAGGCAAATTTACATCAACAATAACAAGTTTTTAAAAACCAGTCCCCCAAATAACCATGCGATTCTCTCCACACCAATTGTTTGGGCCAAACTTCATCAGATCACCTCCTCGGCACTATTTCAGACCCCACCCTCCAGGATCTTGTGGTCAGAACAGCTTGTGTGATGTGACTTGAAGTGCTGGACAGGTGCCCTCAACCATACATATCTGTTCCTCACCCCTGCCCCGCCCCCTCCTGCTAGATGCTGGGCTCCCCACAGTTTTTCATAATCAGTTACAGGCATATTAGGTTAGGACCATGGTAAGTAGTTAGGGATGTGCTTCAACAAGTTGGATCCTTCATTGAGGCAAAATCTGTCGGTTATAGACTCTATCAAAAGTCCCAGACATATATGACCACAGGTAGCCCCCCAAAATAAGAACACTGAAATTGAACACATAACTCTCAAAATGGCAAAACTTTCTAAACTTCGATGAGAGAACATTGATTGGTTGCTTCATGCGTGCTCCTCACCGGGGATGGAGCCCAAAACCTCGGCATGTGTCCTGACTGGGAATCAAACTGGCAGCCTCTTGGTGTATGGGTTGACGCTCAACCACTGAGCCACATCAGCTTGGCACAGCTTTCTTCTTAAGGAGAACCATATTTTTATTAATTAAAGGCCTTTTGCAGGTATTTAAGATCCAGAGCTCAGCTGAAAGGGTGTTGTCAGCCCTTTTCAGAGCCTTGTGTTTGCCAACTCCTCACTCAAAATCTGAAGAACATAGAAATGAAATGTATGCCTTTTGCCCAAGCCAAATTCTGAGCAAATGACCCTGTTTCTAAAGACAACAGAACTGTACCCTACGCTCAAAATAAACTTTCCTGCAATGTCCTTTGGTCCCTTTTCACTCTATCACCCAAAACCCAAGAGTAGTGTTCCCTTTAATCTGTAGAACATTTTCATCATCCCCAAAAGTTCCCTCATTCCCCTTTGTGTCTAGTCACATCCCTCTATCCTCAGCTCTCAGCCACCACTGATCTGTTTGCTGTCTCCATGGTTTTCCCTTCTCTAGGATGTTATATAAATAAAATTACACAGTACACAGTCATTTGTCAAGCTTCTTTTGCTTGGCATAATGCTTTGAGATTCATCCAGATGTTGCATGTAGCAGCAGTCCATTCATTTTTAGTGCCCAGTAGTGTTTCACTGTGTGATATATCACAATTCATTTATCTATACCAGCATGTTTTGGTAAGGAGCATGCTTCTGATATGCTATTCTCCTAGGAGGCCATGACCCATTTGAACTTTACTTATACACATAATAAATAAATAGACTCTATAACAACACTGTTTGCTTTCTACCAACCCATTCACTACTGTGTCCCCATCCCTGACTTCCCTCAACTCCCTCCTGGCATCCATGACTCAGGGAAGTATTCTCCTAGGAGGCCATGACCCATTTGAACTTTACTGATACACATAATATATAAATAGACTCTATAACAACACTGTTTGCTATCTACCAAACCCATTCGCTACCGTGTCCCCATCCCTGACTCCCCTCAACTCCCTCCTGGCATCCATGACTCAGGGAATAGGACCTATTCCCATTTAAATCAAAGTGGATCTTCATTAGACTAAGCTGCATGTGGTGGTTCCATTTCTGCAGCCATGTTTTAGAGTTATGACCAATGGGACTTGATGGAAAATCTCCTAGGGGCTTCTGGAAAAGAGCTGCTTCACCTCTGCTCTCCTGACCTCTTAGTCCCCACAATCTCCTGATTGTGGAATCAGAAATTCATTTACATAGGCACCTATAGCAGGTAAGCTCTAACAGAATTTTCAATGTGTTTTCAGGTTCCTGTTTGTTGGCTTCCCATTGCATTGACCTCTATGGCAAAATAAAATAAAATAAAACAAAACAAAATAAGCATGGAACCTTTTACAAATACCTGACCAGTGCTGTTCAAAACTAATAATGCCATTTGCCAAGGTGAAGAAAAGAAGATAAAATAAAATAAAATAAAATAAATAAAATAAAATAAGCATGGAACCTTTTACAAATACCTGACCAATGCTGTTCAAAACTAATGATGCCATTTGCCAAGGTGAAGAAAAGAGAAGGAGCAGTTATGCTGGAGATTGGCGCTCAGTCTTGGTCATGTTGGTTTGACATGTCTATTGGGAAGTTGTATGTTCATCTCAGCACTTTGGGGTAGAGATTAGGGCTAGAGATAAAATAGGTGGGATTTAAAGCTATGGAACTTGAGATTTTCCTGTGGCAGTCACAGTGCCTACTGAAAGCAGAATAGGTCAACATGCTTGGGAGAATCCTCCAAGCATACAGGTTGTGTTAGTTACACAAAGTGCTTCTCTCTCTCTCTCTCTCTCTCTCTCTCTCTCTCTCTCTCACACACACACACACACACACACACACACACACACACACACAGTCTTCTCCCGTCAGAGGTCAAGCCCATTCCAGACACTGTGGAGACGTAGGGAAGAACTCAGAAGGATTTATGAGCCACAGATGACAGAACCCACTCCTTACCTGGAGTTTCCCAAGCCTCTCCAAGCACATGGCACATGGGAAATGCGCCCTTGTCTTATTCCTATCTACCACAGCTCTGGGGTGCACCATGTATGATTCCATTGGGAACCCTCACTTTCTGGGGAAAAGAAACATTATTCTCTAACCAAGAAGAGGAGAAGATTTTGAATACTTTAAATACAACTGTCTACAAACAACAGCTGTTCTGTACCTCAAGTGGGTTCCAAACATACCTTTATCATAGTAACTCAACTCCTTTGTTGCTTCCCATATGATATGTCTGCTTTCCATTCAAATATATGTCTTAGTAGGCAGTAAAATCATATTATCCTTAGAAAACTAGAACAGTTGACTAAAATGAAGATTAAAAACCAATCCCCAAGGAAATTATGAGCGTGCTTAGTTGTGAGGACGATCTGTTGTTTAACGGAATTGCATACCAAGAATGAAAGCTATTTCACGTAATGGAAAAAGATCGAGGTTTAAGAAAACACACACACAAATATTTATACTGAGAAAGAATTTTTAAGGAGGAGGGCTTTTTAAAAAAAAAACTACTGTATCAACTCAAGTGGGAACACAATTATTTTGGGGTAAACTAGATCTCTCTTTGTATCTCTTTCCTCTCAATTCATGAAGCAAAGAATTTTGGCAGTAAAATCTCAATCCCAATAAACTATGTGTTTTCATTCTCTTGGGAGGCCTCTAAAATTAGGCAAAATTAAGAGAAGGAATCTATTAGCGAATCCTCTCACGGGGTCAGGGTTTAGCAACTGATTTAACGTAGCAAGTGGAAACAGGCCTGTAAATGCTAAGTAAGTACAGCTTCGCCCTTTAATTTCACTGTGTTGGTGGATATCAGACGTGTTTCCCAAGTGAGATAAACTCAAGCTGAAAAATATAAGGACCACCAGGATGAAACACACAATTAAAGCATTCTTCCAAGTCAGCCTTCTCTTAGAGAGGCCCACAGTGACCAGAAAACTCAGACACTCGCTAACGCAATGAGTCCTAGATGACAATGTCAGCAGCGGCTTTCTGCTTGGCCTTTCCGAGGTGAGGAACTGGGCCCAGGCAGAACCCCGGGAAGCCACAGGACTGCAGCTGGAGCAGGACCGGTGCTCCCAGATCCAGCTGGCATGCATCCTGGTGGCACTTTTCAAAGTTTTTGCTCCTGTCAGATCTGTGTTGCATTTGTAGCTGAAGAACACTCAGGACTAAAATAATGATAAGAGAAGGAGCAGTTGGGCCACGTGGGGATCGGCAGCCCAGGCCACGCCTTCCATTAACCTTGAGGGGGTCAGATCTGTGTTGCATTTGTAGCTGAAGAACACTCAGGACTAAAATAATGATAAGAGAAGAAGCAAAAAAAAAAGAAGGAGCAGTTGGGCCACGTGGGGATCTGCAGCCCAGGCCACGCCTTCTATTAACCTTGAGGGGTCACAGGTAGAAACGCCTGTGGTTCCCAGGTCCCCAAACTCCCTGTTGCTTGATGGTGACGTAGTTGAATGAGTCAGTGCTACTGTCTGCATTTGTAAGCAGTGCTAAAAATCGTTCCCCTGCCAAACTGCTGTGTATACACTTTTAAAAGCAGTGGAAGGAGCAGAGGGTGTGTGACATTGACCCGGCACCCTCTCTGTGATGAGGTCTGACACAGGTCAGGGGAGCTCTGACAGTGTCAGGGCCTGTCAGTCCACATCTCCACACCATCAAAGCCAGCAGCGCAATCCAGTGAGTTAGGAGAAACGATGAAGGTCACTGGCAACACTAGAGGTGGTCCTAATACCAGAAGCATGAACTCGAAACCAGCATTTTCAACCTCTGCGCCGCGGTACACTGGTGTGCCACAAGAAGTTTTCAGACTTCCAATCACCTGACTATTTGGTCAGGGGCACTTATCTCTTTTCCCTTAAATTGTCAAATCAAAAAATGACAACAGCCAACACAACAATAGCCATCCAGTGTGAATACATTAAAATTGTACCTACTTTTTCTCAGATCAGCAAAAAATATAATACATTTTGTGTGTACTGTAGAATTTTAGTAATTAGTTATGTGTGCCATGGGACGAAAAAGGTTGAAAATTGCTGCTCTAAACTATGGAAAAATCTTTCCCAGAATTTTAAGCCAGCCTGCCCCATGAGTGTACGGTCCAGAGTGATGACCTATGGCAGCCTGTTTCTGGATCTGCTAGAACCCTGACCCTGTGCTTTCTTGCTACCTGTGTTCAGCAGCCGTTATGCCTGGCTGGGGACAAATGAATTGAGTTTTCACAGCTTAACCCTCTGCACTCTCTAAGACATAAGTCCTCACATGGTGCTCATCTGAAAGTTAGCTGGGCTGCTGTGCACCCAGGGGTTCTGATTCAGTGACTTTGGAGTGTCCTGGGACTCTGCATTTTAACAAATAGCATGACTGGATCGCCGGTTCTCCATCCTTTGCCCTTCACTGCTGACCTAAGATAGAGACAAGCCTCCTGACTGGGCCAGCAGGTACCTCTGTGGCCATTCTTCCAGGCTCACCCCAGCCTTCTATGCCCTAACTGATCACTCCTTTCAAGCCCCCGCTAGGCCAGTCCCCTCAGAGGCCCCGTGCCTGGGAATGGGTATAGGCTCCTCCTCTGGAGAATTCCTAAAACATCACTGTCTCCCAGGCCTGCAGCTCTATGCTTGAAACTAGGCTAATCTTCTTTACAACCTGCAAAACACAAAGGATTCATTGCCCTCCCTTTCTTGGGCAATAAAACTTATTTACCTTGAGTAACCTGGACTGTAAAACACATAGGCCTATTCACTGAAATTTCTTGAGATCAGCTTCTTCCTCAGCCCAGAAACACAAAGAGATAACCATTCTGTCTTGGGGCCTTAGGGTGCTGCTAATGGAAAACTCAATCAACAGTGAAGAGATTTCTTGGCCCTGTCACTGGAGGGTCCAGAGCCAGGTCAGGCTTCAGGCCTGGCTCCATTCAGTGTCTTTGCATCTGCCTTTCTGTTTTGTTTGCAGTCTCTCTTCTTGGCCTTTCATCCCACAAGCAGCACCCAAGTCCACATCTGCATACCAGCGAAGGAGGAAGTGGGGCCTGCATAGCATTCTGAGCAAAATAGACCTTGGATTCATCCTGATTAGACCATTCTGTCACATGCCTGTCCCTGGACCAATGACTGCAGACAAGCTGACTGACTAATCCCACCCTGAAGCTGGGGTGCCATGGAAGTCCCCCAATAACACAGGCTGTATGCGGTGGGGTGGACACTGGGTCCCCTTGGGATAGGGCAGGGAGGAATGCAGTCATACAACAACAGCTGAAACAGCTACTTCCGGCCAAAGTGACCTAGCAGTGGTCAGCAAACTGCGACTCGTGAGCTACATGCAGCTCTTTGGCCACTTGAGTGTGGCTCTTCCACAAAATACTGACTTCTGCACATGGGCCACGAAGTTTCAATCGCACTGTACGTGCGCACCCGCACATGGTTTAAGAACCCAGAAACAAAAAGGATTGGTTCTTTTAAGAGAAACCAACTAATATAATGCAAGACACATTCTGTCCGCCAGGACTGGAGTAAGTTAAGGCTCAAAGCCATGCTAGAAGGGAATAAAAAATAAGACTCATTAGGGCTTCCAGAGACTCTAAGTAGAAAACAAGCTCCCCGAGGTCCATGAAGGATCTCTGAGAAGAGGAAAGATAAGACAATCGACTCTTGGAGTTGGTTTCTTAGTGCAGGTTCCCCGGAATCCATTCCATCCCAGGTGTAGCCCTTGAGGATGGGAGAAACCCTGTTCCCATTGAAAGGACCGATGTAGGAAAGGATGGAAAATGAACCATGGCCGACAAAGATGCTTTCCTCACTTTCCTGAAGAGACACACGAATGGACAATTTCCCTTCTTCCACTGGGCATTGTCTTGGCTCCTTGATGCTTAGAACTTGGCAGTCAGCTGAGCTGAGGACCAACCCCACCCACAGGGGGGAGCGGAATGGGAGCAGCTCAGAGGAGCAAAGCGGGGGTGTGCGCCACCGGAGCCTCCTCTGACTCTGCTTCCTGCTACCCAAGGTAATAGAGTTCCCCTCTGTTAAGACAGTAGGAGTCAGGACTTTGAATTACCTGCAGCAGAAAACTTCCTAAGAGGCACAGTGGGTTTTTGGCAACCTTAAGTTTCCTAACCGGTAAGTTCTACTAGGTTAATTAGATAATCCATTTTAATTACTGGTGTAGGATGTAGGATGTTCTGGCCTGAAAATTACTGAATACATGACTCACAGGCTTTAAACAATAAGACTATTTCTTTATCTTGCTTAATAAATAATAAATGGGGAGGTAAGCACTTCCAGGCTATCTCCCTAGTTAGACTCCAAATCTGTCATCTTTAGAGATACGTAGACGTGGAATTTATTCTCGCACATCTCTGCTTTTTTCAGCAAAGAAACTTGTTCCTAGCAGCCTGATTAGCACGATTTCCCCTAAGTCTCATTGGCCGGAACTGGGCCAGTTACACCGTCATCCTCCCCCCCAGCACTTGGGTGGTAAATCATTACAAACCCTTTTGCTGGGCAGGAAGTTAGTGGAGGTGGTCTGTGCCCTCCTCCAGAGAAAGCACCCATATTCCAAGTTCTTGACTTGTTAAATGGGTCATTAGACATCAGTTCAGTCCTTGAAATACTTGGAAATCTACCTGGATTTGATTGTATCTTCAGTTTATGTTGTTCTTTTTAAAAAATACCTGAGGTACATTCTCAGAAATAAAAAAACAATGTTTCTGGTCTTGTTCTATGACTGGACCTTCCCAGGGATCTGGTCCAGAACATTTTTTGGTGCAATATTTTTTTTCATAGAATTGGTAAAGGGAGGACGGAAAGTAACACTAAATAAGCATCTATTATATGCCAAATGCTGTATGTGCTACTTGCCCTTTTTTATTACATTCAAGGAACAGGGGAGGCAGTCTAATAGAGAGGATTTGTGCATGCATTCACAAATCTCTCAATCTTCCAACACTGTTTCCTTATTCCTAAAATAGGGATAAATAATAATATCTACCTCGCAGCATTGTTATTAGAACTAAATGATATAATCCAAGCACAATGCTTAGCAGGTAGTCAGTGCTCAGAGAATGATTGACACCCCTGAGGTTGGCATCATTATCGTGGTGGTGAACTGTATCTGGTGGCTCACGAGAGCTGACATCTAGATGTGCAGAATTTTGCAGGCTGGCTGTTAAACGGCTGTTAGCTTAGTGGGAATATTTATACCATGAAAATCAGCAAGTATCACAACGCGGAGCTTTTCTTCTTCCTAGAGAGCCCGCTGCAGAACATTTACCAGCATGCCACTGATGAGCAACATTGAATAGATGAGATCCAAAGAGGTTGAGTAACTGACCCAGCAAAAAGATATGACCCTCTCCTCGGCTTATTTGCATTTTCAGAGAATAATCTTCATGGGAGCAAAGCCCGTGCGATGAAATAACCTGATTGAGAAGTTACCTGTCGGTTGGCCATCACAAACCACATAGGTTCTTTCTTCTTCCTTCCCACTTCTCCACCCAAAGGTAGCACGATTCCTGATGTTTTCCAAACTTTAGTCATTCTGACACTACCCTTTTATTTTTTCTATGCTCTATCGCCTGTTTTTTTAAATAAATACTTTTCTTTAAATCAACCCACTTATTTTTTTTTTTTGCTTAAAGAAATTCATTTTCAAAGAAAATGTCATGTCAGTGCCTTAAACAGAAAACCATAATGACTTGTCAGAGATAATGACAGCCATAAAATAAATATGTAACTATTAAAATAGATTTTTTTACCTCCAGTAATCTCCCAGGCCACTAGTAGTACCTGCTCTAAGATGGGCTTTCTCTCCTCCCAGGAGGTGAATTGGCATTTAAAATACTCTGACCGAAAATGTTGACTCTAAGAGTGGTTGCTCCAAGTTGATCTTTCTCAATTTGCAAGAAAGAATTATAAAGTAAGGTTTTTTTTAGTTCATTTTAATTAACTCAAAATGCTTTCTTATTCCTGGTTTTCTCCATGCTGGCCTCTTTTTCAGAAAAATCTTTATTTGTACTTCTTTCTCATCAGTAGACCTCAGCTCCATCATGTGCACTCCATCCTCAGGCTCGTCACTAGCCCCCACCCTCGGTTGTTCAGTTTCAGGGTTTCCTTCCATCTTGACTCTCCCCACACTGTTGACATTACAACTCTCCTTATTTATAGGGAACATGGTTATTCTCCAGCAAACTCTGAACACAACAGCAACTGAAAGTAGATCCTATTTTTTTTTTGGCCTGGATGACACTGCTGCTGAGCTGTTGGGGGTAGGTGCACCACTAGCACAGACATCTTCTCCTCAGTCCTGGGGGCAATGGATCTCAAAGAACTGCACCTGAATGAACAGGTGTTGCAAGTCTGCCTAAACCTCAAACAATTAGTATACCCTGTTGATGCAAGGGTGGGCTGCCTGTGTGATATTTCTAGCCTACTTATCTCTAACCCCAGTCATTTTACCAGTGAAGATTGTTATGTGATCCTATGGGAATCCCAATTTTGACTGAAGATGAATGTTTTGTCCATTCAATGGGCCCTGGCAAGTGGGAATGGAGAAGCAATTTAATAAGCTTTAGAAAAAATATAGAGGTGTGATGTTTCTTGAATTGGAGTGTTGCAGAGCAAAGTAATACCTTTTAGTCTCATAGGAATTAAGCCACTGTAGCCAGAAGACAAGCAGTGATATTGGCAATTTTGCAGAGAAATCTCTACTGGATGCTCTGTCTCAATGCAAAGCAGCCACACACTCTGCCCATTTATAAGCTAAATGTGCTGATGACTCTGCTTTTTACATCTTGTACTTTTCTGGAGACATAAATATTTACATTGGTGGAGACATTTACAAAACACTTTCACATATCTATTCTCTTTGAGACCTCAGATCAAGCCAGGGCTGGCACTATATCTTATAGACAAAGAGATGAGACTCAGGGATGTTGGGAAGTCAAACAAGGTCATACCAACAGAGCTGGGGGGAAACTCAGGTGTCACTGCTCTATACCCTGTCCCTTTGCCATGCAGGCCCCAGGAATACAGTTCCAAAACAAATTCTTGTTTGCCCAAGTTGCATCCTTCCTCTTGGGTTCCCACGCTGAGGATGGCACCACTACCCAATCACCTAAACTCAAAATTGTGGCATCTTCTTAGACATCTTCCACTCTCTCATTATCATATCCTTTTCTGAAAAAAATATTGTGTTTTTTTTTTGAGAGAGAGAAAGAGGTTTGTTGTTCTACCTATTGATGCACTCATTGTTGCTTCCTGTATGTGCCCCGAACCAGAGATGGAACCCACAACCTTGGTGTATCCGGAGGATGCTCTAACCAACTGAGCTACCTAGCCAGGGCCATCATATCCTTTTGAACCTCTCAAATCTGTCCCTTGTCTCTGTACCCACTGCTGCTGTCCTCATCACCTCTCACCAGGACTCTTGTAACAGTATATCAACAGGTCTCTTTGCCTGTAGTTTGGGAACCCCTCTCAACCCAATTAGCCACTACCCAGTTCTGAACATATCACCCCCTTGGTTAAAAGTCTTCAATATCTCCTTCCGAAATACACAGGAATTCAATCTTTCTCTCTCCCTCTCCTTCTATCTCTCCATCTTCTTCTCCTTCTCCCTCCCTCTCTCTCTCTCTTTCTCTCTCTCTCTCTCTCACACACACACACACACAGAGCTAACTAGATGGTCCACCCTTAATAAATTGCATTCACTTTTCTGAATATGCCAGATAATTTTGCCTGTTTATTCTCCTTGGAAGAGCATTCCCTCCTACACTAACCAATACTGTTTATAAGTGAAGACCTAACTTGAGGGTTACATCCTCAAGGACGCTTTGCCTGATTTTCCAATAGAGCTGACATTCTCCCTCCTGTGGTCACGTTGTGTCCTGGTCATACTTCTGCTTTGGGGCCTGTGATGCCTTTCCATGCTCACTTATTTACTTGTTATCTCCTGCACAGAGAGCTCCTAGAGAGTAAAGAACTCTCTTAATTATCTTTGTATATCCAGTGTCTAGCATGGGATAAACACAGTGTAAATTGATTAATTAATTTCTATAGTAATTAATGTGTGGGCCATCACAAAGCATGAAGGTCATTTCCCCTTCCTTCTTACTTTTCCACCCAAATATAGTACTGATTACTCACCAATAATTTTCAAACCAGAATTCTTCTCTGTTAGATAAGGTTAAAGAAACCCAAGAGACACTCAGAAATTTATTCAGTAAATTTGCCCAGTAAATGAATAACTCTGTTTTTTCAAGGAAAAAAATAATAGCCCATGAATCACTAATCTCTCAACTCTTTATACTTGACCTTTAACCAAGAGCTGCCAACTTTAAGGATTTTCTTGACCTAGAAGTCAAGGGTAACTTGCCTACCCAATCATGTACTTTCTCAATTTATTCTTTCTTACTTAGGTTAGTGTTTTTCTTTCCATTGTAAATTATTGATTCTAGCCAACGAGAACAGCATGCATACACTGTCTACAAGGAGCAACAAGGATGTTGATTTGGCCATACTTGAGGTTTTATTTTAGGAAGCCATGAGAAATAAGCCTAGGTAGGAGAGGCCAGTAATGAACAATAATACGTTAGCACTTCAAGGGAGCTTAGAAATCAGTTTGGCCAGTTTCTCAGGGTGGGGTCTACATATCAATGTGGTAGAGTGTAGTTTCAGTTTATGTATATACGCAGAAAATTTTTTAATTTTAATTATGCACTTATTTATGTGTATTAGAAAAAGTCAGTATGATTTCCTATATATTATAGACAAGACTTTTTAAAAAAAAAGGACTCAAATAAACAAATGAGTCAATTTAGGGGGAAAATGTTAAGGAAGTAATTATATAAATGAGAAGTCCACATGGCAAATATGATGGTGATACCCAAACGACTGAAGCTGGAGAAATGCCCAGCTAATACAACACCTCTTCATGTGTCCAGCAAGGGAATCAAGATCCAGAGAAGCACCGTAACCGGTTTGGCTCAGTGGA
>NW_005357962.1:1023510-1040533 GCF_000412655.1 Myotis brandtii | reverse complement strand
GGCATGTACCTTGGTTGCGGGCACATCCCCAGTAGGGGGTGTGCAGGAGGCAGCTGATTGATGATTCTCTCTCATCGATATTTCTAACTCTCTATCCCCCTCCCTTCCTCTCTGTAAAAAATCAATAAAATATTTAAAGAAAAAAAAGACTCAGAGAAGCTAAATAACATGCCCCAGGTCCACAGCACATGGAGGGCCTGGAATGCCAACATGATGATCAGCTCAGCAAAAATTCAGGCACTGACTATTCTGTGCAATTTCAACTTAATGAATTATAAAAAAGTCTTTATTGTTGTTAAATGAAAATATTAAAAAATAATTTTAACTCCAGGAACCACTTGAACGCAGAGAGGAAGGTAGAAAAGAGGAGGAAACCCTAACTACATCACCATGACCAATCCCACAGTAGCCACTCCCTACTGCTCCTACTTCAAAGACAATGGAAAACTCCAGCTTTGGAAACTCTTGCTAAAGACATCCTGAAATGATCAGTCATTCTGCGCTGTTCTCACTGTTCCGCTTCATCATCCTTGAAGTTTTGTCGGCTGGGATTTTTGCTGTCTTGGCAAACATGATGATGATGTCAAACCTAACGTTTCCTCAATTTTTGCAGGAAGACTTCCATGGGGGCCTATTGTCCATTACCTGGAAAAGGAGAAGTTTGCAGACATTAGAAATGAGGACTGTGTTGGGTGAGGCTCTGGGTTTTAATGAGAGGATTCAAGTGAGAATGTTGGCTATTTCCTAGAGCTTGCTAAAAATAACCCGGGTGCCTGCTTCCTTCCCTCCCACTGCATTTTCAGTGCCTGCTCATGCTGAAGATGCAGGGGGGCTGGCAAACACTCCCGGGGATCCAGCACCAGAGCTGTTTGTTCAGACCAATGTAATTCAGCTTTGACCTGCTCTCTTATGCACCAGTGGGCATGCTACCTTCAGGCTCCTGTTAGATTTACACTTGAGGAAGCTTGACGGTGATAAGGGAGACACACACACCAAGCCTTGTTGATTTTGCCTCTTAAATCTCTTCCCATTACTTAGCTGGAGCAGCGGTCATCATTTCTTGCCTTGGCTACTAAAGACCCTCCTATCTCCTCTTTCTACCCCTTTCCAGCAAGCCCTAATCACACTGTAGCCAGAACAATCTTTGTCCAACACAAATCTGAACATATCCTGCACCACTGCCATCACCACCACCACCAATTAAAACGATTCAATGGCTTCCCATTGCTTGTATGATAAAGACTAGAATCCTCAGCATGGTCTACAAGCAAGGTCCTCCCTGATCTGTGCCCTAGGACACCCCAGTTTCACCCTCTCCCCACTTCACTCTCCCTACTCCAATCCACTACCCTTACTCCAGTGCCTCTGCCCACCAGTCCCCCACCAGCTTACTCCTTGTCCTCCCTTCTTTATCTACCTAATTAATTCTTCCTCATCATTCGGCTCTCAACCCACTCATCACTTTTTTAGTAAAGCTTTTCCTGACCCCTCAGACTAAGTCAAATCCTCTCACAAATTGCCTCTCATCAGAGCATTTAGCACTGCTCCATTTGCACAATTATTTAATAATTAATTACTAGCATTAGCCCTCCCAACAGTAGTTCCACGAAGACAGGAACCCCATCTGTTTGCTCAACTTTGTGTCCTCCACATCTAATACCATGCACGGCACATACAGGACACTCGATACTTGTTAAAGGATATAAGTGTTAATCCCCTAAGGGACCCAAGGCTCCCTCTCTTGCAGAGGGCCTTCCTTGGAGAAATGGAAGTGTTACCGCATCTAACCACAGCACCTGCTCTGCCCCACCTGCCCAGTGAACTCCCTGATTCCCATCCCTTCACCTCCTCACCTCAGTCCTTCTGATGGGAAATTTTCTCTATACACCAGTTTGAGGGGTTTTCCCCTGAATTTCCCTAAAGTGCTGGGAATACATTAGTATTATGCTTTTCAGCATAAGCAGGTATGACTTCTGCCTGGATCTTCTGTAGGGAAAGGTCCCTAAATAAACCACATTACCTCTTTCAATTTCTCTTTTCTTTTTTAAAAATATTTTGAGAGAGAGAGAGAGAGAGAGAGAGAACCAATGTGAGAGTGAAATATCAATGGGCTGCCTTCTGCACAACCCCTACCAAGGATCAAGCCTAAAACCCAGGCATGTACTTAACAACCAAAATTAGGTACTAAATTTTGTTTGTTAAGTGAGAGAAAAACCAACTCACCGGGAATTGAACCAGCAACCCCCAGAGTGCATGGGACGACGCCCAATCAAATGAGCCACATCAGCAGGGCTCAATTTCTCTTTTCTAATGGAAGACCTCATATATCATTTTCCTCATTAAGTCAAAAATACATATCTTTTAACATCTCAATGCAGATGAAGTCTTAGATGCTCACTTGTATTGTGCAGGAGATTTAGGGAAAGAAGGGCAGAGGGAGAACTAATGATGTTGAGGGAGGTGACTCAAAGGTTTCTACATTAAGAAATCTGTCTCTTGTCCTAGCTGGTCTGGCTCAGTGGATAGAGCGTTGGCCTGAGGACTGAAGGGTCCCAGGTTCAATTCTGGTCAAGGGCACATGCCTCTGTTGCAGGCTCGATCCCTACTAGGGGGCGTGCAGGAGGCAGCCGATCAATGATTCTCTCTCATCACTGATGTTTCTATCTCTCTCTTCCTCTCCTTTCCTCTCTGAAATCAATAAAAATATATACTTTTTTAAAAAGACATCTATCTCTTGGGGATAGGAGAAGGGAGAGACAGGGAAAGTGAGACAATGGCGGCTTCTCCACAGCAAAGGAAGGCTAAGAAAGGCTGATGCAAATGATGAGATTACCTTCCACATCTCTCTGCCCCACCTATATCTCCCTGACCTTCAATGGATCAGTCCTGTGGTTTAGGAGGTGGGCCTGGGCCCAGAGTGAAAACAGTGCCCCTGATAGCTCCCCCCGCCCCCACCAGCACCACCAGCACCCTGCTTACCACCTTTCCTGGAGGAGCTGCATTCAGCATCTGATGCTTTGGAAATCCAACCCAGCCTGTGATGAGGGAGCTGTTATTGGCACATTCTTGAATTGTATCTGGTGTTTTTATATGGCGATGACTGGGAGGATATGCAGAAGTCCAAGAGAAGTCTGTAAACGCTGGGAAACTTATCTGCTTGCTCTGTGA
The DNA here is from genome assembly GCF_000412655.1 of Myotis brandtii. Classification (NCBI taxonomy): domain Eukaryota; kingdom Metazoa; phylum Chordata; class Mammalia; order Chiroptera; family Vespertilionidae; genus Myotis; species Myotis brandtii. The sequence continues at coordinate 1,037,365 of NW_005357962.1, read as the reverse complement.
CAGCTGGGCCAGCTTCCACATGCCAAATGTTTGGGCAGGGTCAGATCAAGGCTGCAGATGGTTGCTGGCAGGGAGCTACTATTTTGGGGGCACGGGTCATGGGAAAGGCTTACAGTTCAAAGGTGGCTTCTACGCCTATCCCATAGCTTTCCCTTCAGCTTCATTTTTCACAGTCATCAACAGTCCCATCAAATTTGAGGATGTTATTGTATATTTTTGTTCAAAGACCCTGATAAGGCGCTGCCATAGAAGCCCACAGGCTAAATGGGCTCACCTTACAGAAGGGGCGGGCAGCCTCAGACCTCTCCCAGAGGAGGAAAAAAAATGGGGCTGAGGGAGTGCTTTATTAGGAAGTACTTGGAAAGCCAGCCCAGAAGATATCACCAGCATTTGGGTTTTTTCACATCAACATTATTTACAGGGAATTGGATTTAAAAAAAAAAAGATAATATTGGAGTCATTCTTAGCTTTAGAAGAGAATTCATCACAGGATGAATGTTCCTACTACATTTAAAATGTATTGTAATTAATAAAAGTATGTCTACATATTTTTAGTAACATTTCTATTGCATATGCCCCGTGCAAATTCCATAGGACCCCCTGTCATAAATGCTAAAGGCTTTAGACTTGGTTGAATGTATTTCCACCAGATTGTACTCACCACCAGTGACTAATGATCATTTAAGAGAGAAATTTCAATAGCCTTCAAAAAGATAGAGCCTTTATATTGTATGCTAAGCCTCTTGTTGTTCCTTCAAGAAAATTATTGTTTTTTAATGAGCATTACTCATGTGAAAGGAGTCCTCCCTTGCTATAAATGTTCTTTTTCAAAACCCAACAATAGATGGATGAGACCAGCAGCAGGTGTCACACTATTTCCCAACTGTCTTCCTTCCCAGCCCTGCTAGGCGCTTAATAGTGTATGTGATTCAAACTTTAACAATGAAGTGAATAAATTTTATAATCATCATGGTATAGAGGAGGAAATTGCAGCTTTGAGAGATTAAACACTTTGATAAGTCCTCTTGACTCCCAAGATTCAAACCTGATTCTTCCTTGTTCCAGAACCTATACTCTTTCCACTTCACTAATGCTGCCTTTTACTGGAAGATAATGAGCGTATTCATTCATTCATTCATTCATCTAATAAATATGTGCCTGGCACCATGGTGGGCAGTGTAGATACATCCTTTGGCCCTCACAGATTATGGTAACTGAGTGGGATGACAGAGGCAATAAACAAAGCAGCAAACAAATAAATATATAATTATGAATGGTAATACATGCAGTGAGGGAAAAGAACAGGGTGTGGAGTGCCGAGATGTAGGGAGCTTACCTAATCCATCTAACCCTTCCCAGGTATGAGGTAGTCAAGAAGATCATCTTTTCCTAAGAGCCGCCACTCCTTAGCGGTAGATGAAGCAGTAAGCCTCCTACCAGGTACTGTTAATAATAAAAGTCAGGTCAGACCAATTTCTGCTACACATACTGAGAAAGAAAATTGTCCATGAACTGAGGCTGAACTTTGTGGTCTGACATGATTAGCGGCCCCTTTGGAAAGATAATTATCACTCCTGATAAGTCAAATAAGCTATTTTCTGATCTATTTCAATGAGCTCAAGAGTTCTTTCTAGAAAATTTACTGTGCTGGGTCTTCTGTTTGGCCCTCAACTCTACTCCACACCTTTCTCCACCCTCCCAACCCTGGAAGCTGGCCTGTATGGGCTCCCTGGCCTTCCAACTCAGGTTGGTTTTGACCAGTAAGAATCCCAGCAGGAGACTAGATGGCAGAGGGCAGGAGGAGAGTGAGTTTGGATATAAACACCGGCTTCTCTTTCTGCAGAGATGCCAAGGGCTGGCTATCCCCTTCCACTGAAGGTCTCCATGCCTGGCAGCTCCCTCCTACGGGCTGAGTAACATTCCCTCCCCTTACCCCTTCAGGCCTAGAAGTAGTAATTCTCCATTGTTGCTAGCCCTGAGGACTGCACTATCACTTATTAATATCCCCAAGCCCCACACCCACCATAACAGCCTCTACTCTACTGTTTCCACATCACCCTTATGAGTGAGTCATTTGCTTTCTACCAAGACCTCGAGTAACTTATCTATCAGCTACTGTCAACCTCAGAAGTTGTCTAGAAACCTATGACCAGTCTCCCAGGATGTCTAATGATCTTTATCTAAACATTCTTTTTTAAAAATAAGTACAATCTCATAGTGATTATCTAAACGTTTTTCCTACAAAATATGTATCAAGTAAGAAAAAAATGTGTTAGTGTGCTCATAAGCCCCTTCCCTGGCAGCAAGTTTGAAAAATACCTGTGATATATGTTTGCCATTCATTTGCCTGAGAAGTCACATTAACAGTATAAACACAAAAAGAGTCATACATTTTATTCCATAAACTCGATGAAGTCCTGGTTTTCTGTCCTTTTGGGTACTAGGATAGGATCTTTCCTGAAAAGTTCACTCAAAGCCAATGCGGTAGCATTCTAGCCACAGATTCAGCTGCCAAATCAAAGCAGGGTCACAGAAATTCTCCAGTCAGCATCTGAGCACAAGGCAAGTCTGGAATCAAAAGCCTAGAGAGGAATATCAGCCCTGCTAGATCCTTGTACTCTACTTATATAGAGGGGGAAGTGCCCAAACAAGATATCTAGCAAGTCTGCACATTTGAAGACCTAATTTTAACATCTAGCAAGTCCACACATCAGTGACCAAATTCTAACATCCATTATATTGAGCTAAGCATCTAGTGTGGATCAGAAGGAAGGAATGCCGAAGTCCCTCTACTAACAGCTGTCTCTGGAGTGTGGACTTTTAGGGCTTTCAAATGCTAGCTAACCATCCCTTTGATGTGTAATTTCTGATTAGAGTACTTCAAATATTCATTAACTGCCTCTAAAGTGTAGATAAAAACCAACTAATTCAGATGTTATGGTGTCTACATGGAAGTGTTTTAGTAAATCATAAACAATGTAAGAAATACACTGAGTGGCCAGATTATTATGACCGGCCAGATTATTATGACCACCCCATCAGTACTTCATTGGGCCACCTTTTGCCTTCAATACTGCGGCGATTCTTCTTGGCATTGACTCCATGAGGTGTTGAAAGGTGATGCGAGGAATCTGACACCATGCCTGATAAATAGCACTGTCCAGTTCTGTGAGATTTGATGGTTGTGGAACCAGCTGCCTGATGGCTCTTTTAACTTCGTCCCATAAATGCTCAATTGGATTGAGATCTGGTAATTGTGGGGGCCACCTAAGCAAGGTAAAGTCTCCCTCATGTTCTTGAAACCGCTCCTGCACAATACGAGCACCGTGGCATGGCACATTGTCTTGTTGGAAGAAGCCATCTCCATTGGGATACGCCATTAACATGATAGGATGAACTTGATCAGCAACGATACTTAGGTATTTTGTGCTATTCAGACATTTGTAATGATCTGGCCCTCCAGCAACTTCAGCACGAAATTATAGCCAATTTGCCTACAAACGTCAGGTGGTCATAATAATCTGGCCACTCAGTGTAAATACCATTGGGCAAAACACTGCCATCCCTGAGGCTGGCTCTGGTTACTTATTCATCTGTACAAAACAATCATCTTGTTACCTTATTCCTATAAGACAAAACTGCATACAAAACATTAATACAAAATCACACAAAAAGCCACAAAATGCTATTGTATTATAGAAACCATATTACATTTGTAAATCCCTAATAATCCATTGTCTCACATGCATTACACATTTAATTTCTGAGAGAGCATTCCTAGTTTATTAAATGACCCCATTGCCATCTCAGTGGCAATGCTGTTCCTTCTAAATTTACCATTTCCTTTTGCTCCCAATAATTTAAATTGTTTTCAAATCAAAGTCCTCACCCTCTCAGGTTCTACTGTGACATTTGCTCTTCACTGACATCATCCATCCTCAGAACTTCCTCCCAAGAGAAGAAACCATTCTTGCATCTTGACTCAAGTAAGGAGAAGTAGGTGGGACTTAACCTGTCAATCTCAGGTTCATTCATTATTAATTAGCTAATTCAAGCATAGTTCTCAGGCTGACTTGAGAAGACAGAAAAGGAAAATTTAAGGTGATTGTACAAAGGCTATAACCATCTGACTGAAGAATATTGGCAATTATCCAGTTTTTAAAGCTGGGAAGAATCTGTTTTTATGAGGCTTATTGGTGGCTAATTGCTTGAAAATGTTAGAGCACAATTTCTCAGGTATTCAACTAGCTCCCAGTAGCTTTTTCCTTTCTAATGTGGATCCAACCAATTACAATTGTTTCCAGTGAACTGTCCATGCTGTTTATGATGAAGAAATTTCATTGTTTTGTTTGAAATAGAAGGGTAATTAGATGCTGTTAAGATGAGGAACACAGACTGTTTACTAAAATGATGTATATTATAAGACTCCTGTGTCATGTAGTAAGATGAAAGATAGTTGAAAGAATGAGCCATTATATGAAAATCTCTGCTTTGTAATAAATTTAAAAATAACATTTTATGACAGACATTCTACTTGCAGGTTAGAAATCCATTAACTGGTTAGAAACAAATCAGCTAGAAAGTTTTTAAAAACGAAGAAGAGATACTGAAGGTGATTTGTCCAAATAGAAAGAAAAGGAAGACAAATATGACAAGGAGGTGCTGGGGAGAAGCTGGAGCGGACGACTAAGTGGAAATCAGGATGTTCAGAGTTAGTCATGAACTTGATAAGCATCCACAGAAAGGTGCTCAGAGAGGTCTTAGGGATGGCTGAATAGAACTGTGGCCGCCTGCTTGTTGTTTGTTTGTCAATGGCTGCAATTTTTCTGATATTCTGCCCATCAGGAGTGGGGGTCTCTGCCTCCTTCCGATGAGTGTGAGTGGAACTGTAACTGCTTCAACCAACACAGTCACGTATAACTTCTGAGGCTGGGTTGGTTTTTTGGGATGTTTGCTCTGGGGGAAGCCAGCTGCCATGTCAGAAGTCTAACTGCTACTCTCACGACTGCCCTGCTGGAGAGACCATGTGTAGACACTCCTGTCAGCCAATAGGCAGCCCTAGCTGACAGCCGTGTGTTAAGCCACCTTGGACATCCAGCCCAGTTGAACCTTTGGATGACTACCGCCCAGTAGCCATCTGCCTGTAATTATGAGAGAAGCACCAAGTGAGAGCTACCCATCTGAGACCCTCTGAATTTCTGTATCTGGGATCATTTGTCTTATAACAGTGGTAACCAGAACAGGGACTGATTCATTGACCTGTAGAAGATCTGGGTGCAAATTTTACAAACTAGAATATTCTGTGAATTGCATCAGACAAACTTTAAAAAAAATAATAAGCGAGCTGTTGTCTGGTTCTGCAAACTGTCCTAAGACTGTGGAGCCTTCTTATCTTTCCAGATCTAGAAAAGTGCCCCTCCCCACCAGACAACAAATCAAACTGAAGTAAATTACGCCTTACCTCTGGAATCGGTTTTCTCACATTTTATTTTACCGGCAGCACCACTGAGGACTAAATTGTTTTCTCAAAACAGGTAGATGTGAGATGTAAAGACAAAAATTTTAGTTTAAATTTATTTTTAAACCCAAGTTGAATCGAATCCTCCTTAGTTGCTCCTGAACTAAACCTCTTTCACTAATAACAGGTTTTTTTGTGTGAGTATGTTTTTAATATGTGTTTATTGATTTTAGAGAGAGAGGAAGAGAAGAGGGAGAGATACAGACATTGGTGAGAGAGAAACGTCAACATTGATAAGCTGCCTCCTGCATACCCCCCTGCTGGGGATCAAGCCCACAACTCGGGCATGGGCCCTGATTGGGAATCGAACCCATGACCTCAAGGTGCATGGGACAATACTCAACCACTGAGCCACATTGGATGGGCATTAATGACAGTTTTATTCTTAAAGGTTTCACTAGCTCTAAGTCGACTTCTGTTGTGACTCATGTGGTGTGTGGGTAGCAGCTGAAGACTTTCTGGAAGGGTAAGTTACTACAAGGAAAACATCCCAAATAATTTTGAAAATTAAGTTGTAGAAGTTATAAAATATCCATGGCACAATCTGCAGACAACCCCAGAATTAACTGCACTGAGGACTAGCAGTGGACACTGGGACCTAATATTTTATAGAGTAGGTTAGCACAAAGGTCTTCTGCTCACAAAAAACCATCTGACTACTGGCCTAACAGGAAGACAGGTACCATGGACTTAGGAGAGGTTGGAAGGAAACCTGGGTCCAGGTCAACTCTTGTTCAACCTCTAGACAAGATATCTTTCTCTCTCATTCACACACACACACACACACACACACACACACACACACAGAAAATGATCTCAGAGCTATAAAATCAGACTAATATTACTTACTGTAATTCTTCTTGGGCTCTAGCAGTCACAACAGTGACAACAGAGGCATCTCTCAGTTTGCTTACAGTAGCACTCAGGAGCAACCAGGGTCTGATATGTGTTTGGTACACAGGGAACAGATTAAGCTGCTATGATAGAAGACACTCCAAAATACAGTGGCTTGAGAAAGATGGAAATTTATTTCCCTCATATGTAACATTCCAGAGATAAGCTGTCTAGGGCTATTTGAGTTGCTTTGACAAGCTCAACTTGTGGCTACCATCTCAGAACAAGGAAGCTACTCCAGTGTTCTTCATCTCCCAGCCTGAAGTGAGAAGAAAAGGGCCAGAGATGTATGAGCCAATTCTCTTAAAGCAGGATCAGGAAGTAGTACGTTGCTTTGACAAGCTCAACTTGTGGCTACCATCTCAGGACAAGGAAGCTACTCCAATGTTCTTCGTCTTCCAGCCAGAAGTGAGAAGAAAAGGGCCAGAGATGTATGAACCAATCCTCTTAAAGCAGGAAGTAGTATACATATCACTTCTGCTATATCCCATTGTCCCAAATATAGTAATGTGAATACCCAGATGCAAGAGATACTGGGAAATGTAGTCTTTAACCAGGTAGTTATGTACCCAACTAAAACTATATTACTATGTAAGAAGAGGAGAATGGATCTTAGCAGATAACAATAATCTCTCATACTAGTGAAGTCTTCCAGCCTCAAGAGGTTATCCTGATTCCATTAGTGACTCAAGAATGTCCAGGTGTGGCTCTCTGTACACTAGTAAGATTTGGAGCCTATAAGAGGATCAAGATAAGAGGACCAGAAAGAAAGGCAGACTTTCTATGAAATGGGCAGATGAGAACTCAGAGATATTTCTGGGAAGCTGTTATTTGTACTCCATTCTGTAAAGTGGAACCCCAAGTCTCAATAACAAAATGTGATGATTAATAAAACGTACGATCTTCACCTGTGTGCTCCAGGAGCAGAGCCTGAGGCAAGGATTAAGGTGCTAACCTTTGTGGATTTTTTTTTTGTTTTGTTTTGTTGTTTGTTTTTTGAGCTCCAAGCCCAAAGCAGGAAAAGTAAAGGAAAAAGAGGAGTGAAGTGATGTGATGCAATGTATTACCACCCTAGTCACCATATCACAAGGGACAGCGACACACAGAGACAGGGACATAGCGGCTGTCCAGCAGGGTGTCATTCAGCATGCAGGGCTTCTCCTAGGACACACCCTGGAGTAGCCAACAGGTGAAAAAGAGGAGGGAGGATTTATCTGCCTTGCTTCCTCCTATTCCCTATTTCTCATGGATCTAGGTTCACCCCACGGAAGCTAAGTCTCCCTCCCTTTCAGGTGCATCAGCTGGTCCCTCAACAGCCACTCAGACTGGCCAGATCTCATTTTTTGCAATAAGATATTTTTAATCCATAAGTGGAGGGGTGACTTGGCACAGGCAGGACACCAAGCAAGAAAGAAAAAAGAGGTGGTCAAGGCAATTTGAGAAAGTGCAGAGTTTTCTGTCATAAGTATAAGGATATATAGAACCATAAGGGTCAAGAAAACTTACTTTGGTCTAAAGGATCAGCTGAGCTGCCTAAATATATCTTCTCCATTTGGCTGGTAAGGAGCCGAAAAATATATTCTTACTCCCAAGAGTTAGGGCATTCTTGAAAGCAACAATAAACTGTTGGGAAGAGTACCAAGTCAGGATTTTTTCATGTAGAGCATCTCTTGACTTGCAGCATTATCATCATCTAATACAAATTGGGTGTGAAGCATGGTGCATCAGAGATGCCAAAGTGCACAATATTGTCACTGCCCTCATTGAGAAAGAAAAATAAAGCAAATTTCAGAATGACCTGTTACATCTCCAAATTGTTTTATTTTGTGCTTTCAAAGAGGGAGGATGAAAAATTGCTCTCTCCCATAAATCCACAGCAAGGTCCTACAGCTGCAGCGGTTCTCAACCTGTGGGTCGAGACCATCGGAAAACACATATAGCATATCAGATATTTACATTACAATTCATAACAGTAGCAAAATTACAGTTATGAAGTAGCAACGAAAATAATTTTATGGTTGGGGGTCACCACAACATGAGGAACTGTATTAAAGGGTCGCGGCATTAGGAAGGTTGAGAACCACTGGCTTAGAGGCTCTAGACTCAGTGAGTTTTTGATCTTTCATAAGCTTCAGGCTCAGCATATTGCAGGGGTGAGAACCCATATGAGGGGTCTGCATAGGGCAGAAAAGAGAACGGACCACAAAGTGGAAGGCATCCAGAAAAACAAACAAATGTGTGGCATATGCCTGGTTATATGGCACAAAACCAGATACAGAAGCAAAGACTTGGGGGGATCTCAAAGAAATTAAATTCTAAGTCAACATCCCCAAAGAAAAGGAGCTATGGTAAGGATAAAACAAGCTGAATTTTTTAAAAACTCATTTTTTATTGGGGTTTGGAATAAACTTTCTACATTTACACATAGTATCACTTCCATTTTGCTAGGTTCTACTGTTATAGCTTTAGATTAAAATCTCCCTTTGAAACCAAGAAAGCCCTGGGGCTCCCACTCAAAAGGAATGGTTAGAGACCTGGGCATCCACAGCGGTCTGTGAGCTCCCCTTAAGCCAGGTTAGACCCCAGAGGGAGAAAAGGTAGCATTTTATTGAACTGGAGAGAAAAGGAATCATTCTGTCTCCATCCTGATCAGAGAACCCAGCCACGCCAAGGGATCTCTCAAACCGAGTCCTGGGAAACTCAGTGCGTGCACCACAGGCAAGAGGGTGGGATTGTCAGTGGGAGAAGGAGGCCTGAGTCACCAAATCGATTCTTCTTTTATCCCATCTTGTGGGCGGGAGTGTGGAAAACTGCTCATTTTTCAGCTCCTCTTAGAGCAACAGGAGTCCGTGGCTAAGGAGTGGGGGTGGTATTGTGTTCACTTGTCATTAGAACCAAATAAACCTCAGTCTAATGGGGAGCCAGAGCCCGGCTGGGGGCCTCCCCACCAGAGACTCCCAGCCAAGCGTCCAGGACGAGTGAGCTTCGGAGGAAAAGGATGCTGTTGGCCAGGGCCCCTGCCACAGTCACTCAGGTGTGAGATGATGAGGACCAGGGTCAGGGCCAACAGGAAATCACCTGAACTTGGCGGCCCCCCAAAGGTGGTGGGGGAAGGAGACCATGTTCAAGGAGCACATCAAGGTCCTGGGCTTGTTGGTGGCACCTGGGTCACATGGGACCGTCTATCAGTAGACAGGAGTAGATAGATTTAGAGGTGGGACCTGGGGAGGGGCTTCTTCAGAATTTGTTCTCAGAAGAGAAAAAATCAGAGCAAAGCACCAAAGACCAAATGCTGGGAACACACAGTGTATGGTCGAAAGGAGGGAGGAGCCAGCAAGTACAGAGATAGGAGAGAGAACAGAGAAGTCGTTCAGGAACGAGCCATTCGGGGACTTGGGTGTCTTTGGGAGGCAGTTTGACTTCTATCAACCACACGTCTGTAGTCTGTGTTGGCCTCCATTTTTGTGAATGGAAGATTCTAGAGAAAATGTTGTTTGGGGATTTCCCCTCCATCCTCTTTCCCTGGTCACTGTTCAAAAGCCTGGTTTCACCATTCAGACTGCCCCCTAGGAGGCACGGCCTAGGGAATGGGTCAGTGGAGGAAGCTTCCTCATGCAGTTTCGCTCTGATCCAGAAGTGAGCTGGCTCCCCGGGGAAGGGAAAGCTTCCAGGAACTGGTAAGCAGCCGGTTTGCTATTAGTGATCCCACCTCAGTACTGCCATTTCCCCCTCCTCCCAGGAGGGCTTGTCTCCCACCCTGTCATCCCGCAGAGGCACAGCATAAACTCTGCCTTACAGAGTGACACATTGGAGGCCTGAGGCCACTTCCCAGTGCAGCCCTGAGCTGGGTGGTGCAAGTGAACAGTGTTGGCACCCTGGGCACACCCTGGAGAGGGCAGGACCCTGGCAGCTGGTTGGCATCGCTGCCCACAAGAGGCCTCCCTGCAGATGTCCTGTGCCAGGGCTGGCAGGGGGCTGTGGAGCTGGACAGGGACAGCAGCCAAGCCCCATAGTCTCTGCAATCGTTTCTTCTGGGGACTCCTGGCAGCCTTGGGGGCTTCCTGGACACCAAGCCGGTAGCAAATGTGGAGGTGCCCATTCCTCGCCCACTGAGGCAGGCATCAGCCCACCTAGACTCCCTCACTCTGGTGAATTCTCAGACTCCCAGACTTCATTAGCAAAAATGCCTTAAACTATGTCTTTGGTTACCCTGGCAGCGCCCAGGGTTCACCTGCAAACATCATTCCTACGCTCTTCTCCATCCCCCGGCGCTGAACAGCCTTGGCATCGCCCAGGGAGGCGGCGATGCCAATTCGCTTTACCAACATGGAAGTCTCTTCCATTCTATTTTCCTCCCACACTGGAGGTGAATCAGACTCATGTCATTGTTATCCTGACTCTGCTCAGCTTTCTTTAGCCTTGTTGCAAAGGAACCAATAGTTGAATGGGGGAAAAAAATGTCAAAAGCTAAAGATCATGGAGACGGTTTTGCCTTTTGTCATACACGACTGGTCCTTGTGTGCTGGCAAAGGGAATGGACCAAGGGATGCCCTCCCACTCCCCACTTCCCCGAAGTCCTTGGCCTGGAGCATAGCAGCTTATTCTTTTGGTCAGCTGTACTGTGTCCAGCGCTCATATGCTCTTCAAGTGGCTCGGGGAGCTTTAGCCAAAGGTTTCACCTCATTTCATTAGTGCGCAGAACCAGCTTCCCCTCTTTCATAATGGACATTTTACTTTTAATGCAGCGCACTGACTACTAAGTCGTTTCCCTTTGTTGGGAAAGCTTGTCAGGTTTAGTTTTAGCCTCCGTAGTGACTATAGCAACAATGTCTAGAGGGAGGTGTTGTTTCCCCGATGACTGTCACTTCAGCCTGACTGCATTTGCAAAGCGAAGGAGAGTGTCCTTCACCTGGAAAGGACCCGGGGAATCCAAGTCCAGTCCTGGTGGTGGCACTGGGGCTGGGGTCTGAGAGCATTTCCCACTCCACTTTCTCCTGGAAGACAAGTGGCGCTTGCCACCACGCAGAGGAGAAACCTGCTGGCTTGTCTCTCACTGGCGACATCTTCAGGGCTAACGCTCACAACATTCAAGCTGATTTTCAAGGCAAATCGGATACAGAAGCCGAAGACGCAATACTTTGAAAATCAAGGCAGGCTTGCACATCTGTCCCAGCCTGAGCTCCCCAGAAGCAGAGCCCGAGGCAAAGGCTTATGTGCTGCTCCTTATTAAAGAGTACAATCCCAGGAAAGTAGGAGTGAGGGGGAAGAGGGCTGAGGCAGGAGAGGAGGGAGGCTTGGTGTCAGGGTGACTGATGGCTCAATCTCTAAGCCTAGCCTTCTGAGGGCCGCTGCAAACTGTAGGTCAAGGCAGTCTGTCCCTGGAGAAAAGGAGGATCCATCTCTTATTGGTCAGAGGTTCACCCCACAGGGCGTGAATCCCACACTTTTGGGTTGTGCCTCAGCACCCCAGCACATCTCACAGCAGAGCTGTGGCTCCCCACAACAGGGGTGCCCTGGGGCAGGAGTAGGCCTGCAGTGGAGCAAAAGGTCAAGGGGCAATGGAACTGTGCCCTGAAGGTACCTGGAGTCCTGGAAAACTGTTTGCTGAGCTGTCAAGTGGCCAAGGGTCCTGAAGACTGGGGACATCCAGAGGATCAGAAATGATTCATGAAATATGTCTAACACAACATACCACAAGCTGTCTTTCTAGAACTTCCTTCCATACCTGGGCTGTGTGACCACTTCATCACAAGATCCCTTCAAGCCTTCAGGACGGCATATCATTTAGTTTGAATCATCAACTGGATGATTTTTTTGAAAAGGACTATAATTGGTTTACAAGGGGGAATCCAACGTTGGAGTATAGACACAAAACGGGGCTGCTTTCCTCCTGCCTGCGCTCTACCAGGCTCAGTGGAACGCACTTCCCCACTGGAAAGCCATCTTCCTTAATGGTATTTCAGTATAAGCCTGTAGCTCTTCAGCTACTTTCAGTTGCCAAAATCATCTCATTTTAGTGCCTAAAATTCAATTCTATTTGAAACTTTCCATTTCAAATTCATTTCCAAGCTCCCCATCCCCCACCACCACCACCTCCAAGCCCAGGCTAGATTGGAGTATGATGGCGGCATGGTCAACTCTACCTGATACGCCCCTCCTTCTCTCCTGTGCTCTTCCCTCTGGTGTTGGGATGGGAGGAGAGCAAGAAAATGGCATTGTTTCCACAAAGGCTAGTGGTCATATGACCCTTTCCATAGTTTGGTATAATTAGTTTTCTAGCTGTTTCCTACGGTCTGGATATTGGTGGGTTATAGTCTCAACAGGCATCATTGACGTAAAACAGTTTCCCAAGGTGTCTGGGGTACTGATTGCATCTTCAGGATGATGCCCCTCCCCCCAGCCCCAGGGGAAGTCTAAGCTGTACTTGTGGGAGGCTCTTTGTTCCTTGCTGGGATGGTCCCCTCAGTCCTGTTCCCACCTCATCAGTTTGAGAAGGCCCATAATCCTGGAATGTGCCAGCACGAGTAGAATCAGACTCATGTTATTGTTATCCTGACTCTGCTCAGCTTTCTTTAGCCTCGTTGCAAAGGAACCAATAGTTGAATGGGAAAAAATTTTTTTCAAAAGCTAAAGATCATGGAGACGGTTTTGCCTTTTGTCACGATTGGTCCTTGTGTGCTGGCGAAGGGAATGGACCAAGGAATGCCCTCCCAATCCCCCTTCCCCAAAGACCTTGGCCTGGAGCATAGCAGCTTATTCTTTGGTCAACTATACTGTGTCCAGCGCTCATGTGCTCTTTAAGCGGCTTGGGGAGCTTTAGGAATACCTCTAGGAATGGGAAATTTAAAGGGATGGTCCTTGGTCAAGCCTTGCCTGGTCATCTCTCCTCATCATCTCTCCCAGGGCTCTTTTTTCCAGTCCCAGCCAGCAGACAAGATGTCAGCCTGCCCTTGACACTCTCAAGCTGTAAAATGACTGTTTCCAGGTCCTGCTCCTTCTACTTGTCTTGGAGATTACTCCCCATCTCCATGAGAAGTGGAAGAAAGGTAAGACAGCATAGCTGTTCTTCATAATATTCTCCTGCTTAAAAGACCATTTCTCTCACTCCAAGTCCTATATTGGAAGATGGTGTGGGAGTTCAGGATGGGGCTGGAGGACCATTGGGAGGTGGTGGGGAGGTGGTGGTAGGGGACCTGCTGAAAGCATTGCCTCTCAGGAGGCGTTTTGGAAGATTGCTATCCCAGTAGCTGGCCATTCTCTGCACTCACAGTGTGGAAAAACGCGAGATTTTGTTTTCAGCAGTAAAGATAGTCATCATTTCCAACCAATCAAAGAAAAAAACTTCCACTTGGCACCTATCTGCATCCTGTTCCATAAATATCTTCAGTTGCTGACATTTTTTTTCTAGTTAAATGCATTGGGGTGACATTGGTTAATACAATT
>NW_005357962.1:1013836-1021530 GCF_000412655.1 Myotis brandtii | reverse complement strand
AAAAAATTTTTTTCAAAAGCTAAAGATCATGGAGACGGTTTTGCCTTTTGTCACGATTGGTCCTTGTGTGCTGGCGAAGGGAATGGACCAAGGAATGCCCTCCCAATCCCCCTTCCCCAAAGACCTTGGCCTGGAGCATAGCAGCTTATTCTTTGGTCAACTATACTGTGTCCAGCGCTCATGTGCTCTTTAAGCGGCTTGGGGAGCTTTAGGAATACCTCTAGGAATGGGAAATTTAAAGGGATGGTCCTTGGTCAAGCCTTGCCTGGTCATCTCTCCTCATCATCTCTCCCAGGGCTCTTTTTTCCAGTCCCAGCCAGCAGACAAGATGTCAGCCTGCCCTTGACACTCTCAAGCTGTAAAATGACTGTTTCCAGGTCCTGCTCCTTCTACTTGTCTTGGAGATTACTCCCCATCTCCATGAGAAGTGGAAGAAAGGTAAGACAGCATAGCTGTTCTTCATAATATTCTCCTGCTTAAAAGACCATTTCTCTCACTCCAAGTCCTATATTGGAAGATGGTGTGGGAGTTCAGGATGGGGCTGGAGGACCATTGGGAGGTGGTGGGGAGGTGGTGGTAGGGGACCTGCTGAAAGCATTGCCTCTCAGGAGGCGTTTTGGAAGATTGCTATCCCAGTAGCTGGCCATTCTCTGCACTCACAGTGTGGAAAAACGCGAGATTTTGTTTTCAGCAGTAAAGATAGTCATCATTTCCAACCAATCAAAGAAAAAAACTTCCACTTGGCACCTATCTGCATCCTGTTCCATAAATATCTTCAGTTGCTGACATTTTTTTCTAGTTAAATGTATTGGGGTGACATTGGTTAATACAATTGTATAGGTTTCAAGTGAACACTGCTGGTGCCTCTGGCATGTTTTTGCAGCCTCTATAAATGTTGCCCGTTTTCCTAAATAGTTTGAGATGTTGGTGAAGGTTTGCTGCTTTTCCCTTCACTGTTTAGTTCATTTTCAGTCAGTCATCCCTGACCTTCACTTTCCATTTCAGAATCTGGGTGTGACGGCTGTTGGAGTCTGAGCCGCCACATCCAAGTTCCAGGCAGCAGGACAGAGGATGGGAAGGCCCACTCCACCCCTTGTAAGGAGATGCTCTAGATTGGATCCCTTGCCTCTCTGCTAAGGTCAGAATCCACACCCAGAGGTCATTCAATTGCAGGGGAGGCTGGGAAAAGCAGCCGTCTGGCTGCGTGCACCGCTGCCTCCAATAATGTGGTGATGATGCCGGCGAGTCGCTGCACAGTTCACCACGTCCCCAAAGCATGAAAATTCCAGATCATTTTTTTATCATTTATTTTATTAAGGAAGTTTCTCAAATCATGTAACTTATTTTTAAAGCACCAGATATTTCTAAAAAGGAAAAATAGACAAACCAAAGGCAACTATAAGGAACCCCCATACAAGTGCAACGGTCAGAAACAATGACCAGATTTGTTCTGTGTCTGTGTCTTTTCTACAAGAATTGGTTGGTTACACAACCCTAAGGGCTACATAACCCTAAGGTCTGAGTCTTGATCAATAGCTAATTTGGGGCCATAACTGAGGATTTTCCCACTTCTTTGAAACATACTATAACTTATTTAAGAAATTCACTATTGTTGGACATGAAGGTTATTTCAACTAATTTTCTTCTTAGGATGTTTCCAATTTTTCATTACCATACACAGTATGGGGTTGGAATAATTGTCTAAAAATTAATTCCAAATTTAAAATATCCAAAGAATAAGAAAAAAAACTTAGTGTGCTTAAAAAAAGGCAAGGGGGGGGGAATGCCCCCCAAAATGCATTAAGAGTTGCAAAACCTCCCTCATGGTCGGCCAAAATAATACGTGAAAAATCCATTAACCAGAAGCATTCATTTTTGACCAAAATTATCTTATTGGCCAACTTATGTTCAACCATATTGCTTTTGCTCAAACTGCTTTCAGGCAAATCCCCTGGAACTGAGCTAGATAATTAAACTCTCTTGGAAGGCACTTAGGGCGACCCACTTAACCTGCAGCCTGTTCTTTAAGGACTTGCGAGGGTGAGGTTGGTAAAATGTGCTAGCGCCTTTTCCATCATAAAAGAGAAGGTAGACTTTTAAGACCCGTCTTTTTCTTTCCCCATCCTTTGGGTTTTGCACAAGCAAGATTCCAAAACTTTAGAGCACCTCTTCGGAATATTTAATTAGAGCTTTGCTGACATCCCTTAGATATGAAGAAGGGACGCCCAGCAGACGCACCCAGCCCTGGTGAGTTAGAAACAGGCGGCTTTCAGCATTCACTCCTTTTGATTCCTGCACCAGGAAGAGAAAAAGAGGCGCTGCTTTCCTTCAGCGTTTCCCAGGATTTCTCTGGAGCATAATTACATGTAACCTCTCCTGCTCACCTGCTAGCACTCAAGCCACCAAGGAGTTCTTTCCTTTCGAAGCAGGCAAATAATGTCGTGTGGCAGTAATGACCTGGCTCCTTGCCCTTTTTGGCCTTTGCCTCATTAACTGCAGCAACAGGGCCCTCACCACGGTATCCAGAAGTCCGTGTTGGGGATAAAAGGACCAACCTGGGTCACATTTGTCAAGTCGGCAATTCTGAGCAAGCACAGCCGTCTACTCGGGGTCCCCTAGGCACTGGGTTCTGCAGAAAAGCTCAGGGCTGTGAAGATCAGAGAGGGCACTCTGCTAAGCATCCACAGTTTTATTTCTGTTTTAGTCATTTGAGATGGCAATCTTTTTCAAAAGGCATTTTATACTTTTAGGTTTTTCAACAGAATAGACAGGGGTTGGCAGAAGTAGGTTCACAGTCATGAGTCCCTGAAACAGTTTATTCTTATATTAT
Organism: Myotis brandtii; assembly: GCF_000412655.1. Taxonomy (NCBI): domain Eukaryota; kingdom Metazoa; phylum Chordata; class Mammalia; order Chiroptera; family Vespertilionidae; genus Myotis; species Myotis brandtii. The sequence continues at coordinate 1,018,700 of NW_005357962.1, read as the reverse complement.
TATTTATTAATCATTATAGTATTTATATAATGACTGTAAACTGTGTAGGTTTATAGTTGCGAGTATGTAAAACAGTTTATTCTTGTATTGTTATTTATTAATTAGTGTATTATTTATATGTATAACTGTAAACCTACTTTTGCCCACCCCCTGTATAGCGTACAATTAAGCCTTTCCTTGATGGGGGTCACCTTAGGGAACATCATGTTAAACATTTCTCAGGAGCTATTTTTGTCCCAGGCATGATGCCAAAGCCACACAGACAGAAATAAGACAGAAACCCTACACAAAGAATCCACCGTCTGGGGGAAAAGACAGAACTAATCAACTAGTTGTGAAACTTCCTGATAGTTTAATGGATTGTGAACAGGATGGTCTGGGAACAAGAGAAAGTTACATTGAACTTCCCCTGACTGTCAGACAGGGACATGTTTAGAGAGAAATGGATATCAAGAGTGAAGTGAGAAATGCTTTGGCTCACAAATGGTGAAGATGATGGAAGAACATTCCAGGCAGAAAAAACATTTGCAAAAACCCAGAGTTGGAGGACACGTCTAGGGGAAACTCCCATAGGTGGTGTGCGCCGGCCAGCGGTCGGAATGCGGACAAGCTGAAGGGTCTGAATATGATGCTTGAATTCCTTCCACAGAGAGACGATAGGTAAGCTTGTGATACTCTCTGGGGATTTGCAAAATTTAATGTCACTTTTATGTGGTATGCCATAAGGAAATATTTTTAAGTTTACAGTATTTTAGGCTAGTATATTACAGATTATATTACAAGGTTTACTTTTCAATACAATCTTGAATACTATTTTAAGACAGAGTCTTCTTCATTCCATTAATCAGCAACGCATGCTCCTTAATTTACCTTATTAGTTATGTAAGGAAAAGCGTGGTTTCTTGACCACTACATTCAACATAAACATCTTGTATCGTGGGTGTCTTTTGAGATTGAGCACACCTGAGTTAGAAACAGGCGGCTTTCAGCATTCACTCCTTTTGATTCCTGCACCAGGAAGAGAAAAAGAGGCGCTGCTTTCCTTCAGCGTTTCCCAGGATTTCTCTGGAGCATAATTACATGTAACCTCTCCTGCTCACCTGCTAGCACTCAAGCCACCAAGGAGTTCTTTCCTTTCGAAGCAGGCAAATAATGTCGTGTGGCAGTAATGACCTGGCTCCTTGCCCTTTTTGGCCTTTGCCTCATTAACTGCAGCAACAGGGCCCTCACCACGGTATCCAGAAGTCCGTGTTGGGGATAAAAGGACCAACCTGGGTCACATTTGTCAAGTCGGCAATTCTGAGCAAGCACAGCCGTCTACTCGGGGTCCCCTAGGCACTGGGTTCTGCAGAAAAGCTCAGGGCTGTGAAGATCAGAGAGGGCACTCTGCTAAGCATCCACAGTTTTATTTCTGTTTTAGTCATTTGAGATGGCAATCTTTTTCAAAGGGCATTTTACACTTTTAGGTTTTTAAACAGAATAGACAGGGGTTGGCAAAAGTAGGTTCACAGTCATGAGTCCGTGAAACGGTTTATTCTTATATTATTATTTATTAATCATTATAGTATTTATATAATGACTGTAAACTGTGTAGGTTTATAGTTGCGAGTATGTAAAACAGTTTATTCTTGTATTGTTATTTATTAATTAGTGTATTATTTATATGTATAACTGTAAACCTACTTTTGCCCACCCCCTGTATAGCGTACAATTAAGCCTTTCCTTGATGGGGGTCACCTTAGGGAACATCATGTTAAACATTTCTCAGGAGCTATTTTTGTCCCAGGCATGATGCCAAAGCCACACAGACAGAAATAAGACAGAAACCCTACACAAAGAATCCACCGTCTGGGGGAAAAGACAGAACTAATCAACTAGTTGTGAAACTTCCTGATAGTTTAATGGATTGTGAACAGGATGGTCTGGGAACAAGAGAAAGTTACATTGAACTTCCCCTGACTGTCAGACAGGGACATGTTTAGAGAGAAATGGATATCAAGAGTGAAGTGAGAAATGCTTTGGCTCACAAATGGTGAAGATGATGGAAGAACATTCCAGGCAGAAAAAACATTTGCAAAAACCCAGAGTTGGAGGACACGTCTAGGGGAAACTCCCATAGGTGGTGTGCGCTGGCCAGCGGTCGGAATGCGGACAAGCTGAAGGGTCTGAATATGATGCTTGAATTCCTTCCACAGAGAGACGATAGGTAAGCTTGTGATACTCTCTGGGGATTTGCAAAATTTAATGTCACTTTTATGTGGTATGCCATAAGGAAATATTTTTAAGTTTACAGTATTTTAGGCTAGTATATTACAGATTATATTACAAGGTTTACTTTTCAATACAATCTTGAATACTATTTTAAGACAGAGTCTTCTTCATTCCATTAATCAGCAACGCATGCTCCTTAATTTACCTTATTAGTTATGTAAGGAAAAGCCTGGTTTCTTGACCACTACATTCAACATAAACATCTTGTATCGTGGGTGTCTTTTGAGATTGAGCACACCTAATATAGAATGATTCTGACTACATTTTACAGGAGCAAAAATAGAATAAAACGGCTTTCATGACCTAATGTTGGAATGCTTGCTTTTGCTATGAGAAAAAAAAAAAACTGGTTTATTTTTGAAAGTTCATGTTTGTCTCTAAATGATGAAATTAGAAAGGGCTTCAGGCGGCCCTTTCCCAGCTCTTCCTAGCACAGAACATATTATGGGTGTTAATGGTCTTTAGAACCATAAACTGGACTCATAATTGCATATAACAGTCCCCAGTATCAGAGATACCTTGATATACTATGTTAGAAGTCTTATTATATAATCAACTTGAAGAGATTTAGAGAATGTTCTTACGTTTTTCATTAGTTGTTTGCATTTCAACATGAGTACCTCAATGTATCTCATTAATTCATTATGGGCATAAATTTTTAAATACTTGACCAAGAGTAAAAACAATTTAAAGTCGTTTAACAGCTAAAACTCCCATAGTGTGAACCAGTGTTCTCCTGCTCTCCCACCTGAGTGAGTGCATCGAGAGCTGTTTTTCCTCACCTCCCCCTCCTCATTGCCCCCTGCACATGCCCACTCACAGGGGGAGCAAATGTTTTGGCTTTAGCAGGTGGGAATTTTTAAGTCATTCTGAAATTCATATTTCAAATTCCAAAAAAAATGGAAACTGAAATAGGAAAGAAATAAATAAGAATGTTAAGGGCATAAATCCCCCTAGGACATCTGGGACATTCCCTGGTTGGGAATACCTGCTACGGAAGGATTTTAACCATGACTCGATTTGCATTCCAGAATGAACTCTCTGGCCTAGACAGGGGGGATGAAGTAAGGAGAGGTGAGCCAGAAGCCAAAGAGCCCAGGTAGGTGGCTGCTCCAATGATGCCAGCAAGAAGTAAGAAGAGTCTGTACCTGGGCAACAGCAGTAGGAAATGGGTCATCAGATCATGGGAAGAGCCAGGATTTAGAAATCTGAACGGTTTCGTCTGATTCTATAAGCACTGGTCCACAGGGGCCACCTGAAGTGAGCAGAGCTGTTTATCCAAAGCTGAACGGCCACCACGTGCTGTGGATTCCAATATTCAGAACTGCTTATTTTTAGTCATGTCTTTGACCTTCCCTGGTGGCATTCATTTTGTTTTTAGTTCTTTTTATGCTTTCCTGTAGCATGAGACTACTACCTTCTAATTCTTTGCTTCTAATCTGTTCTGGGTTTAGAAAGTAGATATCCAAGTTTGTTAGAATTGATATGAAGCCGTAAGAGCTAAGTCATTTGCGTGAGTCTTCTAAAAACGTGTATGAGATCAGCGATGCCTCTTGTCTGCTTGAATGTGCTATTCCTCATAGCATTCTCAGCTGGGACCTGTCATAGTTTGGGTTCCCCCAGAAGCAGACCCTAAGGCAAGGACTCCAGGATAAATAGTCTTGCTGGAGGTGCAGGGCCCACCTGTAGGTGGTAAGAGTGTTATCAAGGCAACTGCCATTGCAGATGCTTGGAGCTTATTTCCATCAGTGTAAAGTGCCTGCCTCAGCGTTACCCTCCCCGAGGGGTTATTTATACACCAATTCCCACTCACCATTGCTTGAGGGCTGCCCCTGGGGAGCATGAATTCCTTGGCATTTCTGGGCTGCCGCATAAGCAGCAAAGTGGGCTTCAGCAGCAAGAGAAGGTCCTCAGGCAAAGGTTCTGTTTCTCAGTGGGAGAGCTGCCATTGAGACATCTGCAGGAGCACATGTGGTAAGAGAGAGGGGCTAGAGGCCGGAAACTCAGTGATGCTGCAGAGCCTAGGTGGTCATGTTTATAGATGCTAAAAGTCTGCACATTTTGTTATTATTGTTGTTGCTGCCACTATATTTTATCACTTTAGAGACACCCTCTCTTCCCCCCTCCCTCAAATTCACTCAGAGCTTTCTGGCTTCTCAGTGCCTCCCATTGCTGTGCTCAAAAGCTAAATCAATGCAGGTCTCGATGGCTAATTTTAGGTGTCAATTTGGCTCAGCTTAGGGGTGCCTAGATAGTTGGTAAAAGATTGTTTCTGGGTGTGTCTGTGACGCTGTTTCTGAAAGACATTAGGGTTTGAATTGGCAGCCTACATAAAGAAGATCTTTCTCACCTGCAGGTGGGCGTCACCAAACCCACCCAGAGTCTGAACAGAACAAAGAGGTGGAGGAAGAACGAGTAGCTCTGTGCGTGAGCCAGGACACCCAACTCCTCCTGCCCTTGGACATTGGCTCCCCTGGATCTCAGGCCTTCAGATTTGGACTGAGCTACACCACTGGCTGTCCTCGTTCTCCAGCTTCCAGATGGCAGATCATGAACTCCTTGGTCTCCACAATCACATGAGTAAGTGCCTATG
>NW_005357962.1:999415-1013818 GCF_000412655.1 Myotis brandtii | reverse complement strand
ATCCTATTGGTTCTGTTTCTCTGAAGAACCCTTGGTACATAGATGTATTCCCATATTTGACTTATAACCACCTATGGGTCATCACAGCAATATAGTGGGAGGGAAAAGATTGGAACCAAAGACACATCTGGAAAGAAAAGGCATAGTTGGAGTGAGAACAAAGGAAGACAGTGAGAAACCATTTCCCTAGGAAACAGCATTAACAGAGATCTGAGGAGAAGGTTCTTGAAAGGAACAAAGGATGGTCCTTTGGGAAAATGGAAAATTTGAAAACAGACTTTGCCTAAGCTCCATCTTATCTAAGGCCAGCCAGATCATCACAGTGGAGAAGAAATGAGATAGAAATGGGTCAGTGGAAGTGTTGCTGGAGTCCTGTGCTCGCTGCAGTGTGTGGGAACCCTGAAAACAACCCAGACTTGACCCCCACCTATTGGACAGTCCTACCTCGTCTGCTGGGTTGAAGGCTACACTGGTCTCAAGCAAAACCTAGTCAATATGGAACTATAACTTATCATTCTTCCTGAAAGCTTCCAGGAACAGAAGATACTTTTAATTCTAAAATCCTAACAAACTAGAGAAGGTTGGGTCTATTGTGTTTAAAGCACTGTGGTCAAAAATCCCGGACTGAAATGCACATGTAGTCTCATAAGGTTAGAATGATCCCTTACTCTTTTTCAAACTATCTTCTGGTCTCGCACATTAAAGGAATGACTATTTCAAAGATAAATAAAACACCTACTTCTTTCGTCTCTATTTTTCTATAATTTGTCCAGTATTTGAGATTGAGTTTTGACACATTATAGTACTGTAAGCAATTAAATTAAATATAGATATAGTTCTCCTTAGTGTTTTCCAAAGGAACTGCTTGATAAAAATCAGAGATGTGGAACTAGAAGAATCTTGTGGGGGGGGATCATTTAGTCTTGATTTGGTTGCTTAGGGTTTTCAATTCCATTAATTTCTACCTTTAGCTTTTTTTTCTTCCTTGTACTTGTTTTGGATTTATCTCACTCTTATTTTTCTCATTCCCTAAGGTGGAAGTTGAGATTATTAATTTGAAACATCTATTTTCTAATATAAACACCTAATACTACAAATTTCCCTCTAAGCACTGATTTAGTGGCATTCCACAAACCTTAATATGTCATATTTTTATTCAGTTCAAAATATGTTCTAATTTTTTGAGACTTATTCATTGATGTGTAGATTATTTAAAAGTGTGCTCTTTGATTTTTCAAGTGTTTGAGGATTTTCCCGTTATCTTTTCATTACCTATTTTTAGTTTAATTTTGTTATGATCAGAGAACATACCAGTATGGTTTCACTTCTTTTACTAGTACATTTGTTAAGGTTTCTTGTATAACCCAGAATATGGTCTATCTTGGTGAATGTTCCAAGTGCACTTACAAAAAGCACCTGAGCTCCCGTGCCTGCCTACCACTGACTTAGCAATGGGACAGCCGGTAAGTCACCCCCTCTCACATGGCACTAAGTTTCCACGTCTATAAAATGAGAAGAGTGAATGAGATCATCTCTAAAAGTTCCCCTCTGCCCTTACAAGGCACGTCCATGAATACACAGGAGTGGTCCGGCTTCCTGCTCGTCTACCTGCCATCAATCACATAACGATCTATCTGCTCCTGAATGAATGGACGTGGAAGATGCAACCTGCTTGCAAAGCCCTGTCTTCACTCAGCCAGAAGCCACGGGGTTTGAGAAATTGAGTTTCTTCCTACAAAAAAGTTTCTTCCTACAAAGCTGTTTCCACAACCTTTATAATATCATAACAGGAGGATGTGAATCTGTTCGTTTTTCTGAACTTGAAAAGATATTACAACTTCTTCAGTCCCTTGCCAACCAGCCTTAGTGGCACAATTTCTATTCTAACCTGGGATTTCATAATCTTTTAGGCGAAGAGCCAATACTCTAGAATTCTGCTGGATGGTAAGAGGAGTGTAGTGGCTCTGCCCAGTTAGACTGCTGCTGGCTTTTCCAGAAGCCAGAAAACCAGTCAAATGTGGTACGTCCAGTAATTCCCGGGGCCTAGCAGACCTCCAAACACCCTACCCACAGAGCCCAGCACTCTTCAGGAAACTGTACCCAGCTCCTTATCTCTCCCTGGTCCATCTCAAGTGGCCATTCAGTTTACAAATATTTCACCAGCATCACCATGAAACCTGAGATTAAATAAAAACAGAAAGGATGGGATTTTGGAAATGTATCCCGGAACATGTCCAGGAGTAGAGAGCTGAAGAAATCAGAAGGATGAGAATGGAAAAGCGGACATCAACTCTGGTGGGGACATTTATGATTTCTCATCCCCAAAACATGAACATCAAAGCGGGGGGTTATGTCCCTTGAACCAACCCACAGGCCATTTTGGAGGGCCTTGGTGCTCTGTAAAAGCTGGCATTAAAAGTTTTGGAATAGAGAGGACATTTACTTATGAAACATCATCTGGAATCAAGAGACAGATCTCTTTCTTAAAATCTTCGGTGGAGGGAGCTCACCAGGAGGACCCTCTGACATGGTGGAATATTTAACTTCTGGCACACAACACGGCAAGGGCCAGCAGGGGGCAGCGGCATGGAGGAAATACTGAGGCAGGCCTGGAGTACAGGCAGGAGGCCAATGAAAACTCTGCCAAGAAAAACCATGGCTCTGCTCTTGGGAGAGTTCAGCTATGAGCTGGAGATTCACACAATCAAGATGGAAAACTTTTTGAAGTTCAAATTTCTTTTAAGTTTTTATTATGAAAATTTTTGCACACACACCGAAATAGAAAGGTATAGTAAACCCACATATACATTCTCCACATTCATCAGTTATCAGAATTCTGCATACTTTCTTGCCTGTACCTATTTGTTTATTTTAAAGACATTGGAGTTTTAAATTCTAGATTGTGTGTTCTTTAAAAACTAGAGGCCCAGTGCATCTGTGCACCTGTGGGGTCCCTCAGCGTAGCCTGCGGGGATCTGGCCAAAACCGGCACTTCAAAGCTGCCTGCTGCTCCTGCTCATCCCAGCCCCACTGCGCCTGCCATGGGCTTGGGAGAGGCTCACACCACCACAGCTGCACTGGCCAACCAAGAGCCCTGCCTCTGGAGCCCATTGGTCGGCTGAGCGGCACTTCTGCTGTGGGAGTGCACTGACCACCAGGGGGCAGCTCCTGCCCCCTGCTGGTCAATGTGCATCATAGTGACCAGTCATGTGGTCGCTTAGGCTTTTATATATATAGATGTGACTCTGTGGGTTGTCCAGCTCTGGTATAGTCCCGCATTGCCATCAGGACCAGGCTGCTTCTGTCTTCCTGCTCTGACACCCTCAGGTTGTAGGATAATCCTCAGGATGGCAAGATGGCTGCTATACCTCTAGGGATCACATCAACATTCCACATGGGAATATCCAATTTAAAAGGTAGACGCTAAAGGGTCACTGTTTCATTAGAGATGAAGACAGGCTACCAGGGGGAACAGTAAAATTTGAGCGTCAAAAATAAGCTTTACAGACCACCCAAGAAATAGTGGAGAATCCCAGGAAGTCCAGCTAAGAAAAAATGCACCTAACACTTATTGATCACTTCTTACAACTTCCAATGAGGCCACACCGTTATACAAATCATCTCATTAAATCTTCACAGCAACACTATTGAGCAGGTGAAATAATTTTACAGATGGTAACATAAGACCTCAAGAGATCAGTAGCTTTCGCAAGGCTACACAGCTGACAAGTGGTGGCTCCAAAGCCATCCCTTTTTGCTTTCTCATTTCCTTATTGCTGATCCTGTCAGAGACTCAGCCCCTCATTGACGATCTATAATCCTCACACTGAAGCCACTGTGGTACATACATGACTCCACACCCAGGAGCACAGAAGTGTCCACGACAGAATGCTGCCCTCCACACGGTCACCTGGCTGTGCCTGCCCCACAGGGTCCCTCTGGGCGAGGGTCTGTGTTGCCTCCGGGGAGAGGTGCCCCATCCCTGGGCTCAAATGCATCTGCCTAGAGAAATGCAGAAAAACCTCCACGAATCCATTGTCTTTCTGCTCTTTCCAATAAAAGGAAATGCATGTAGGTCCACTGGGCTCAAGGTGACCTTGTGTCAAGGGCTTCTGAAGTGTCTTCAAAGAGGGAAAATGCTGCTTTGTTCACGGCTCTTGGGAGAATTTAAGCATGAACTGAACTTCACATAAAAAGTGAAGCTAAGGGATTTGATAAAGCCCAAAATTCTTTTTTTAAGTTTTTTAAATGAAAGTTTTCAAAAGTATGTAAAGGAAGAGAGAATAATATAACGAATCCCATGGACCCATCCCCCTCCTGATTCAACAGTTACTCTCTTTTTGCTCCACTTGCCTCATCTATTCCTTTTTATCCATCTTCCTTTTTTGCAAATATTTTTTTAAACAAATTCCTGTCCTCAGGCTATTTCACCTCTAATCCTTCTATACGTATTCCTAATAAATTCAGGAATTTTCTTATATAAACAAAAACCATTTTCACAAACAGTGGTATTAATGTCCACTCATATTCAAATTTTTGTCTCAAAAATGTCTTGTTATCTTTGGTTTCTTCAAAACAGGATCTAAATAAAATCAAGTCACTGCGTTTGACTGTTACATTTCTTTAGACCAGGGGTGGGCAAACTTTTTGACTCGAGGGCCACAATGGGTTCTTAAACTGGACCGGAGGGCCGGAACAAAAGCATGGATGGAGTGTTTGTGTGAACTAATATAAATTCAAAGTAAACATCATTACATAAAAGGGTACGGTCTTTTTTTTTTTTTTAGTTTTATTCATTTCAAATGGGCCGGATCCGGCCCACGGGCCATAGTTTGCCCACGGCTGCTTTAGACTCTTCTAATGGAGAATAGTGTTCACACCTTAGCAATGCTAATGAGTTCTCCAACTTCTTTAGCTCCTCAAATAGCTCTCCATCACCTCCTTTTGCATTTGCTATTCTGCCTGCCTGAAAGGCGTCCCAAGGCTCATACATCATCCCAACATCTCCTATGGGTCCTCCAGCTTTCAGATCAAATGTCCTTCTGTCTATGAAGTGTCCACCTTCGGGCTCCTCTTATTATTAACTGTAGACTCTGGTCCCACAGTCTGGGGCAAGGTCTGAAAGTCTGCATTTCGGACAAACTCCCTGGTTCTGTGGATGCTGCAGGCCGGAGGACCACACTGTGAGTAGCGAGGGACAGACAATTCCCCACGTCCTCTAGCACAGCACTGTCGTTCTGTAATGTAGTGGCCTCTTTGAATATCTGACTCACCTCTAGAGCAGGGGTTGGCAAACTGCTGCAGCTTTCGGAACAGCCGTATCTTTCATTTGTCTTGTATGTAACTGATTTTGAGCTGTAACAGCAGAGTTGGGTAGTTGTGAGAGAGACTGTATGTCCCACAAAACCTAAAATAGTTACCCTCTAAGAAAAAGCTTTGCTGACCTTGCTCTAGACCAGGGGTGGGGAACCTTTTCTCTGCCAAGGGTTATGTGGATATTTATAACATCACTTGCTTAATATAATTCACTTGCTATAAATTTATGTTGCTATGAAAAAAGCTCCGAGATTTATTGAACTTTGAGTCCCACCTGCACTTGTGTTGGCAGGGCCTTCTATGGCCCACCGGCCAGACATCTAGAGCAGGGATGATAGCTTTTTCACTGCAATGTCTCAGAACCCATTCTCAGGCTTTGCACATAGTAGCTACTCAATAAGTAGTTGTTAGATGATGACTAATGATGGCAGCTGACCAGCAAGAGCTTACCATATGCCAGGCATTGTACTCAATGCATTCCATGCAGCATCTCTTTTAATCCACACACTAACCCTACGTAGGAGGTCGAGTGTTCTCATGTTTCAGATGAAGAAACAGAGGCTTAGAGGTTCCTAGGCTAACAAACCCATGTAATCTGACTTCACTGCCCCTTAAGGAAAAGATTGAAAAAGGTGGCAAGGAAAAGCCTGCTTAAAGCTGTTTATCCTGGGCCCACTGGGGGCAGCCTGAGCCACTGTCTCTGTGAAACTGGCTGCCCATGGGCCCAGGCTGAGAATTCCAAACATTCCTCATGCTTCAATCCAAATATTCTACGTCAGTAGAACACACAAGCCAGCACCCAAAAGCGACTTCTTTGTAATAAATACTGTCCAATTATAATGGGCCTGTGAAATGGGGGGTGGGGGGAGGATAAAACATGTACCAGACAGATAGCAGTCTGCCAGAGAAACTGAGGATGCCCAGAAGCAGGGAGAAGAGTGAGGAGAAAAAAAAACAAAAAAAAACGCCCTTTGATTTTGATCCTAATTTGCATATTGATCACTATATTTGTTAAGAGCTTTTGGATCTTATGGGTGGGGGGGGGGGGGGGGGGGCTGAAGTACACATTTAAGAAACTCTTGAGTCGTATTGATTATCATCATTGAAGAGATTTCAGTGAAGATCAAAAACGAATTACTAGTTATTCTTTAAAAAATCTCCGTTAAATAAAGTATTTCCCTGCCCTTGTGAAGAAATCCGTTTTGTGGCTCTACTAGTAAATGTTAATCTCAGTCAGAAATCCAAGGTTTGATAATGAAGGGGTTGAGGTCCGGAGGTAATCCTGGATGGGGACCTCCTTGGGATAAAATTGACTGGGACCAGTCTGTCCCCTGGGGACTCAGTGAGGAGGTAAGTATGATGCCCTAAATCTATAGGTAACAAAAGAATCCCTGGGACTTTCAATTCCAGAAAAGATAGAGTAACAGGGACTTGAATAACTTCCATCCTAAAACAACCAAAAAAAAAGTAGACAAAAATCTGAGAAATGATATTTAAGACACTGTACATCAGAAAATGAAGGACTTTGAAAATTTGGAAGGCTAACACTACCACATTTTGAGACTTGGTATAAAGCTAAAATAAAACAATATGGTATTGACATAAAGATTAAAAAATAAACAAATGGCATGGAATAAAGTCCATAAATAGGCCCACACATAAATGGGCAACTATATTTTGACGAAGTTGCAAAGAAAATGCAGTAGAAAATGGATAGTCTTTTCAAACAATGGTACTAGAACAATTGGATATCCATAAGCCAAAGTATAGAACTCTATTCAATCCTTTACCATGTACAAAAATTATCTCAAAATGGATCACAGACCCAGATGCAAAAATTAAAATGATAAAATTTCTAGAAGAGAATATAGGAGAAAATGTTTGTGACCTTGAATTAGACAAAGTTTTTTTAGACATGATACAAAAACACAGTCCACAAAAGCAAAAATTTTGTTAATTGCTCTTCTTCAAAGTTAAAAACTTCTGCTCTCTGAAAAACATTGTTAAGAAAAGAAAAAGACTACCAAAAGACAGAAAAAATATTTGCAGAGCATATATTTGATAAATGGCTTGTTATCTATATTATAAAGAACTCTCAAAATTAAAAAAAAATAAATAAACATTTTTTAAATGGGTGAAGGATTTGAATAGACACATCACTGTAAGAAATGGATCCACTTCCAGCACAAGTCGGCTTCTGATGGAATTTGCTGAATTTCCCCAGGGCAAACAGAATGTGGAGAGGAGAAAAGAGGATGTATGAACAAAGAATTATGCATATGGGCCAGTGTTATTGTGGAAACCCCCAGGCATCTGCCTCAGCTAGACAGGGGACGTGGAGTCAGCTAAAAAGGCCTCAGCCCAATTTTTTTTAATGGCCCAATGGGAGACAGCAAGACCTGGGCGTATGAGGAAACAGATGACCTTATAGTACTCAGCCAATGAGGTACCAGAGGCGGGATTAAATAAATAGGCTATGTTCCCTGCCCTAGTGTGTGCCTGTACAATGGACTCCTGCTCTCACGACTGTATTTAAAGTCTCATTTTCACTATGCTTCTGTTTCTGAGTCCATCATTTGAAATTCAGACATGTGAGCCATTTCTCACATCACCAAAGAAGGTATGTATACAGATGGCAAATAAGCACATGAAAAGATGCTCAAAAACATCAGGGATCAGGGAAATGCAAATTAAAACCATAAGGAAATACCACCACATACCTATTAGAATGGCTAAAACTAAAAAGTGTGACCATACTAAAAGTTGGCAAGGATGCAGAGAAACTAGAACTCCTATACGCTGCTGGTGGAAATGTAAAATGACATATAACTTTAGAAACAGTTTGGCAGATTTCTTAAGTTAAAATACACTTAGAGGATCTACCCATGTCAGTCCTTGGTATTTACCCAAAAGAACTAAAAGCATATGTCCACACAGAGACTTACACAAATTTACACATGAATGATCATTGTAATAACGATCATCAGTTTTATTTGTAATAGCCAAAAACTGGAAACAATCTAAATGTCCATCAACAGGTAAATAAATAAACAACTTGTGGCATGTCCATATGTTAACGTAAAAACATTCAAACCTGTAAAGAATTTTTGTGAGTCTATTTGAACCAAACTGTCGACAATTGCCAGGAAGCAGAATCTCAACGGATTGGGATAACGCTCCGGAGAACGGCGGGTTTTCGTCTATTTTTATACATCGCAATCAAAGGAGGGGACGTAGGTGGCTTACATGAAATCCATTGGCGATAGATTAGAGAGGCGGGAGAAAGCAAAGTGGGGAAAACTATGGGATTAAATAACGAGTAAAATGATAGACACATACTTCTTTTACTTACCTTGTGGGTACAGGGTAGCCAACAGTCAACAATTCGCATGATAACAATAACAATGAAGGAATTTGTGGTATCTGTCCTTGTGCCCAGGCACATTAGGTTGTGCCCCAAGGGGTCCGGAAAAAGGGAAGTTACAAGTTACCCAGATATTTCAAGGGTATGTTATCATAGATGCAAAAAGACAGATAGGCTTGGTTAAGGTAAAGGTTGACCTTGTCAGTGAAGATACCAGCCTAGGACATAACTACCCACCATAACTGCTTTTAGTTAAAGTTTAATTTCAGACCATCCTTTGTGGTTACTTTAGGTCTCTGAGTTTGCAAGACTGCCATGCAGGCCTTCCCTGAGCTTGTCAGGTTAGCATGTGGCCCCTTTCATCCACACATACTTGGAATAAAAAAGTCATGAGTTATTAATACATGCAACATGGATGGACCTCAAAATTATTATGCCAAGTGAAAGGAATACACACAGTATGATTCCATGTATGTGAAATTCTATGTGATAGAAAGCAGATTGGTAATTGCCTAGAGCGAGAGGGAGGTACGAGGCAGGAGGAAACTTTTGGGATTGATGGATATATTCATTATCTTCACTGTGGTGATGATTTCTTACATGTATTCAGACATCAAAACTTATTTAATTGTACACTTAAAATATGTGCAGTTTATTGTGTACCAATTATATTTCAATAAAGTTGTCTTTTAAAAATCCCTTATTTCAAAGAAATAGAGGTAGGCTAGAGGTATGTGCAGGTCATTAAGCAAAGCCAAATGAAAAAGACAAGATGCAGTTTCTTTATGCAGCCTCCCTCCCTGCCTACACAAGGCCCTCCTCCTTCCCGGCTTTGGATGGCATCCCCTGCTTACCTGGTCCTCGGGGCTCGCTATCCTTTCCCAGGAAGGACCTCCTGGCAGTGACTCCTTCTGTTGTCTTTTCTCTCTTTTCTTCCTTGTGGAATCTTTCCCCAACTCATCTGTTCTTTGGGAAGGAGATGATTTATGAGTAAAAAATACAAATGAACTCTAAAAGCAGCTCATCATCCTAACTCCTTTTGCTCTGCCCCCTCATCCCCTGGTGATTTTTGCATTTTGAAAGAGGCAATTGCCTTCATCTACAATAAACAAATGTTACAAGTAGAACTTGAGGCAGCATCAACGAAACACTTTGGGGTATAGGGGGTTTGCTGTCATCACTTCATACGTTAAATCAATGTATAAATAATATTCCCTATGCCCTCTTCTCATTGGTTTAAACAAATTTATTTGGAATCTGAAGGAAAAAAAAGAGTATTTCACAGCTTTAGCCACTTTTTTTGCCTCATAAATATACATGGCTTTGCATTTGTAGGTTCCAGCTGGGGCTGGAATCTATGAGGTCAAAATACCAGAAGAAATGCTTCTTTAACTTTTATATAAAGCAAAAAATTCCAGCAACCTCGTCCCCTGAGGGTTGGTCCCAGGAGAACGCTGACCTGATTTTCAGATAGGGAATTAAGTCCCGGATATGAGCCCTGTGAGCATCTTAAGTGTTCATAAGATATTTCAAATTCTCAGAAGCCATGGGCCGAGAGAGAAGACTATGTCTTAGAGATGTTAGTTTTACTTCTGGGACTTAGGTAAATAGTTTAAGAATATTTATTGTGGGCTGTTATGTGTCAAGCCCTTTGTTGAGCAATAGGGACCAAGGTTTGAATAAGACAGTCACCATTCCTGGCCTTACTGAATTTAAGTCTAGAAGAGAAGACATGCCTCCAACAAGAGGTTCCAAGGAGGATAAGTGTTCGAGATTGCTGTGAGCATGAAGGTGGGAGAAGTTAACCGAGGAGCATCAGAGAAGGCCTCCTGGAGGAGGTAACATTTGCGACTTAAAACATCACGAGGCAAAGATAGAGGGAAGAGTTTCAGTCCTATGTGTCATTTTCTTGGAGAATGAGAAGCCATATTATATTTGAAAGTCTTAGCAATGAGCAATTCTTATGAATGAGGTGGGCCAAGGAAGAAAGTAACTCAGAATGAGACTGGGGAAGTGTCATGATAGGATGTGCATGTCAGATTCTGCACCTAACAGTTTGCTTGAGAGCTCAACTTTGTCCACAGTGGTTCAGAGTTGACTTCTGAGCATCATTGCCGGGCTCACATTTTCTGTCTCTCTCCTCTATTAGCTCTGAAAGTGATTTCATTCCTCTGATCCTCAGTTTCCCATCTATGGCTGTTACAACTATTAAATCTGTTAGTGCAAGTAAATATTAAATCTGTTAGTACAGGTAAAGTATTTGGGATTGTGCTTGTCATAGTGAAAAAGCTCAAAAATTATCTCCATTTCTATTTACACTAGAGGCCCAGTGCACAGATTCGTGCACCAGTGGGGTCCCTCAGCCTGGCCTGCGCCCTCTTGTAATCCAGGACCCCTCGGGGGATGTCAGACTGCCTGTTGCTCGAAGCAGCAGGTGGCCAGGGAGGAGCCTGAGCTGGGCCAGGTGCCACACCGCTCCCACTCATCCCAGCCCCCTGCTCCTGCTGCTGCCATCTCCACTGCCGCTCAGTAGCACTGCAGCAGAGGTGGGAGAGGCTCGCACTGCTGCACTTGCCAGCTGTGAGCCCAGCATCTGGCTCCCGTCAGTCAGCTGAGCAGCGCTCCCACTGTGGGAGCACACTGACCACCAGGGGGCAGCTCCTGCATTGAGCGTGCACATCATAGCAATAGGTCAAACAGTCAACCAGTCAAACCGTCGATCGGTTGCTTAGGGTTTTATATATATAGATGGCCCTTAGGAATCTCAAATGTAATATATCCGTATCAAGTGGAAATTACCACTTCTAGAGACAGAACCCCAAATAACTACATTAGTATACAGCTGAGCCATCCTGCCCACACACAATCAGGAGACATAAGGAAAATTAACCTTCCTGAACCTCCGCATTAAGTGGAGGGGAGAAAAATCACAAGGACTATGACCAGAGATAAGAAGGGACATTTTATAAAAATGAAAAGATTAGTTCATCAGGAAGACATAATAATCCTAAATCAGTATGTACCTTGTAATAGAGTTTCACATGCAGGAAACAAATTTGTCAGAACTAAAAGAAGAAATAGACAAATTTGCCATCATAGTTGGAAATTTTAACACTTCTCTTTCATTGATAGATAGATCAAGTAGATTTTTTTGAAATCTGTAAGAATACAGAAAATATGAACACTATCAACCACCTCAACCTAATTGACATTCAAGAACAAAATGACCAAAAATGGCAGAATATACCCTAAAAGGCTCATGGAACATCCTCCAAAATAGACCACCTGCTGTGCCATAAAATAACCTCAAAAAATTCAAAATATTAAAATCATAAAAGTGTATGTTCTGACCACAATGGAGTTCAATTCGAAATCTATAACAAAAAGATGTCTCCACTTTAAAAATATTAGACAACACACTTCTTTAGTCAAGGAAGAAATCATAAAAGAAACTAGAAAATATTTTAAATTGAATGATATTGGAAATACAACAAATTTGTAAGCTATAGCACTGCTTAGAGGAAAATTTATAATTATAAATGCTGATTGTTTAAAAAAAAGGAAGGTTTAAAACAATAATCTAAGATTAAAAACTAGGCAAAAAAGAGCAAATTAAACACAAAACAAGGAGCAGGAAGGAAATATTAAAGGTAAGAATAGTAGTTTAAAAATGAAAATAGGAAAACAACAATGAAAGTCATAGTTGGTTCTTTGAAAATTGATAAACACTAGCAAGACTGGGAAGGGGAAAAAGAGAAAGAAAACTTAAAACCCCAGTATCAGAATGTAACCACAAATGCTACATGCATTAAAAGGATAAGTGAATACTAGAAACAATTTAATGTCAACTGTAGAAGTGACGTAAGCCAAGAGAGAGAAAGGAAATCTGTCTTAAGAAACTGGATTTGTAATGAAAACCCTTTTCACAAAGAAAACTCCAGGCCAGCATCGGAGACCAGCATCGCTGTAGCAAAACGAATGAAGATGTTAAAAGAAAGGGAAGTTACAGAGCAATACCACTCATGGACATAGACTCAAAAGTCCTTAACAAAATGTAAAATAAATCCATCAATATAGTAAAATGATGATCCACCAGGAACAAGTGGGTTTTAACCCAAAATAGTTTGATGGAATCGTCTAAAACAAATCAATATGATTTATTAAATTAACAGAATAAAAGAGAAAAACATATAATAATCTCACAGATGCAGAAAGAGATTGACAAAATTTAACATGCATTTATGATAACAACTCTCAGCAAACCAGAAAAAAATGGAAATTTTCTCAGTCTCATAGAGAATATCTACAAATAATCTATAGCACTGTTGATTAGCAACAGTATGATTGTATTTAAAAAATAGTTAAAATGGTAGAGCCCTGGCCCTGTGGCTCAGTTGGTTGGAGCATCATCCCATACATCAAAAGGTTGTGGGTTTGATCCCCAGTCAGGATATATAACTAGATTGCAGGTTTGAGCTCCAGTTGGGGTGCATTCGGGTGATAATCAATCTCTCTCTCTCTCTCTCTCTCTCTTTTCCTCTTCCTCTCTCTAAAAATCACATCCTTGGGTGAGGATTTTTTTAAGGTAAAATGGTAGAGTTTGCATCAGAATCCCTGTCTCTGCTCTTAGGGAACCAGATCTAAGACAAACGCTAACATGACATTAATGGACTTTAAGACATAAAGAGGGTCCCTTCATAATTTTTTTTAAAAAAAGATTCAGTTTACCAGGAAGCTCTAAAATATTAAATTTGTATGCATCCAGTAACACAGCCTCAAAATAATTAAGGAAAAAATGGACAGAACTGATATAAGGAGAAATATACCAATCCACTATCTTCATAATTGATAAAATGAGCAAGACAAAAAAAAAGTATATAGAAGATTTGAACAACACATTTAAGTTGGTTGGCCATTTAAATTCTGTTCTCGCTCCATTCCAGGCACTCGGAGCACTGCTTTGCTTCTAAATAAGCTTGCATCCTACAAAGCCCATTTCCAGATTCTTTTGTCAGTTGGCTCAGTTTATATTCTGCTAAGGGGAGGTGCTAGTCAGAGATTCTGAGGCAAAAGGAAAAGAGAAAGAAGCCCTTTTTCTTTTCTGTTTCTGATGGCGACTCCAGCAATAGCAGCAATAATCCATGTGGCTTCAGGTTGCTGGGCTCCTACATCATCTGTCACTGTGCAGGCTCCCCGTTTGCACAAAGCAACAGCCCTGGTTCTAATGGCAGCAGAGGGTGCTCTGGCAGCTTCAGATATGCAGGGATCCGGGGCTCTTGGGTAAATCCATTTTAACTTTTTCTCCTGTGGGGAGGGAGATGCTAATTGCTTTCTATAGTTACTAAGCTCCCCCCCTTTTTAATTTTTGCTTTTGTAGCCCTTCTAACAAATTTGTAGCCAATTTCCTGTGTTAGATTCTCTCTGTTTGAAATACCTAGAATGGTTTCCATTTCCCTGAGAGAATATTGACTACAACAATAAAGTATAACATTGCCCGTAACACTGCAGAACCCATTTTTCTTCTTAAACATTGACAATTCCCTGGGTCATACGGTAATTGAAACCATACAAAAATTGTTCTCTGATCACAATGCAGTAAACCTAGAAATAAATTGTAAAGTATAACTAGAATTCAAACATGGTTGAAATGAAGGAATGATAACAAATGAATCGAAGAGGAAATAACATCTAACACATAACAGCTTACACTGACATTGCTCCTA
>NW_005357962.1:973697-998579 GCF_000412655.1 Myotis brandtii | reverse complement strand
CACAGGAGGGGGCGGGAGGTGGCTCCAGCCAGGAGCAAAGGCGGGAGGCAGCGGCCAGAGCGAAGGCCCGGGTCCCAGGTGCCAGAGGGAAGCCGGTGCTGGCAGCCAGGGGAAGGAAGGCCTATTCTTGCATGAATCTTCGTGCATCAGGCCTCTAGTAAATAAATAAATACAGAAGTTTATGAAATAGCAAATAGAGATAATCAAAATCCAAAACTGATTTGTTGAAGATTCATCACATTGAAAAAAATCTCTGGACAGTCTCCTAAGAAAGGAAAGAAAAAGCAAAATAAATAATATTAAGGAAAAAAGGGACACTCTAAATGATGCAGTCATTAAAAAGATAATGAAGTGTTATAAACAACCGTGTGCCAATACACTCAGAAAATGAGATGAGATGAGTGAATAATTGGAAAATGAAACTTAGCAAAACTGACTCAGGAAGAAAAAGAAAATCCAAATGTCCTAAAACCATTAAGAAAATTTAATTAACTTTTTAAAATCCCACAAGGAAAAAAATGAGCCCTGATGGCTTCCTAGCTGGCTCTACCTAACAAATCTAAATACAAATTAAAATAACAAATCTGTGCAAGCTGTGACCAAGTATAGGAAGAGAGAACATGCTCCTATTTGTGTTTCAAGGCTAATGTAATCTTGAAACCAAAATCTGACAAGAAAAAGAAAAAATGACTCTTTCTTTGGTCATCTCTATTCTGATGTTGTATCTATTCAGGGAATATTTATTTTACTTATTGCATTATTTTAGCTCTAAAATTTCCATTTGTTTTTTTCCCCCTTATATCATCTGTTTCTTTGTTGAGCCTTTCTGTCTTTCCATTCCTTAAAAGAATGTTCACTCTTCTTGAAGCAATTTGTATCAGCGACTTTAAAGTCCTGTTGGATTATTTCAACCTTTATTAAATTTGTATGATCCAACAATAACTCAAAATAATTAAGGGGGGGAAATGGTGTATTTCTCAAAATCACCAACATTCCAGCTTTGGTGTCTGTTGATTGTCTTTTTTCCACACAAATTGAAATTTTTCTGGTTGTCAATATGCCAAATAGTTTTGTATTGCATCCTGGGCATTTTGAATATTATGTTATGAGACTCCAAGTCTTGTTTAAATCCCATAGAGAACAATGATATTTTTATTTTGCCAGGATATAGACCTGGTTGGGTTCAGGTGAGGAGATCTGATCAGCCCTCTGTGGCATATAACTCCGGGTCAATTCCATTTCCTGAGCCTCTCAGGTGCTGTCCACATCTGTCTGTCACGTGTGCCACCTGGTGGCCGTTCTGGGCCTGGGCCCCATCCTGTCTGTGGCATGCTCTGGCCTCCGGCCAATGTATACACAACCTGAGGGTGAACTCAGGAGCTTTTTAGGGTTTATTTCCCAAGCTCCTCCTGCTCGGCGATATTTCTGGAACTTTCTGATTTCCTGGGGCTCCTCTTTATGGTTCTCTGGCCAGACAGCTGGGGCTTCTTTATTCTTTTCTGCTGGGTACTTCCCACAACTGCACCTATAACAGAGGCCAAGTGGTGGAAAGACAGAGACAAAACAAAATAGTGGTTTGCCTTGCACTTTTGGGACCTCAGCCCCAAAGCGTCCAGACTAGTGGTTTTGGACGTTCTGGGCTCTCCTAAGGGCGTTCCTGTTATTTCGTTTCCTCAGTCTTGATATAGCACTTGACATAACTGTGGTGGCTGACAGTGACTCCGTGTTGGGTTGTCACAGGTGTAAAAAGTCCGCTCCGCTCTTGCTCCATCTACCAACATTCCAGTTGTCCTCATTCCAAACAAGAAGTTAGGAAGAGACAAAGAATGCATCCCTTCTCTTTAAGGATACTTCCTGGATTCTCACATAGCCTTCCCATTTACAGCTTATTTTCAGAACTTCACCAGGAGACCTTAACAAACTGCAGAGGAACTTTTATTCTACGTACCATTTGCCTCGTTAAGAAATGGTGGCTGAATTGATAAAGAAGAAGAGATTAACATATGGGCAATAAGAAGCAGCCTCCGTCACACGTGTCTAGTTTTAATCCTCATCTCTAAAAAAATATCTAAAATGGGCATAGAACTGAAGTCAGTCTAAATGTATTATAGAAGCTGGAGGATTATTCTAGAACAACACGGGCCGCTCTGCATGTTCCACGAGTCTCCCTGCAGTACCCTGGGAGGGACTTCAGGGCAGCTGAGATTTGAGGGTCAGGCAAGAGGATGGTTGTTGCCACCCCCCACATACCCCCTTAGACTCTAATGGCTGCCGATGGCTGTGGATGTCACCTGAGTGTGGTTGGAAGAAGAGCTTGGCCTAGGGTGGCCCACTAACCACTCTCTTTTCTTTTTATTTCCCTGCAGCCTCCAGCTCTGATTCCCTGCCTTTTTGAGAACCTCCACCTGGGGCAATAGGCCAGCCTCTTGCCATTCTGCTGGCTCTGGGGAGACTTGGGAAGAACATGGCAGTTACCCTGATTCTTTTCAATATGAATAAGATTTCATATAAGATCAAAGGAAGAAAGTGACAGGAAGAAACAGAGTGTAAAAGAAGAAGAATTTAAAACCAAAGAGGAAAAAATAAGAGGATACTCATGAGAAAGACTGAACTATTTTAGGCAGACATTCTCCCTAAAAGATCTATATTTCTGTTTCTGGCACTCCTTTGGTTACCCTGATTCTGAAAAGAATGAATAAGATTTCATATAAGATCAAAGGAAGAAATTGACAGGAAGAAACAGAGTGTAAAAGAAGAAGAATTTAAAACCAAAGAGGAAAAAATAAGAGGATACTCATGAGAAAGACTGAACTATTTTAGGCAGACATTCTCCCTAAAAGATCTATATTTCTGTTTCTGGCACGTCTTTGTACAGAGTGTGTGTGTGTGTGTGTGTGGCTTAACGTGTTTTATTAATTTAGAAGAGTAACCTCTAAGTTTGGCCTGGGCAGCTGGATGAACGCAAATGCCATTCACTGTGCAGGGGAACCTGTGGGCGCAGCAGGGTGGGAAGGGAGTTCTGTGTTGACGACTTTAGGCTCCCCGTGGCCCTCAGTGAGTTTCTGGGTGCTGTGTCAGGGAGGTGGAAAATGTGTGGGTTCAGAGCTCAGGGGAAAAGCCAGGTACTCCCTGCGAGTGTCATTCAGAGGCAGATAAACAGTGATGGGCCCTTCCTTCCAGGGACCTGGAGGACACACAGGCAGTCTCCCTGGCCTGCCCTCCTGAGAGGCTCTGACCCCCCTCACATTTCCACAGAAATTTCCACAGAAGACATGGCTCCCAGGGCTCTGGGAGGGGGGCCTGATGGCCCACTGGGATAGGTTTTAATCAACTGACAATGTGCCGTACTACCTACACCCCCTGCCTAAATCTGTGGCATAATAATACTAATGGTAGTAAATACTTTATAATGCTCACAGGAGCTCAGCACTGTTCTAAGCACTTTAATATTTTTTTTCTTTCCTTTTTTTATTTTTTTGTTAATCCTCGCCCTAGGATACTTTTCCATTGATTTTTAGGGAGAGTGGAAGAGAGAGGGAAAGACAGAGAAATATTGATGTGAGAGAAACACATCGATTGGTTGTCTCCTGCACGAGCCCAGACCAGGGCCCAGACTGGGGAGGAGCCTGAAACCAAAGTATGTGCCCTTGACAGGAATCGAACCCGGGACTTTTGGTCCACAGGCCAACGCTCTATCCACTGAGCCAAACTAGCTAGGGCTTTAATTTATCATCTCATTTATCCTCACACCAAGCCCACATGGAAGGCACTCTGATCATCCAGTTTCCCAGACAGCACACTGGGGCACAGACAGGGCACGGGACACGTGGCTTCCAGGCTGGCCTGGCCTGGCCTCCGTTCTGCTGATCCTGACGAGGCCCCCCTTCCTCACACCTGCTGCTCGCCCTGGCCCCCTCCTCTTCCTTGCTGAAGCCTGGCCGAGTGCTCAGGCCTGACTTCTCCATCCGCCCCTGTAGAGCTGATGGAGCACCAGCCTGGCCCTCCACTGTGGGGCCTGCAGTCACATCCGGGTCTAGATAAGGCGAGGCCCACTTCTCTGCTGAAAGCACCATGAGCAGTCGCCAGGGTTTACTAACCAAGGTGTGACTGAGGAAGTTCCAAATCGCAGGAAGAGAAAGCCTCCCCATTTCCTGCATGGCTCAGGGCTCACTGCCCGGATGGACCAGTGCGAGAGCTCCCTCGCTGACCCTCTCATTCCCGCTAGATCATGTCCTGTTCACTTTATCACCACATTACCTAGACCAGTGCCAGGCACATTGTTGGAACTTACTATAATATTTGCTCAATGGATAAAGTAATGAATGAAGGAATGAATGGATACATGAATGAATGAATTGGAGTCCTTTACAAGCTCTATTTCTCCATTTCACAAATGTGGGCCAATGGGAATGTGGTCAGGCTAAAATAGCACTGGTGGATCTTTTGCATCCTGTATGGAAATAACCTCTCAAGATCATCTAACCTGTTGCACATTATCCACAAAGCAGGATACGCCAGGTCAACTGACTACATGTGTAATACCCATTTATGCCTGCAGTTGTTTAGCCACAACATGGCCTTAAACATCTTTAGCGGCAATGGAGAGACATTACCTTTTCACCATGGGCCAGTTAGCGCAAGACTATGAAATTACACGCTCTGGAGTGAGACTTAATACTGTGAATGTGAGGATGGCAGGGGGCTGTAGTGGAAGGAGCCCGGCCATTGCAGGCAGGCCGAGCCGGTGTGGGCCCGGCTGCAGCACCTGCTGGCAGAATGCTCATGTGCATAGATGCAGGAGCTTTGGACTCGGGACATGCCCACTTCTGCCACCTACTCGCTGTGGGATCCTGGGCCAGTCACTTGACCTCTCTGAACCTCAGCTTCCTTGCATTTGAAGTGGTGGGAATAATATAATCTACCCCATTGAATGGTCATGAGAACCAAATGAGATAGTACACACTAATCACTTAACAAAAACTGGGTCTTTACTAAGATGGTAAATGCTTGGTAAATATTGGCTGCTATTATACATAATCGTGGGGATATGCATTTGTGAGGATTAATTAAAATTACAAGTCATGTCCCAACACATTCATCCTTTTCTTTCAACCCCAGCCCTACCCCTGTCCCACTATCCATAGGGGGAGAGAAAACCAAGGCTATTCATCGCAGAGACGTTCGGTGTTAGGAAAGGGAAATTTGACGCTATATGGGCACCAGTTAGGGAGAAAATGTAAAAGAAGAGTTGCAAGACAACATTTTTTAAAAAGCAAGCAAACCCACAGGAAGCCTAGACTATTTAAAAGGCCACTTATTGGAAACCCAGGAGAAAGAATGTGCCAAAGACCAAAAATACCAGGCACTCAAAACCAGCAAAGTCAAAGAGAGCGCCACAATGAAAAGAACACGTCAGAGCTGGAGTGAGAGCCCAAGCACCCGCACGGGCAAGCCCCCAAATCGCAGCAGCCGACCGACCAGCGTTCAACAGGGAGCGGTTAGCAAGTACCCATACAAACTGGGAAATGCACCAAAACGACCTAAAAGAACATTTTGCAAAGAACGCCTGGGTCAATGAGGACTCCTTTCCCTCCATCACAAGGAGGAAGTGATCACCGTGGGACCTGCTTACCCAAGTTTGGAAACGAGAGAGGAAGCCGCAGAGAAACGGAGCCAGGCAGTGAGAACCAGAGGTCACGGTGCTAGTGTCCCACGTGTGGCTCGTTAACTATCTCAGCGAACACTCACGCAGCGGCTTTTCCCAGGGTCACCGGTGATTGCCGATGTTCTTTACCATGAATGGCTGTAAGTAGATAAGCAGTCTTCAATGACTCAGAGTCCTCACCATCAACCGCCTTTATCCAACTCTCCATCTTCCTTTCTACTTGTGATCAAATCCAGGGCAATGACAGATGTTTCTTTTTGTCTTCATGATGAATGAGAGCGTTCAGTCTCGAAAAGAATATCTGCAGCCAAAGGCAACTCTGTGAGTCACTTCTTATCATCAAGGTCAATCATAAAATCAGCAATAAGTTTATGCATCTACCTTTGCCACAGGGTCTTACATTTTCTCCACAATGACACACGCCAGTGTGATTCCTTGCCTGAACATGTGAACGGGTACCTTTTCTCAGCTGAGGGGCATACAGACAGGTGCTGGCCGAAAGCCCTCAGCTTTCTCTAGAAAGGCCAGTGAGCAAACCGAGAACACTGGTGCCCGCTGAGAAGGTGAAGGCAGACCCTGGGATGGTTCAGGGTGTGCGTCAATTTACTGGGCTACCGGATGCCCAGAGAGCTGGTCACACATTATTTCCGGGTGTGTCTGAGAGGGTGCTTCCAGAAGAGATTAGCGTTTGCATTGGTGAACCCAAGACCGAAGATCGCCCTCCCCAATGCAGGTGGGCATCATCCAAGTCATTGAGGGCCTGAGTAGGATGACAAGGTGGAGGAAGGCGAACCTGCTCTCTGCTTGTTCAGGGGCCTCCAGCTTCTGCCCCCGGACATCAGCAGTCCTGGTTCTTGGCCTTCAGACTTGAACGGAGACTTAGACTATCAGCTCCCCTGGTTCTCAGGCCTTTGGGCTGTACCTACAACACAGGCTTTCCTAGGCCTTCAGATTGCAAATAGATCCCAGGACTTCTCGGCCTCCATGATCACCTGAGCCAGTGGTCGGCAAACTGCGGCTCAGCAAACTGCGGCTCGCAAGTCACATGCGGCTCTTTGGCCCCTTGAGTGTGGCTCTTCCACAAAATACCGACTTCTGCGCATGGGCCATGAAGTTTCAATCGCACTGTATGTGCGCACCCGCATGGGGTATTTTGTGGAAGAGACACACTCAAGGGGCCAAAGAGCTGCATGTGGCTCGCAAGCCGCAGTTTGCCAACCACGGACCTGAGCCAATACCTAATTCTCTATCTCTTCCTGTGTATCTCTGCAGGTCCTATTGGTGTGTATAGTGGCATATGCTTATGCTAGCTGAATGTACCCCTTAAATATAATCTTGTAAAAAAGAAGATGGCACTTTCAAAAACATAACAAGCAAGCTGTGAGCCATTTAAAAAATGTAGGATCTACTTAAATGCCTATTTTAAACCTAGGCTTTGACATTGTGGAGATGCAAAGAAGCCCAAAATGTTATATCTCCTGTGTGCTAAAACCGATCAACGAAGACCATTTATTGCAGTGACATTTAAAAATCAATTATGCAAATTTTGAATGAGTCCTGGAAATTCTTGTGGCTAAAAAAAAAGTCTGGGCTAGAAATAATGCAATGGTTGACACTTCTTTCCAGGTTTATTTCAGAAGAGAAACTTGGTAGAATTGGGCACCCGGAAGCCTAGGAACCAGAAGTTGGGGCAGTGGAAGGAGGCCGGTGAGCTGAAGGGAACAACAACACCTAGACCTCTGACTCTGTAGTTCTTTGGGATGTTTCCTTGAACCCTTCAGACATGGAAAGTGTAAGTGTCCATCCTAGTGTGCCACGTGTCCTGTCTAGGTAGGAGGGGGACTGGGCCTCAGCAGGCAGGCCGCAGCCTTTCCTGTGGGTGCTAGCCCTTCCCTCCAGCATCGCAAGGTCCTCAAAGAACTCCTCAGCCTGGGTTCCCAAGGCTGCTTCCCACTGCCTACCGTCTGCCTCTACAGGCAGACACCTGTGGGAAGGCGCGGGTGCACATCCCCAAAGCCTTCACTGTCCCACACACACCTCCTCACAACAATCCCCATTTTGCTTGAAATGCATTTCCAGTTCCAAGGAGTGCGACCTCTCCGTGACAATGGCCCGCGTGAGCTGCTGCTGTTTCCGAAGCACTGGAACAAACCTTGTTTTGGCCTTCACGACCAACACACGGGCAAGGATCCGCGGTAGATCTGTGCTGTGGCTGAGGAGGCTGGGTTCTGAGTGTGGAGTCAGGATGGGAACCCAGGCCTTTGACTCCAAATCCAGTGCTCTTCTTGGCACAGTCCCGTCATCCTCTGGATCTATCCCTCAAATGGTTTCTCTTTGTATCTCCACCTCGTCTGTGCCCCCAAAATATTCTGAAATGTTTGTAGAAGAAGAGATATTTCAGTGGGTTTCAGGAGGCCCGGGTACAACATGGATAAAAATTCACTGCACTTTTGCCAGACAAGGCTCTTGCATTCTAATATCTGACCCCTTCCCCAGCCTTTTCCATCTGGAAAAGAACTGGAGTGCGATGTTTACCCACTGAATCCCAACAGAGCTCTCTGCGGTGATTTTCCAGCATCACTTTCAGAATTAGGCAGCGCCCCGTGAAGGGAATGCAAATGGGGACAAATGGATTTGCTTTGCTTCTCTTTCATTGTTCGCTGTGTTTTGTTAACTGAAGACGCCCTGAATGAAAACACAATCGGGGGATGCCCTCCGGATGGTTTCTTGTGCTAGCGTGCACAGGTCTTTCTTCCTTGATTAAAACAGTCACTCTACCTTATTAAACACATAGGGGAGGCCTTGTGTCTTTTTCATTTCTATCCCAGCTTAAAGTGTAAGAGGGATTTTAGTATTTGGACAAATACAGGAAGAATAGCATGGGCAAGGGTGAAGAGAGAAAAAAATGAGGGAGAGGAAAATACCAGACTCATTCATACTCTCTGTTTCTCTGCGGGTCACTTTATAATAGAAGATGGGCCTAAAACCAGCCAGGAAATCTATATATATAAAAGCCTAAGTGACCATCACAACTGAACGGATGACCGAACAGGCTGCATGGGGCGACCAGGCAGGCAGGGGGGGTTAGTGAGGGGCGACCAAATGACCATGCCAAGTGGGGGTGGCAATTGGGGCGACCAGGCTGGCAGGGGTGCAGTTGGGGGTGACTAGGTTGGCAGGGGGGGAAGTTGGGGGTGACCAGGCCAGCAGGGGGGGCAGTTAGGGGCAATCAGGCAAGCAGGGAGGTGAGCAGTTAGGAGCCAGTGGTCCCGGATTGTGAGATGGATGTCCAATTGCCGGTTTAGGCCCGATCCTAGGCAGTTAGACATCCCCCGAGTGGTCCCAGATTGGAGAGGGTACAGACTGGGCTGAGGGGAACCACCCCCTGCATGAACTTCGTGCACCGGGCCTCTAGTCTAACATAAAGGTCAGATCTGGAAGGGTCCCTAGGGATCATTTACTTAGTTCATTCCAGCCTCATTTTCTAGATAAGGAAGCTGAGGCTCAGAGAGGCTAAGGGGCTTCCCCAAGGTCACACAGCAAATTATGGAGCAGCCCAGGCTGGTTTCAAAGCCCTGGGACACCACAGACACTATCTCCCCCCAGTGGATATCAGCTTTCCCAGAAGTCAGTCCTGAGCAGTCTGTCTTCAAAGCCAAAGGCCAACTTCAGATTATTTCAGAAAGAAGAAGCAAGGCAGTGGGCCAGGATATATCCTATTTCAAATGAGCCGATAAGAATTTTCAGGCTGTCACACTCCTAAGGTCACTGTGACTGCCCGAGGGTTTTGCCCTTTGGTTGTTGCCAGGCTCCTGGGCAAGGGTGAAGAGAGCTGGATTATGAGCTAAGCCTCCACTATTGCAAATATTTACTGTCTCCATCTCCCCACGTCTCATCCACTCTCTCCGCCCTTCCTTCACATATAAACACACATGCTTGTCTACGTTAACCAGATGAACTAGAAGAGATTTGTCTGTTTACTCTGCTTAATTTGTAATTGCAGCTATATAACTGGCCCAAGGGCATCCCTCAATCAAACTAAACATAGCCATGTGAACATTAGAATTCTAACTTCCTGCTACGGCAATCCCCAATCACATGATGCTTCCTGCCCTGGGACTTTGCTTAATTTCACAGAAATGTGAAATAAATGCGAATCTAATGCGGACCTCATTAAGAGGAGTGTGTTGGTAAAGTCCAAAGAAACCTTGTTGTAAGGATCCCAGGATGCTAAAAAGTCAGTCAAGTTTTCGCTCAGCCCCAAGATACAGCTAGCAAATAGTCACTCTAAAGAGCTTGCTCAGGGGTTAAAACCCAGTGTTGTAGTGATGACATGCAGCTATGCAGTGGTTAAAGAGAGTTTCATAACTATAAACACATGTAAAAAGAAGAAGGAATACAATAAGTATACACGAGCCCTACTAACACACATACATTATTGAATAAATTAATAAATGAGAAATCTATGCAGAAAATTACAAATAAATCATGTAGCTACTTCACTCTAAAGGAAGGGGAGCTCCTTAAGTGCGGGCTGCACATAGTGGCTGCCTTCCAAAGAGCACAGAATGGAAAGGGGATAAACAAGAGGAACTTGATGGCGGAGAAACGTGACAGACCTGCTTCAGCCCAGTGGTCAAGATCAACATGAACAGTCATAAATCATGTTGACAGTATGTACCCTTAATCTGATGCTTTACCTCTGTGCTTTCCCTCCTAAAAACGTATGGCCCCCAAGTAATTATGAAAAACACACACACACACACAAAAAAAAAACCCAGCAGATACGTTCCAATGGAGAGACATCATACAATATACCTGGTCAGCATTCCTCAAGACTATCAAGATGATCAAAAACAAGGATCATCTTGAGAAACTGTCATAGCCGAGAGGAGCCTAAAGAGACATGACGAATATATGTAATGTGATGTCCTGGTTGGGATCCTAGAACATTAGGTCAAGAGAGTGAGAAGACAAGCCACAGATTGGAGAAAACATTTGGAAAAGACACAATTGATAAAGGACTGGTATTCATAATATACAAAGAACTCAATAATTAAAAAAAAAAACAACATTAAAAAGTGAGCCAAAGACCATAATGGGCACCTCATGGAAGAAAATATACAGATAGCAAATAAGCATATGAAAGATACCTCATATCAGATATCACCTGGGAAATGCAACCTGTACAACAATGAGATACCACTACACACCTATCAGAATGGCCAAAATCCAAAACACTGACAACACCAAATGCTGGCGAGGATGTGGAACAATAGGAACTCTCACTTATTACTGGTGGGAATGTAAAATGGTACACCACTTTGGAAGGTGGTTTGGCAATTTCTTATAAAACTAAACATGCTCTTACCATATGATCTAGCAATTGCACTTCTTGATATTTACCCAAACGAGTTGAAAACGTGTGTCCACACAAAAACCTGCCCAGGACAACAGGAACAAGGGGGAAAGCTTCAGACCACCAGAAGGCAGTATCTAGATTAGCACAATCCAATCAATTTTCGAAGCACACTTAGCACAGTGAGAAGGGAATGAGGATGTCAGGAAAGATTTCACAACACGAGTCCAGATGAATTTTAGAGGACATTTATTAAAACTGGGGTCAGTGAAACAAGGAAGGGCCTAGGACAGTGATGGCGAACCTTTTGAGCTCGGCGTGTCAGCATTTTGAAAAACCCTAACTTAACTCTGGTGCCGTGTCACATATAGAAATTTTTTGATATTTGCAACCATAGTAAAACAAAGACTTATATTTTTGATATTTATTTTATATATTTAAATGCCATTTAACAAAGAAAAATCAACCAAAAAAATGAGTGCGCGTGTCATAGGTTCACCATCACTGGTCTAGGATAACAGGAGAGGGACTAGGTCGGGAAATGAGCCTCAGCTAGGCTGCTTTGGCTCACTGAGAAGTCAGAGAAAAGGAGACCTTGGGGACAGGGTCAGGGGATTAGCCTGGGACCGGCTGCTGCTCCCCATTGCACCCTGGTTGCAAGCCGCATGGGGTTCCTTAGAGTTTAGGAGCTGCATGCCTGTGGGGAAACAAGAGGGAAAAAGGAAAAGGTGCGATGGAAACTTCATTATTGAGGGTTTTTAAAGGCTGGAAGTTTAGGGGTCCTAGGGAAGATCTCAACAGAATATTCATCAGTTTTATGCTGATGCACCAAAATGAGATTTATTCCCTTAACTTCATCTGTCCTTGGGGGTGATTGGTAAAGGGCACTCATTGGATTTCTGCTATCTGTCTCCCTGAGAAGGGTGATTTATGCTATTTACCCTCTGGTTGGGGCAGAGAAGTGCAAAGCATTTACTCTTAAATGTCCTGGTTTAGGAAAGATAGGATTTACTAGATGGGTGCAAACTGCTTGGCATCTAGATTTACTAGATGGCTGCAAACTGTATATTTAACTGTCTGTTTCCCTATTCCACTTGTTCTAGCTTACTGGCCTGTCTCAAGACCACCCCATTGGAGCAATGGTTTTGAAAGGGTTCAAGATGGAGTGTGCATCCTGGGACGACTCCCCTGGGTGCCTGCAGCTCTAAGCTGCCCAGCATAGCCAAATCCCTCATGGTCCTCCGTTAGCAACCTCAATTCACCAAGATGATACCTCAACCCGGGGATGGAGTAATGGCCCTGGGGAAG
This sequence comes from Myotis brandtii, assembly GCF_000412655.1. Taxonomy (NCBI): domain Eukaryota; kingdom Metazoa; phylum Chordata; class Mammalia; order Chiroptera; family Vespertilionidae; genus Myotis; species Myotis brandtii. The sequence continues at coordinate 986,247 of NW_005357962.1, read as the reverse complement.
ATTTAGAATTGTGGAGATGATGAACTACACCAATTCCCTAAAATAGGTACTTTCTTGTTAAGCTTAAGAATAGATTTTGTGAACATTGGTACAATCTGTGTATATTTTGTGAACATTGGTACAATCTGTGTATTGTCTAAAATGTTTGCAAGAATTTGGTATATATTGGGTCATAAAACATTACCTTGTGATTCCAGTTTAAAAAGGACGCTTGAGTGGTTAATTTTAGATTGTGATTTTTAGGATTGTTAAGAGAACTTTACAACTTTACTGGAGCACTTAAGATTAATAGGCACTGGTGCGTCTGGGACACTCATTCGATTTGTTAACGTTAAGTACTTGAAAATTGTTTTTAGCTCAGACATGTACAACCCTCTAAATCTAAAAGTGGAATATATTATCTTTATAAATAATGCCTATAATACTTAAATGAATTTTATTAACAGGGTTAAGTAGGGCTGTTTCATAAGTAAAATTATAAGACACAAATTGAATGTAAAAGTTTATTGGAAACCCAGGTTACTTAATTTGTAACATTCATAATTCAACGATTTATTGTAAATCCCCCTGAACAGACCTCAGGATGGTGGAGATGTCGCTCTGGCCAAGTGTAGGAGCTTCAGGAAGCCTTCATCCTAATGTTCCTCTATTACTAGCCCGGGACCTTGGGTAAGTCTCCATCTCTCTGGTCCTTAAGTTTTTCCCATTCCTACAGTAAGGGAGATCGCCTAAAGCAGTGATGGCAAACCTATGACACGCGTGTCAGAGGTGACACGCGAACTCATTTTTTCGGTTGATTTTTCTTTGTTAAATGGCATTTAAATATATAAAATAAATATCAAAAATACAGGTCTTTGTTTTACTATGGTTGCAAATATCAAAAAAATTTCTATATGTGACACGGCACCAGAGTTAAGTTAGGGTTTTTCAAAATGCTGACACGCTGAGCTCAAAAGGTTCACCATCACTGGCCTAAAGCCCCCTCCAGATCTAACATTCTAGAATTCCAAGGCTACTGTTCCATTTGCCCTTGGTTGTGCCGTTGCTCAGGAAGGCTGCCACACCTTGGGAACCATCCTGCCTGGCTGCCCTCCAGGGACTCTTGGTTTATGGCTTTTGATAGCATCCTACTGACTTGTTTATTTTTGGAAAACGTTTCCTTCCTCAAACCTAGCTAGGGCAACAGGACAAACCATAAACAGGGAAAGCCTCATGATCAACAAAACGTTCTGACTCTTCTAACCCCAGGAAGTTCAAGAAAAGAGCCATATCTTGACCTAGACATTTTGGGTCTTAGAGTTGATTGTTTATGCCACTTTGTCCACACAATGTCAAAATACCTGGTCAAGGAAGTCCCTTCCATTCCCAAATCAGTCAGATCTAGTCAAACGGTTCAACAAGACTGACTATCTTATAGATAAAGCAACCAGTTGCTTGTCTTTGGGGCGGGTTATTAGCTGAGCCGGCTCTTCCACCGGCAAAATTATGATGTTAGAGAGGTTGTTCCCATGTGCTGGTGGAATCTCCCACTACCTTTCGGGATTTCTCTTGAATCCCTCCTTGGCATTCCCTTCACCCATGTTCCAATCTCACTGATTGTGCTCTGGGTCAGTTCTCAGCGCCACCACATATTAAATGAGCAAATGACTGGGTCATGCATCGCCTACTATAACTCCATGCTCTGCAATGTCAGTGCCCCAGGGATGTGCAATGACCCTCTGTGTAACCTTGGACAAGCTAATGACTTTTCTGAGCTCATTTCTTCATCTGCAAAAGGGGGCAATAATACCTACTTCACATGATAGCTTTGAGGGTTTAATTAGAAAATGTATATAAAATACTTAGCATGGAGATTAACACAAAGTAAGCACTCGGAAAACAGCATCTTTTTCTCTTTTTCTTTTCTTTTTCTTTCTTTTATTTTCTTTTCTTCCCTTTTTAATCCTCACCCAAGGATATTTTTTTTATTGATTCTAGAGAGAGAGGAAGAGAAACATTGACGTGAGAGAGAAACATCAATTGGTTGCCTTTCATGCATACCCTGATAGGGAATTAAACCTGCAACCTGGGTATGTGTCCTGACTGGGAATCGAACCTGCTATCCTTTGGTGTACAGGGCAGTGTTGCAATCAATTGAGCCACTGGCCAAGGCAGCATCTTTTTAAATAATTATTAATAACACTTGAATTGGAAAGACCTTCAACATATGTGGAATTTCCATCAGAAAAACCAGCCTCTTTGCCATCCATCAAGTCCACTCCTAAGACAGCATGCGTGGTGTGGAACAGTCCTCGGCACCTACCTTGACTGAAGTTGGCAGATGAAGACACAGGTTGCCTCTCTGGAGAGTGGAGGAGGGGTCATCTGGCCTTGGTTAGTCACAGTTTTCTTAACTATAAAACAGAAATAATTATAATATTGGCTCTAAGAGTTGGCCTGAAGATGAAGTGAAATAATTACATAAAATGCCTCCCACAGAACCTGCTTTGCTGACCGAGCTTGGTAAACATTGGCAATGATTAAAACGTGAATTCTTTGAGTTCCATCTTGTTTTCTATTGCACTCAGTGCTTGGTTCAATGTAGAGCTCAGTAAACACTTGCTGATAGAATGAATAGGGTTAATACTGTCACTGTTCACCCTTCCTAATGGATAAGATTATATCTGCTTCGACAAAATGCTCCTGAATCCTTAGGTCAGAGCAGGGGGTTGGTAAAATCTAACCGGGGAGTGAGAATGCAGTCCCAGCAAATGTACAGAAAGGTGGAGCCTTAATTGGCAAATACCACAATGTAAATAAAGTGTTGCCGGCCCGGGGGTGGAGGTGGTTGTTATGAAACCTCTAAAGCTGAGGCAGATGTGACTATGTGTCTGGACCAGGCAGGACCTCAACCCCTCCTGACAGATGTGTCCCCACAGAATGGAAACGTGCTTCAGGCTCTTACAGTTGGATAACCCTAACCATTGAGGTTACCCAATGAATTCCTTTGTCCTGAAATTGGCTCTTATCTTTTCTTTTCTGCCTTCTTCTTTTCTTTTCTGGCTATAATTTAATTGCGGCTTGCACATGAGAAGTGTGTAGGCATATTTGCCTTGCACAATAGTTTTTGAAATTTTTTAAAATTACCTGCTAAGAGTGATAAATCAGGAAATTTCTCATACAAGTCTGGCTCTCTAGCTTCTGAAGAATCAGAATCTCTAGACACACCGGACCCTGAACAGCAACAACTGGGTGGAGATCACATTGGCTGAAAGGTTCAGAAGGGGAGTAGGGCCCCCCATTCACACAATCCCATGACTCCCTTTCACCTCACACCTGATCAATTCATTCCTTTACCTGCCTGGTCTCGTCAGCACTGGAGTTTTCCATCCCTCCAGGCAGCCAACATGTTGACCAGCTCACACAGCATGCCCACTGTCATGGTTCTTGATGCAAATTAATGAATTGTCACTAGGGCTTTGACATCTGCCTCTTATGGGTTTGGTAGTGTGAGTCAGTCCCTAAGGCGGTGGTTCTAAACACACCAACACAATCAAATGTATGGACCTACTCTGTGTGAGGCTAGGGTTGCCCAGAGAGGTTCTGCCTCAGCTGACACTCTTCTCTGAACATCATTCTTCAACTTACCAATTATCTTCATGAATTTCTCAAAGCCCAGGGAACAGACTGCCAAACAGACGGAAGGGTGGGAGCCTCATTCACCAGCTGAGTTGCAAATGAGACACTAACCCAGTTGATCTGTGAACCAACTGCAGATACTGGGAAAAGCTCTGTTTGTTTATAACTGCCCTTGAGGAGTCAGCCTTAGATGGCACCAAATTATGTTAAGCATAACAAAAGCTGATGGGAAATTGCTATTGACAGACTCATTCCTCATTGGTTTCCTTGCCATCTCTCTGTGGCTTCCTTCATTAGCTTCTCTTTCCTCTCAGACAAAGCCCATGACGTTGGAGGCATTTGCACTTCCTTTCTGAGTCTGTGTCACCCCTGGAATGAACTGAAGGTGCCTTTCTGCTACCCCAGGATCTGTGGCCAAAGGGAGACCACAGATGCCCTCTCAGCGTGCAGCCTCTCCTTCTGTTTCATCGCCGCAGGAGAAGGGTCTTTGCCATCCACACTTTTCTTTCTCTCCTCACATCAGAGCAAAAGCAAATAATAATTTAAGTGCATCGTTGTATAATCAGAAAAACCTTTGGCTTTCAACACAACCAGAAAGGAAGCCATTTGTCGCTGCCTGGAAGGAGCTGTCAGCGTGTACTTGACAATGCTTCTCCGCTGGGGGCGATGGATGTGCACCGAGCCATCTGCACTTCTCAATCAGCTCTCATGACCAAGGCTAGGAATTTGCAAGTCACATTAAGAGAAGCCCGGCCAGTGTGGCTCAGAGCGTCAACCCATGAACCAAGAGATCACTGGTTCAATTCCCAGTCAGGGCACATGCTCGAGTTGGAGGCTCAATCCCCACTAGGTGGTGTGCAGGAAGCAGCTGATGGGTGATGTTTCTCTCTCATAGATGTTGTTATCTCTCAATTCCTCTCCCTTCTTCTCTCTCTAAAAACAAAATCAATAAAAGCATATTTTATAAAAAAGAGGCCAATTTAATAACGAGTCCCTTTGAATTAACAGGGTTAAGGCTGGTCTAAACTCTTGGTTTCATTTCTGTTGCTCCAACTGTGACAGTGACCAGCCGGGACATCCTTGCACTTTCACAGGCAAAATACCTCTTTTGAAAATAGGTATTGAAAAGTACGGACTCCCTTTTGCAATGTGTGGCCAATAACCTTTATTGTATTCTACCCGTGGGAAGCAGAGTGTCTGCGGTGTCAACTGCTGTGTTAATGGCTCCTTCTGGAAATGCCGAGGTTGGTTTATCCACCCAAGTTATGGCCCATAAATCCACTTACCACCGTCCTTCCCCCAGAGAAGCCTGAGAATGAAAGGAGCTCAGAGGAAGCGCCTCCCGATGGCCTCCGGGAACAGTTACACTCTGTCCTACATCACTTCCACGTCTATGACTCACTTACTGAGTTTCCAGAATTTATGGAGTCTTTATTCCTCAAAAATGCCTGGAACACAGCCATTATTTTATTTGCTCAAAAAACTCAGGCCCGAGAAGAATAAAAGTAAGTCCAGGGGCCTGGAGTTCAAAGGAACTTTGCTCTGAGCCCCCGTGACCTTGCCATCCACAGAGAGGTGAATTGTTCACCTGTAAGGGAAGAGGGTAAATGTCTTCGGCTTCTGAGAACGAGCTGCTCCTTCACATCTTTCCAGCAGTGAACCACCGCCGTAGCTGTAGAAAACTCTGAGGAGAGATGAAGTGGCTGGGTTTCCCTTCTCTGCAAAATGTTCCCGCAAAGATTCTCTTTCCATGGTTTAACATTTCTAAAAACTTTACCTTTCCAGCTGAAAGTGGGCGTGATCAGAGTGTCTGGAACAATGACGAGTCTGCGCAGGGTGGCCCAGATCTGACCCCCACTTCCCAGAATGAGATGAGGGACCTCATTCCTTAAAGCCAGAAAGAGCTGGTTCAGTAGCTAATACAAGATTTAAACTCTGAAAATATACTATGTGCTGGAAACAATGAAAACAAATGAATAGTTGAAATAATAACCAAGCAAACTAACAAACAAATGAACAGGTCAACTTGAGGAATTCCTGATCCCAGGAGGAGAGCTGGGCTGAAAATCCCAAATCTCAAAGAGGTTTTCATCACTTGTCCCCACACCCAGACTGCTGCATAGATTAACAGCCTTAGACATCTTCCCATCCCCATTTCCATCGCTAGCTGTGAGCTCACTGCTTTCCCTCCCACCCAAGGAAACTGGCCTCACCTCTGGGCTGATGGCCACCACCACCTGCCCTGCACCACCCAGCCTTACCTGCTCTGGCCTTCAGAGGCACCAGATAGATAGGAAGGCAAACGTCCTCTCTTCCTAGATGTCCCCAGCCTGAGCCCCCAGAGAGGTGGGCCGGGGCGAAAGCTCAGGGCCATGTGCCAGCACCTGGCTCCGACCTTCCTCCCCACCCTCCTCGCTGGCGTCCCTCGATAAAGCTCAGGACTCCGTCCCAGGCTGCCATGTGCGGCACAGACTTCGGCTTGGGTACTCAACAGTTGGGTTTTCTCCCAACTGGAAATGTAAAAGTCTGTTTGAACATTCAAAACCCAAGAAATGTGTAGGTTTTTACTTTGCCTTTTGCCCTTCACTCTGCCTGCTCTCCCCTGAGAACATGGTCTAATGATGGTAGGGGAAGCGTGGGGGTGAAGGGAGTTGTGGAAATGAAAAACATCACCCACTGCACTTGCTTGTCCAAGGAGCTTCTGCAAATCCCAGAATACAACTACACCGCCCTCTCATAAAAGGCCTTTCCACCCACTATTTCATTGTAACGAGGCTGTTTCTCCCTGCAGCCAGCACTCACTGCCTCCATTCCCGGGTCTGTCTCCAAGGCACCCAACAGAGTGAATCTTTATCGCTCTCACTGAGGTCTTGGCCGCTGGGTTCAAAGCTGGTCCTACACACGGTCTCTCCTCCTTCAGCTGCTCTTCCCAAGCCACATGCTGGACCCCTCACAGCCCCTGTGTCTCTATCTCTCTCCTTGGTCCTTTGAACCCTGAGTCAGAGGTGCAAAGGGCCACCCAGAGCAGCGGTCACCAACCGGTGGTCCGCGGACCACTAGTGGTCCATGAGGTCCAAAAGGTTGGCGACGGCTGATCCAGAGGGTCCTTCGCACTATCCAGACAGATGACAGCCACCTTGCCCTGGTCACAACCCGTGAACACCTTTGATTTCCCCTCCCCCATCTTCTCTACTGGCCACAGAGCCTCCTCCCTGAGGATAAATGTCACACGCCACCTCCTTTAAGGGGAGCATGTGACTTCCCTGCCCAGGATGAGAAATCATCAGGAGGCTCAGGACTTGTGCAGGAAGAAACTCAGACATGTTTGATTGGCCCCGAAGCATCTACATGGCCCCCAATGTTTCCTTTGGGAGAAAGAGAGCTCCAGTCTCTGACAGGAGTTATCCGTCCAGCCCTGTCGTTCGTCCTCAGGACTCAGCTTCCGGCTGGGGTCCTGGAGAGTAAGATCCTAATGTTGGTTGCTGGTTTATAAAGAATCCTTCATGGCCTGTAATTCTGTTGTAATGATTTAGGTTTACATTCTTTTTCTCTAGAATAAGATTTGAAAACACAAGGGTGAATGCAGATGAACACTGATAATTCCATAACCAAATGTCCAACTCCCTAGACTCCAGGCATCACATAACATTACTTGTAATGGAAGCTATTCTTCTCAGTGTCAAATAAATATATGAGTTAAAGGGACTACATTTTAATTCATGTATCATTTATGTTATGACATTTTTTTTCATCCACATGAAATTTAAAGGATGTTGGCCTATTCAGACAGACATTTCCTACTCTGGAAGACACTCTAAGTAGGAGTTTCTTAGCAAGATAATCACTGCCTCTCAAAATCCTCTTTAAAGAGGTTTTAGAGTTCTCCAGGGGCCTCCAGTTATCGATTGGATTGATTTGGTTTGGTTTGGTTTCCTGCATTTGAATGATTGGTACCAATCTACTTCTTCCTATCACCCAGGAGTATCACCCCAACAGGCAAAAATGAAGTCAGGAGTGAATCCAGCTCCCAGGGAAGATTTGGGTTTCCTGTCCATGGTGATGAATAACCCTCTAGTTCAGGGAATGTAATAAGTGTGTCTGTCTTTAGTTGTGGGTAAGAACACACCTATATAAACAATCAGGGGGGTGTATGTCTGTACTGTGTATGTGTGTGTGTGTGTATGTGTGCAGATTAGCAATAGGTAAGAGTCTCTGAAATCAATAAAAATATGTATATTTTTAAAAGCGTGAATCCAGCTCCCAGGGAAGATTTGGGTTTCTTGTTCATGATGATGATTAACCCTCTAGTTCAGGGAATATAATAAGTGTGTCTGTCTTTAGTTGTGGGTAAGAACACACCTATATAAACAATCAGGGGTTTGTATGTCTGTACTGTGTATGTGTGTGTGTGTGTGCAGATTAGCAATAGGTAAGAAGTTTACTGATAGGAAACAGTGCAGGAAAGTTCAAGTGTGATCCCTGTGGGCTGGAGCAGATGTGACCCACAGCAGACATCTAGGGACAGAGTTGGACCAATGCCAGATTCTCCCCCATGACTGCCAGGGCGGGCAGAGGGTGTTTGGAATGAATCCAAAGATGGGTCTGGCCTTGGATTGGGGTGCAAAGGAATGGCAATTTAAGAGTCTCGATTTGGAGAGAACAACTGAGAGAGAAACCAGTTCCAGGTCTGAGTATGAGGGAGGGAATTCAATTTCCAAACTGAATCCCAGTAAAGTGGAAAGCCAGAAAAAACTTTGTTCTTGTCCAGACTGGGGCCATCAAGAAGGAAGAGTTGGAGGATTTAAGGTGAAAGCCAGACTTCTCTGTGAAGTTACCACTAAGGTAAACCAGCAGTGTGCCTGCCCAAGAGTCATATTTCACCTTCTGATGAAGAAGGAAGGACCTGCGCTCTGACAGTAGGGCTCTGATTGATTGGGATGAGTTCCTAGGGAGGAGAGAAGGGAATTATGGCAGTGTGACCGAGAAGAGAGGGGTAAACTGGCATAGGGCTTCATCCCAATTCTACCCCTAAGTAGTAGAGGACCTCATGCATATCATTCATTCAAAGGCCTAGGGCCTCAGTTTGCTCATCTGAAGGACACTCGAGCCAGCCTATTGGTCAGGCAGGCAACACGTGTGACTGAGCGGAGACTCCGGGCTAGGTCTGGGAGAAGCCCAGGTGCATTTTACAGTCTAGGGCAGTGGTTCTCAACCTTCCCAATGCCGCGACCCTTTAATACAGTTTCGACCCCCAAAGGGGTCGCGACCCACAGGTTGAGAACCGCTGGTCTAGGGTGCAAGTAGGTAATCTCCAAGTTCCCTTCCAGCTCTGAAACTTCCCCTGTGATGGAGAAAGGAGCTTAGGGTTTGTTGCTGTGAGGCAAACCAGTTGATTCTCAACTTTGACCATTACTAATTATGAATTTGGGAAAGTTACTTAACCTCCCTATGGCTCAGGGAGGTGTCTAAAGTAGGCATGATAATAACCCTCCTGTCAGTCATTGTAGGAAGTAAAGCAATGTATTCGCCTTCCATAGTACAGGCTTGCTACTGGAAGGCCACTATGTTCCCAGCTCCCAAGCATCTAGGTCTGGCCAGGTGACTAGTGATTGACAATTGAATAAATGAACCCCCATTGCTAATCACAGCCTCGAGCTTCACTTATCCATACCATCATACCTCTTATCTTTTGCTGATTATCTTTTTAATAGTTTTATTGAGGTACAATTTCCATACCATAAAATAACACCCATTATGAGTAAGTCAGTGCCTTTAAGTAAATTTATAGATCTGTGTAACTATCACAAAAATCTAAGTTTCAAGCATCTCCAACACCACAAAAGCTCACGCATTCCGTTTGTAGTCAGTGCCTGCTCCCACCTCTAAGCTGTGCTTCCTCACAGATTTGCCTCACAAGTCTATGTGTGGACATAGTGCTTTTCTTTCTCTTGAGTAAATACTGGGGAATGAAAGTGATGGGCCATGTGGAAAACTTACGTTTAACTTTTTAAGAAGTTGTCAAATTTCCAAAATGGCTGTATCATCTTACACTCCCACCAGCAATGAATTAGGGTTCCAATTTCTCATATCCTCACCTATACTTGTTATTGTCTGGCTAGCTCATTGTGGCTTTGATTTGATTGCTCTGATGGCCAATGATGTTGAGTGTCTTTTCATGTTATTATTGGTCATTTAAATATCTTTTTTGGAGAAATATCTATTTAGAGTCTTTGCCCATATTTTAAACTGGGTTATTATTGAGTTGTAAGAGTTCTTTCTATAAACCAGATACAAGACCCTTATTAGATATATGATTTCCAAAATTTTTCTCTCATTCTGTGGGTCTTCTTTTCACTTTAATGGTGTGCTTTGATGCACAAAAGTTTGTAATTTTAATGATTTCCAATATATCTTTTTTATTTTGTTACTTGTGCCTTTGATATCATCCCTATGAAGCCATTGCCTAGTTGAAGATTTATGCCTATGCTTTTATCTAAGAATATTATAGTTTTGGCTTTTCCATTTAAGTCTTGTTCCATTTGGAGTTCATTTTTGTGTATGGTGTGAGATAGGGATCTAAATTAATTATTTCACATGTGGATATCCAATAGTCCCAGTACCATTTATTATTCTTTATTCATTGAATTATCCTGGTGCCCTTGTCAAAAATCAGTTGACTATAAATGTGACAGTTTATCTCTCATTTCCTTTCTCTTGGCCTCTATGTATATCTTTATGAGTATGTCACTGTCTTGATTACTGTAGCTTTGTAATATGTTTTGAAATCAGGAACTATAAAACTTTGTTCTTCTTTTTCAATATTGTTCGGCTATCCTGGGTCTCTTAAATTTCCATGCAAATTTTAGAATTAGCTTTTCAATTTCTGCAAAGAAGCCAGCTGCAATTTTGATTGGGATTGCACTAAAACTGTAGATCCGTTTGCCACCTAAACAATATTAAATCTCCATGAGATAAGGTAGCTTTTCTAGGACCCTTAAAAAATTCTAGAATTCTGTTAGCCCTAATTCTAGACTAATGAGGTCAACTATCTTTATATTTACATAACTAAGAGGGACTCACAAGAGACACAAAAGCCAGCTGCAATTTTGATTGGGATTGCACTAAAACTGTAGATCCGTTTGCCACCTAAACAATATTAAATCTCCATGAGATAAGGTAGCTTTTCTAGGACCCTTAAAAAATTCTAGAATTCTGTTAGCCCTAATTCTAGACTAATGAGGTCAACTATCTTTATATTTACATAACTAAGAGGGACTCACAAGAGACCCTGTAGAGGACACAGAGAACAATTTCTGTCAACTAAGTAAAAACACAACAAGCTACACTTGTCAATAAATTGAGAAAACAAGTGAAAGAAAACTATAAAACCATTTTATATGAAACAAAGAACTGTTTAAATATCACTACAAGGGAGAAATAAAGTCTTATACATTATTTCCTTACTTTTCCTGCTTTGTAGCACGACACTGTTGATGGAACTGCCTGCACAGATCTTTCCCAAAATACATATAATCCAATTTGGGAGTAAAGTCAATATTTGCATATATTTAATGTTGGTCAAAAACTACCTGATTCCAAAACTGATGCCTAATTTCCCTAGTAGTTAATAAGAAGTACCATTAAAAATACAAAGTAAACCACATTCCTTCTGGTTCAGTTCCCTAGAAGACTATTTTAATTCCTAAACCAATGCAGTCTGGGAAGGCTGGTTGCTCGGCTCATGGTGCTAATTATATTGTTGTGCTGTATTGAAGGTGTTTGAAGTAAATTAATTCAGAGTCGCTGCTAAGCGTGAGCTCATCAATAAATGAAGCACAACAAATAGATTTTTCTCCTGTGTTTTCAGCAGCTGTCTTTTCACCCTCCCTTCTCCCCCTCCCATGCTTGTTATCTCTAAGAAATCTAACCTACGTCCAGAGCCAGGATTTTCACTTTCTCTTTGTGCTCCTTGGTATGTCTCCCCCAAGCCCCCATCCCGGCACCAAGCATGGGGGTGACAGACACAGAAATCACTCAGTTGATAGACTAATCGACCATCACTGTGGCTGTCGCAATGTCCAGGCACTAAACCAGGCTCTTGACTCTTTCAAAGACCTTCTCTCTTAGAATCCTTTCACTCTTTAACATATACAGGGTGTCCCAAAAACACATAGACACACTTTAACAACTGATAGCTCAGTTGGTGTTTCTTTTCAGCCAGACTAAGCTTTGAACAACGGGAATTCATCCTAAAATGCTACTGGGAGTTTGAAAACCCAGGTGAAGTGCAAACATTGCCTGTATAATTACTTTAACAGCTGATAACTCAATTTTCACTTCTTTTTAGGTTTAACCGATTTGAAATAATGGGTGAAGCCAGACTAAGCTTTGAATAAAGAAAATGTATCCACTAGACTTTTTTATGAGGATACATAAAAGATAAAGTTTACGGTACAAAATGGCAACAGTTGGCGAATTGATGGCACACGAATACTGAATAAAATGATTCTTGATGTTTGCGATTCCATTGCTTCGAGTTATCAGCAGTGCCTGGACCAGAATGGTCATTAGTTTGGAAACAGGGCATTAACAAAAAATTATTCATTTCTGTAGATTCTTTTAAATTTTGAAAATGACCTGCATGCTATTAAATACTGACTTTATAATAATTCAAAGTGTGTGTACACTGGTGCAGCCACTGTGGAGAACAGTATGGAGTTTCCTCAAAAAACTAAAAATGGAACTCCCATTTGACCCAGTGATCCCACTTCTAGGAATATATCCCATGAAATTAGAAACACCAATCAGAAAGGATATATGCACCCCTATGTTCATAGCAGCACTATTCACCATAGCTAAGATCTGGAAACAGCCTAAGTGCCCATCAGTAGATGAATGGATTAGAAAACTGTGGTACATCTACATGATGGAA
>NW_005357962.1:967454-973537 GCF_000412655.1 Myotis brandtii | reverse complement strand
CAGACTGTCAAACCTCAGAGGGAAGGTAGGGAAGAGTGGGGGTAAGGGGAAGAGATCAACCAAAGGACTTGTATGCATGCATATAAACCTAACCAATGGACACAGACAACATAGGGGTGAGGGTATAAGGGGGGGGGGGAAGAATGGGGGAATAAGGACACATATGTAATAACTTAATAAAGAAATTAAAAAACAAAACAAAGTGTGCATACATTTTTGGGACACCTATAGTTATGACAGTCCTAGTCACCTGGATTCCTAGCCACCACAGGACTAGAAGTAACTAACTAGTTATTGGAAGTAAGCCCCTGTCAGAGACAAGGAGAGTCAGATAACATAAAAAGAGAAGATAGAAAACCCTGAACTTGAAAATCACAGCAGTCACCTAATGCAGGTGCAAAGAAACTTATCTCAACAGTCTATTGGGACTAAGGGCCATGGTCCTGAGATTTGAAAGGTTACACCATGCTCAAGATATTCAATTTCAAAGAGTAAAGAAATGCATATAATAAAGTTATATGTGTATATATGTATTAAAAAATTTCATTCAGAAAGGTAAAAAAAAATTTAAAACATTGACACTTAGAGAAGAAACTGTTGTTATGAAAGTGTTAACCTTTTTAAACAGCCCATTCCTGGTTACTCTGAATTAATAAGGAAACTTAATATTGAATATGGCTACAGAGCAAAGAATGAGTTGCTAACATTAGTGATATTTGGGGAAATTCCAGTCTCTTTCTTTCTTTTTTTTTTTTAGTAATCCTCACCCGAGGATATTTTTCCACTGATTTTTAGAGAGTGGAAGGGAGGGAAAGGATGAGAGAGAGAGAGAGAGAGAGAGAGAGAGAGAGAGAAACATCGATGAGAGAGAGACACATCACTTCCCACACATGCCCTGACCAGGGCTGGGGATCAAGCCTGCAACCCAAGGTACATGCCCTTGACTGGGAATCAAACCCGTGACCCTTTGGTATGTGAGCCAACGCTCTAACCACTGAACCACACCGCCCAGGGCCAGTCCCTTTCTTAAACACATGCTGAAAACCTGGGATGTGCAGGACGCTGTGTGAGCTGATGTGAGAGAATAAAAGCAAACCAGGTGCACACCTGCCTCAGCGAGCCTGGGCCGAGGGCGGAAGACGCCTGGATTGAGAAGCTGTTACCACACAATGTGGTGAGCAGCCAAGTGCCTCAGAGCAGAGAGGGAGCCTCATTCCGCTCGGAGGGGCTGCGCAAGGCTGAAGAGAAGATGCCGCTTCTGAGATGCACCTTATTGGGGTTTTGAGGATGATAATAAACTTTACTCTTAGCCCCCTGGAGTTTGAACCAATTAAGATAGACTAGGGAGTAAAATACTGTGTGTAAGACAGGATTAGAGAATGAGGCTTGGCCTATGGGCAAAATGTATTTTTCCCTCACATTTCCCTCCTAGTCGAGGCCTTGGGAACTGCACACGATGCACAAGAGAGCTGTGGAAGGTGTTTTCTCAGCCTCACCAAATAGAGACATGGGAACGTGAGCGTGGGGTGTGGACTTCTCGAGCCCTCCAGGCAAGGACTCTCACCTCCTTTCCTAAGGAGACACGGCCAGGAGGGAGGGAGGGGCCAGGCGTGTTTCTGTGATCCTCCTTTCCTTGACCCCGCGTGGGGAGCAGTGATCAGCAGCCCATGCCAACAGGTCTTGAAGGATGCACAGAGACGCCACAGGTGGATGGGAGGGAGCATTCCAAGTAGAGGGAACAGTCAGAGCAAAGCAGGAGTTCTCAGTGTTCAAGTGCCTCGGGCAATGGGGAGTAATTACAGAGAGTTTCTTGGAATATGTCAAAGTTTTCTCACCAAAGCTGGTTGAGCCCCTGATTAAATATTTCTATTCCTCTAAGTCTAAGCCCTTATTTCTTGCTGTACTCAGTTCAGGATCTAAAAATAGCACAGATGTGCCCTAGCCGGGTTTGCTCAGTGGATAGAGCCTCGGCCTGTGGACTGAAGGGTCCCAGGTTCGATTCCGGCCAAGGGCACATGCCCAGGTTGCAGGCTTAATCCCCAGTAGGGGGTGTGCAAGAGGCAGCCGATCAATGATTCTCTACCATCATTGATGTTTCTATCTCTCTCTCTCCCCCCTTCCTCTCTGAAATCAATAAAAATATATTTTTAAAATTTAAAAAAATAAATAAAAACAGCACAGAAGGGCTCTACAAGTTTGCATTGATCTTATTGGGGTTCCCTGAGCTTTTTGAATCTGTGGGATGGTGTATTTCATCCGTTTGGGACATGTTTCAGTCAGAATACCTTTAACAATTGTTTCTGTGCAGTCCCTCCCTCTGTCTGCTCCTTCTGAGTCTCCAATCACCCCCATGTCTCACTATTAATGTCTATTTTTCCATATTTTTCTTCTATATAATTTGTTTTGAATATTTTATAGAATAATGACCTGTCTTCCCACTAGTTAGTATATTGAGATCACAATCGGCCATTCATTGAGTTTTCATTTTAGATCTAGTATTTCCTCAGTTTGAGAATGTCTATTTGATTCTTGTTTTTATTGATTCTATTCCAAATGCCTTATAAAAATTCTCTATTCTGCCATCTATTCCTTTGCCATTCTCTCTCTCTCTACTTTCTTGAATATATTAATCACAGCTATTTAACAGTTCCTAACTGTTCATATCTGGACCACCTTATTTCTATAGTCTAATTGTTTGCTTAGTTATCTGTGATCTTGCTCCTCACATGTTTGATAATTTTCTATTGTATGCCACGCATTTTGAGGAAAGACTGTAAAGGCTCCATCTGACGCTTCCCCTCTCCTCTGCCAGGCATCAGGCAGGAGACCATTCCTCGGAGACTGACGGAACCAGGGCTTTGATACCAGTTGGGTCAGAGTTTGGTGAGACACGGTGTACTTCCAGCCAATGCCTGTTCTATGGTGAGACTCCAGGGACTTCAATGCCAGCCTAGCAGGTCTTTGTCTCTCTCCTCCACCTGGAAAGCCAGCAGGAGATCCACTGTCACTTAAATGGAGTATTTGTAACAATCACACAAAAATTCATTATCTGGTGGAAAAGCGAATATGTGCTTCTTCACATTCTGGGTCCCCAGACACCTCAACTGTGCCTCCAACAAGGAGCCGGTTGCTAGGAGACCAGCAGGCAAACTTCAAGAGACAAGTGGTTTCTACTTCTCTCTGAGTTCTGCGCGAAATCCCAGCCTAGGCCAGCCTTGTGGCACATCTAGAAAAATAAAAATGGGAACCTCACACACTCTCCATTCCATAACTCCAAGGTGACCTTGCACGTGTTGTTAGAGAAATAACAAAACTGTTTGTTAACATGCAGTGGAATACAGTCTCCACTTTAAGCTTCCCTTGTAACTGCTGTCTGCTTAGGATGTGGCTCAGATGTGCTGGGATGAAAGCCCGAGGCATTTGTAGAGGCTTCGTTCTTTTCCCTTTTGCGTTCCCTCTTCTGGAAATATGCAGGGGATGGGTTGGGCCACAGAAAGAAACCTAACAAATAAAAAAGAATAGGACTTAAATTTGCAATGTAACGACTCCACGTGGCTGGTCAATGGCTTGGATCACTTGGAAGGTATGGGAATCCAGTTCAATGATCCAAGCCCTAAAATATTCACAAAGAAAACATGCAGCATCGATAAGAGACGATGAAATAAAAAGGGCCCCGGGCCTGTCTAATTCTGTCCGTCCAGCGGCAGGTGGCGACCAGGATGTTGACACACCGAGAGGGGTCCCCCGTCTGCAGCCGCTTCCTAGCCTGGCAGCTTGTAAACAGGAACCCCGCCCAGCATCCTGGGCTGGGGATCCTGTGGTCTCCGCCAGCGCCAGCGTTTCCTAAAGATTTCCGTCTGGAACAGGCTGGCTCTGGATGAACACAGGCCTCTCCTTGATGCCCGAGAGAGCTAGGATGGTTGGAGGCACAGTCCAGCCTGCAGAGACGAAAATATTTACTATCCAGACTTTTCTAAAAAAGTGTGAGGAACTCCTCTTTAAATCAATGCCTAAAATTGAGACAATTTTGTTCTTCACTTAGAACAAAATATTTTTAAACAATATTTGTGAAACCAATGAAAAACATTCATCAACTTCAACTTTTCTGTTTTCTTCTTATGGTTCAACGATATGTGTAATAAGCGTTAGTTACCTAACAATTCAACGTGATGTTTGTCCCTAGTCCCTAGTACATTTGCTAAATGTATGATTTCTCACTTTATTACTCATACATGAATAATCTCATTTTGAATTCTTCACTCAAAAGAGAGGTTATTTCTTTACTTTTTATCCAAATTATATGATTTGGCCACTCTAGCATCAAATTTCAAAATCATTTCTGTTGAACTTTAGAAATATCCATTGTTTTCTGTAAATATTGCGCTGTAAACGCCATCAAAAGCGTCATGATATTTGTCCAAATATTAAACTTTTGATACTATTTCAGGCCTTCACATCCGTGTCCTCATCTTTGTTGGGTACCTGGACTAGTCGCTGTATCTGGTTTTCTTTCGTCGGTGTTAGTAATGGCATGAGTGCATTTGGACATGCAAACGTGCCCACTGACAATGTTTCCAGGTCTTAAAAACTCACAAAGTCCATTTCTCTGAAGATTTTTCTTTTCTCTTTTCAGTTTTTTTTTCTGAGCTCCACTCTCATATTCCCTATTTTTTTTTTTTTATCATCATCTTGGCTTGTTCTCATAGTTTCAAGGATCTAAAAAAAAATTAAATGTAGTGGTTTCTCAAGTACACACAATTTTAATGTATATTTCTCAAAAATGTAAATGACCACAAATCTATAATAAAAGTGTAATATGCCAATGAGACCGGACATCCTTCCGGGCGACCTTCCAGACTAAGCAGGGGCTTTGAGGGAAGCCTGGGTCCCAGGTGCCAGAGGGAAGGAAGGCCTACTCTTGCACGAATTTTGTGCATCGGGCCTCTAGTGTAAAAATAAAAAGGAATGGGCATCTTGCTTCAAACACGTTACCCCTCGCTCGGCCTTGACATACACACGTTACAAATGGTGGGAAGCTCTGCCATCAGAGGAGAGGAGAGGGGAATGGAGACTCCGGGCAGAAAGCCACGTGGAATGATTCACAGAAGTTCTCGTTGTCCTCTGACCGCCTTCCAGGTCGCAGCAAAGTCATACTGTGTCCCTTGCTCAGTGCTCTGAGGACACCTCTCCCTGAGACTCCCTCTCCCCCCCCAACCCGGTACCAGGTCTTTGAAAGAAACTGTGCTCTGGAGGTCACCTGGTCAGTGAGCGGGTCTCTCCCAGCCCCACCTGTTAGCTCAGAGGCTGAGGGGCTACGGGACCTGCTCAAATCCACAGTGGGGGGCTCCTGGCCCTGGGAGAGCCCCAGGTTCTGAGCCCAGTCCTGTGGCCTTCCATTTCCTCTGGCCCAGCTCTCCTCCCGTGAAGGCAAAACCCAGAAGAGACAGCAGAGGGCGCGCGCGGCCTGCTGTTGGCGCCCAGGCTGGGCTTAACCGAAGTGTAACTTTTCCAGCAGCTCGGCTCTTCCCCAGGGAACTTGGGCACAGAAAACAGAGCGCTGCTTCAGCGAATGGCTCCCCGGGGCGCACTGCGGTCTCCTCCCAGATCCATCGCCCACGTGGCCCACCCTCTTACAGCAGCTGCTCCTCGTCGTCGGGGGAAACACAGCTTTTGCCTATCAACTCCGGTGTTTCCCGGGCCGTACAGAGGGGACTCACCTACATTATGATTCTCTCCCAGCAGACAGGCCGCCGCCTGCCGGGAACGGAGTGCTTTCCTCTCCCCTGGGCTGGGGCCACGGCGCGTGGTTCATCCGTGGACGCGTGGACACGCGGGGGAGGAGCCCTGTGTCCGCGGGGCCCTCAGTCACCTGGTAGTAATGAGGCTGATCAGCCTCCGCCGAGGCTCTCCTTTTTAAAGGCAGCCCCGCCCTGCACTGTGAGCTACGGTAACACCGTAAGAGCAGGCGCAGCCTCCCTCACCCGCGCCAGGCCGGCCCGCAGCCGGGATTCTTGCTTCTCCTTTTCCTGCGGAGGAGCCCAGCTCTCCGCGGGGCCCCAGGTTGCGGGGTCCCAGGTTTGAGC
>NW_005357962.1:847214-967315 GCF_000412655.1 Myotis brandtii | reverse complement strand
GCAGGGCTGAGGTCTCAGCGCCGTGCGGGCGGCCTGGGCAACGGTGACCCAAGGAGCCGAGTCTGTCCTTGTCCTGCTCGGACGCGGGGAGCCGGACTGCTGGCCCCGAGGAGGAGGCCGTGGGACCGGGAAGGCCGGGAGGGGGGACAGGGTGCGTGTGGAGGCTGGGTGGTGGTAGTGGAGGTGGGGGGGGGGGGGTCCATAACTGGCTGAAGGGCCTCCCAGGGACCGTTTAAGGGGGGTCCCAGCCTGGGTGCTGGCGCGGCCTGCTCCCAGCCCCGGGCTGTCAGTGTCCTGTCCTCTCTCCCGGAGGCCGCGACCCACCGGCCTGGGACACACTTTGCCCTGAGTGACCGTCAGTCTCCTTCCAGGGCCCGGAGCCCTGAGCGCTGCGACACACACCCGTGTTACTGCAGGTCACAGGGAGCGCGGGTTCTGGTTTGAGTGCAAAAGACTCTCCCAGCGCTTGGAGCTTCCCCTGCACAGAGCGCCACGTGGGCAGGTGGGACACCCAGGTGGCCACAGACTGAAGGTGGTGCTGTGTGAACTTCCCGTCCCGGCTAGACCGACGACGGCACGCGTTTCCCTTGGGCCTCCAGGTACCCCTCCCCACACACACACCTCCAAGCTGCATCAGAGGGGAGGCGAAGTCGCAGCTGGCCGGGGAGGGTGTCCCTAGCCGGGGCAGGGGCATTGTTCACATCACCCCCAGTGCCTGGAAGCCTGAAGTCAGGGATGGGCTGGCCTTGTCTGGATGTAGAGAAGCACTTAGTTCTCGGGGGAAGTGGGTGTCCCTTTCGATAGCTTCTTTCTTTTTTTTAATCCTCACCTAAGTGATTTCCTGTCGATCTTTAGAGAGGAAAGGGAGAGAAAGAGGAGAGTGAGGGAAACATCGATGTGAGAGAGACATATCGATTGATTGCCTCCTGTACATGCCCCAACCCAGGGTGGGGATTGAGCTGCAGCCCAGGTATGTGCCCTTGACCGGAATTGAACCCGAGACCGACCGATGCACAGGCGACGCTCTAACCCCGGAGCCACACCGGCCAGGGCGCTAGTTCCTTTCTTAAAGTCACAAACCTGCTGGAGACGCTCACTGCGCCCTCCCAGCTGAGGGCTGCCCTTGGTCCCACTCCTGCTGCTCCTGTGGCCAGTGCCCTGGCAGGCTCAGGCCTGGGCCCGGCTGGCAGGGCTGGTGGCTGCCCAAAGGGGCGCAGGAGGGAGGTGCCAGGGAGTAGGCTGCTGGGTCTCCGCACTGAGCGCCCCTGGTTCTGCCTCCCCGAGATGACAGCAGAGGGTGTCGCGTCCCCACAAACAGCAATTCCGGCCTCACCTCCCTGTCATGGGAGCTGCAGAGCAGCTAGACATTCCGAGAGCATTGGCCGTGGCTCAGCCTCAGGAACTGCTGCCTGCTGGCTGGGGCCCCCGTGCCGCACCCCGGCCACCTCCTTGCCTGCCGGCCACTCTTCCCTGGTGGCCCTTCGCTGGCCTTTAGGAGGGCGTCAGCGCTGCCCCAAATAGCAAACCCCATGTTCTCAGGAATGAGTTGAGAACTCAGAGTCTTCGGGGTGTAAGCCGTCTCGGGACCCAGAACAACTGTGGACACTTGTCGGGGTTTGGGGTGGGGAGTCTTGGTCTTAGTAGGAAGAGGGGCTGGGCTGGAGGTTGATGTCCTCCCCCTGCGGGTTCCTTCCGATGGCTCTCTCCATGGCACTCAGTCCGGCTGGTGATAACCATGGAGGGGCATGTGTCTCGTCTGGTGAACCAGCCCGCGGGCCGGGACGAGGGCATGGAAGGAGCGAGCACCTCGGGCTTCGTGGTCCAGCGGCAAGGTGACCGGTCGTCCCCGCCCCTCGGGTGCCGTTAGTATTCCTGGCTCCTGGCTCCTGGCTCCTGATGGAATGTCCAGTGTTTCAGCCTTTTGTATTGAGATGTAATTGACATGTAACTTGTAGATTAGTTTCAGGTGAACAACAATATGACTCACTATTTGTGTACATTTTGAAATGATCACCGCAGTCAGTTAACACCCATCACCACACCGATTTAAAGGTTTTTTTTCCTGTGATGAGAACTTTTAAGATCTAGTCTCTTAGCAGTTTCCAAATGTACAATCCAGTATTGTTAACGATGGAGTCGCCGTGCGGCACGTCACATCTCTGTGACTCATTTACTTTACCAGCGGGAGCTGCACCACTCAGGAGCGGCCTCAGGTAGTGATGAAGCTTATTGCTCGCCCGCCCTGGCCCGGGTGGTTCTCAGATCTCTGTGCCGTCCAAGCAGCCCACTCGTTTTCAGTGGCTCCTGGGGTTGAGGGTGTGCCAAGACCCGTCAGGGTCCTGAAGGGGCGTGTCTCGGTCCGCACCTGGGTCCAGACTGACTGTGAGCCACACCTGGCAGCAGCTGCTGACGTGTGCGAATCTGCCTCCCAGGGGGGCCTGGGAGGTGACGTCTCTTGCCTCTGCCCTGAGCCCTGGGCCCTGAGCCCTTGGCCCCGGGTGGTAGCCAGTTCAGAACTGTTCTCTCCTTGCTGCCATCCCACTGAACTGTGAACACAGTCCTGCTGGGATCAGAGCCAGGTGACCGAGGGGACACCCCTGGGCGGCAGCCACAGAAACCAGGGCACCAGGTGCAGGCCCAGGCTTCCAGGAGACGCCAGCCTGTGCGGCGCGGAGAGGCACAGGGCGAAGAGAGCACCGGCCCTCCAGAGCCTTCCGAGAGGATTCCAGTTGCCCTTAGATGTGTCTAATTAGAAGCCTGTGTGTCTAATTAGAAGGCTGCCCCTCAGGCCACAGCTATGAAAACAAGCTAATGGGCCTTTTTCACAGGGAGACTGGGCGCCTCTCTGTGCCTCTCTGGGGGCCCTGGGAGGGGTAGCAGGTTAAGAACCCTTTCTCCATCTGCTACCGTCCTGGGGGCCCGTGGGCATAGTCGCCACTGGCCACCGAGCCAGGCAATCTAGAGGTGTCCCTTGGGCAGAGGGAGCTACTGATGAGCTGGAGGGAGGCAGGGGGAGGGGGCAGGGATGGTGCCTGCTCTTCAGGCCGAGGCTTTAAGATCAGCAAATAAGCCTCTTTCTCAGAAAGGCTGGGTGCTCTTCCGTCCACAGCCTCTGCTCCGGGCCCTGGGGTGGGGAGTTGTCCATGCGTGAGCCTTTAAGAACTATTCCTTAGTTTGCTGCAGCCTGTGGGTCTCGTGGACACAGCCCCCTGGGCTTTCTTTTTTTTTTTTTTTTTAAATTTTTTTTTTTTTTTTTTTAAATTTTTTTTTTTTTTTTTTTAAATTTTTTTTTTTTTTTTTTTAAATTTTTTTTTTTTTTTTTTTAAATTTTTTTTTTTTTTTTTTTAAATTTTTTTTTTTTTTTTTTTAAATATATTTTATTGATTTTTTACAGAGAGGAAGGGAGAGAGATAGAGAGTCAGAAACATCGATGGGAGAGAAACATCGATCAGCCGCCTCCCGCACATCTCCTACTGGGGATGTGCCCGCAACCCAGGCACATGCCCCCGACCGGAATCGAACCTGGGACCTTTCAGTCCGCAGGCCGACGCTCTATCCACTGAGCCAAACCGGTTTCGGCAGCCCCCTGGGCTTTCAAAGCTAGATGTTGTGGGGGCTTGTCGCTCAGGTGCAAGTCTTAAAAGCTGGGGTGCCAGATGCAGGGCTCAGGCCCTTTGCTCCCCAGGGAGAAGCTCAGGGGCGAGCCTGTGACTCACTCTATCGCGGTCGCCACGCTGGGGATGGGAGTTACGGCCACGTTACGGCTCAGGCCTCTCCTTGCCACTTCGACGGGAGTTTTTTGCCTTGGCCCAGTGTGTGGGAGTTGCTCAGCTAGTTCTGGGGTTTTTATTTTCGAGGCAATTGTTCCGTATGTAGCTGTACAGGTGTTGTGTTCGTGGGAGGAAGTGAATTCAGCACCTTCCCACACAGCCGTGTTGAACTAGAACCTGCTGTGGTGGTGCTGATGAGGCTTTAGGAGTCTGGGAGGGTAGCATGCCTCCCACGCGGGAACCGGAGGAGAGGCTGTGGGGAGTGCACAGTCTTTGACAAGCTTCTCCTTGGAGGTGGGTCCCTTTCCCTCCCTTTGACTCTGGGCCTGGCCATACACAGGCAAGGGTCCTGAAGCCACTTCGGGATCTAGCTTTTAAGAAAACTGGCAGCTTCCACCTGCGTCCCTTGGGGTCTTGAGTACCTGCTGGGAAGGGCCTGTGGAGAGGCTGAGATCCCATAGAGCAGTGATTCCCAAAGTGGGCGCTACCGCCCCCCGGTGGGCGCTGCAGCGATCCAGGGGGGCGGTGATGGCCACAGGTGCATTTGGGGGCGATGAGTAACTGCTATTAAAATTTTAAAAAAATTAATTTCCAGGGGCTGAGTAATATTTTTTCTGGAAAGGGGGCGGTAGGCCAAATAAGTTTGGGAACCACTGCCATAGAGGGTAAGGGCCAAGTCAAGCCCAGTTTCCTGCTGTCCCCACCGAGGGTCAGGAATGTGAGGGGAGCCATCCTGGGCGCTCTAAGCTGCCCACAGGGCACCAGCCATCCCAGTTCCTGCCACCTGGAGCAGGAGAATCCCCCAGTGGAGCCCTGCCCAAAGTCCTGAAAAGGTACAAATAAAATGGCGGTTGAAGCAACTAAGTACGCAATACAGGCATGCCCCACTTTATTGCACTCACTTTGTTGCATTCCACACGTTACAGTTGTACATGTTACAGTTGTACAAGCTGAAGGCGAGACCCTCCACCTGCGGACGAGTATGACTCACTTTATTGCGGTGGCCTGGGACGGAGCCCGCAATAGCTCTGAGGCAGGTGTGGAGTTGACGTGGCCACTGATCACCAGCGCCCTGGCTACAGGGAGAGGCCCTGACTAGGAACGCGTCTCCCAGGGGCGCTGCTGCGGGCCTGACAGGCAGTCGGGAGGCACTAGGGGTTTCGCCAGGGCTTACACTTGGGAGCTGGGCTTGTTTTGTTCCTCTCAGTCTGTTGTTCAGCAAGCAGCCTGCAAGGACCTTGGGCACAGTTTCCTCACAGATGGGCTGAGAGGGATAAACCGGAGCTCGCTGCTTTGCCTTTTGGTTGCTGAGAACAGTGACCGAATTTGAAATCCACGACTCCTGTGTGATCACGGATGGGACACAGCACCCGTAGCGGGATGTCCCAGCAACACCAGTGGTGGGGCCCGATTAGACCAGAGTGTAAAATCAACATCGCCGCAGTTTATCCTAAGGAAGGAAGGGCGTTACCTACGATATTTAGAAGTTGGTTTTGAAACAAGGAATTTCATTGGCTTCCACTAAGCAAATGCTTCCTGGTGAAGAAAAAGGAAAAGCTGGGTGCAGAGTGGGGTGAGCCTGTGTCAGTCATTGGCTCCGCTAACGGCAACTCTGCCCTCTCTCGCGAGACGCCCACCTGCTGGCCGGGCTCCACCTAGTGAGGAGCAGCCAAGGGTCAGGTAGCTCAGGCCCCACAACACCGGCACCTCGAACGCCCCGCCCTCTCCCTGCTCACATGAGCTCCAGGAGCTTTTTAAAGCGTAGGGTGGAGTTTCTCAGAGCAACTGGTTCAGGAACCATCCGTGTCATAAACACTGGGGTGCTTATTAAAATAAAGACTCTGTGGTCCCCCCCAGACCTATGATGCCAAGCTTCTGAGTCTAGAACTGAACAATAGGAATTCAAACCACATTTCCTGGTGGTGCTGACATCTGACAACCACCAGGGGGCACTCCCTTGATGGCTTGGGCTTTTCAAAGGCTTTTGTGCCTCCAGGTTTGGCCAAGGATGGGGCAGAGCAGATGTTTTCTGGACCTGAGATTCATAGGGAGGGCATCTGTGTGGTATGAGATTGCTGCAGCACTGCAAAGCCCCCTCTCCGCTGAGGGCCCCCAAAAGAGGGGGGTTCTCCTCGTTCTCTGGCCTTCAGGTGCACTGTAGTGTCTTCCCTGCCCCCAGCCCCACCCCATTTAGGACCCAGTGTCCACGGTGCTCACAGTCCAGGTCCCCGCAGCAAGGACCCAAGCACTCAGGCCGGGCAGGGGACCATGGTTGGGACCAATACAACGGAGAAAGTGCAGATAAAATACTGGCTCTGGAGTCGAAGGCCTGGTTGGGATCCCAGCTCTACCACTCACCAGAGGATTTACTGCAAACAAAGGATCTGACCTCTCTACGCTTCAGTTTCTTGTTTTGTAAAATGAAGAAATGACAGCACCCACCTCACAGGACCATCGTGAGGACTCTTGGGACTAATGCACACAACGCACTCGTGTCCTTAATACAGATTATAGATGACTAGAGGCCCACCACGCGAAATCGCACGAGACCCAGACCCAGCGCCGCGGGACACAGCGTCAAGTCCCCGCCCACCCGCGCGCACCTCACCGTGCACACAACCCACCCACCTTGAAGACAGTTGTGGATGGAGATAAGAATGAGGAACCTGGCCACCCTCCAGCACCAAAATCATGTAAGTGAAGGGTACCTAACTCTCCGTAGTTGACAAGTTGTTGAAATGTAGGAACAAAATCAAATGGGAGACATAGTCTTTGGGGTTACTCTTGCTAATGTTCCTTTTAATCAGAAAGGCACACAGACTTTGAGGCATAACATATAATAACTAGAGGCCCGGTGCATGAAATTTGTGCATGGGGGGGGGGGTCCCCTCAGCCCAGCCTGCACCCTCTCCAATCCGGGACCCCTCGAGGGATGTCTGACTGCCGGTTTAGGTCATTCCTTACTAACACCCCTGCAGACCTGATTGCCCCATGCAGCCTGCTGTTCAATCATTTGGTCATCCCTCACTAACCACCCTGCCGGCCTGGTTGCCCCACACAGCCTGCTGTTCGGTTGTTACTGTGATGGAGTCCTGGCAATTTGCATACTACTCTATTATTAGTATAGATTATAGCCCAGAGGCCATGACACGTGAGGAGAAAAGGAAAGAACAGGGAATTTTTGTCCTAGGGAAGAAATTACATTGGGAAGACTTGATATTTTTCAACACTTCTCCAACATATTAATGATTATTACTTGAGAAGAGAAATTAATAGTTGTTTGTATAATTTGAAGTGGTAGGACCAGGAATAGTTATAAAAATTAAAGGAAAATGGCTGTTCTATGGGTAAAGGAAGGCCTTGAAAGAGAAGTTGGGAGGCAAAATGTGCTGCCTTAGGAATGTGCTGAGCTCCCCATCACTGGACATGCTCACATCCAGGTGGCTGAACATGTAGCTGGATGATGAAGAAGAGATGGAATCCTGGACTGGGAGGGGACACTGTACAATTTTAAATAGAGGTCCCTTTCCATCTTGGGTCTGTGACTCATGACTCCAAGTTTATTTAAAGAGCACGAATCCATTAGAAAAGGGGGAAGGATGGCATTTTCACAAAGTGGTTCCTGGTCTGTCTTCTCGGCTTCCAGCCCAGGAAATCACCACTGATCAACTACCCGAGACAGTAATCTGTTTCCTGCAACTCACCGTCATTGATCCCAGCTTTTGCCTCTAGAACCACAGAGATCACCCCTGGTTTGTCCTTCATACCACGGCGTGTCAAACACTTAAAGATGGTGGTCAGCAACTCTGACCTGCCTACCCCACCATGTCTTTTCTCTTTGGGGGTAGAATTGCTTATTCCCACTGCCTGCAGGTGAAGTCCTAGTCCTATTCTAGCTGGAATCTTTGTTTTCTTTTATTGGGGTGACATCTATACTAGTAATAGAGGAATATGCAAATTGTCTGGGACGCTGTCACAGTAACAGTAATGACCAAACAGCAGGCTGCATGGGGTGACAAGGCCAGCAGGGGGCTTAGTGAGGAATGACCAAACTACTGAACAGCAGGCTGCGTGGGGTGACCAGGCCAGTGGGGGGGGGGCAGTTGGGGGCTATCAGGCAGGCAGGCAGGTGAGCAGTTAGGAGCCAGCAGTCCCGGATTGTGAGAGGGATGTCCGACTGCCGGTTTAGGCCCTAGGATCGAGCCTAAACTGGCAGTCATACATCCCCCCAGGGGTCCCAGATTGGAGAGGGTACAGGCTGGGCTGAGAGGACGTACCCCCCTCCCCTCCCCCATGCACGAATTTCGTGCACCGGGCCTCTAGTTGGTTAATAAAATTACATAGGTTTCAGGTGTACAATTCTATAACACATCATCCAAGAATTGTATGGTGTGTTCACCACCCCAAGGTGGAATCCTTACTGTTAAGCAAGACGGCAGTTACAGTGCATATGTCCATAGGCAGAGCCTCATTAATTTGAAATGTGCTTGTGTTGGGCTGAATTATCTTTGTACCAACGGAAACAAAAGAGTTTGCTAAGCATATTCATTGTCTTAAGATTGCAGAGCAAGTCAAACGCTTTAAGCTCTTGAGAAAAATTACTAGGTCAGTTACAAATCCTTCCTAGCAGTTCCCAAGAAAAGTGACTAAAGGACCACCTCCAGGCACCTTTATTAGTCACTTCTAGTTTGCTATTGAACTTGAATAGAACTCCCTTCCTAAATGTGTTTTCTAAGAGCTTTCACTCCCAGGAACACAGGGTAGGTGTAGTGTGTGTGTGTGTGTGTGTGTGTGTGTGTGTGTATGTATGCATGCATGCATGTATGTGTGTGTGTGTGAACAATGGTGCTGGGGTTGGGGAAGGAAATGGATAACTTGTTTTTGCGATGGGATCCAGAGGATACCGACTCAAATGTCTACCCTTTGGGCTGGTTACCTAAGTGTGTGCAGTGAGCTGGAGCATGTGAGGCAGCAGGGAGGTTTCAGGGCTGAAGTGCAGGACACACACCTCCCAAGCCATTTTCCCTTCTGCAAAGGGAGCTGGATTTTGTTGGCGGATAGCTATTTGGTGATGCTTTTCTTACATGCCGATTTACAGAAACACTGAGAGGTGTGTCTGGGTGTCTCACTAAGAGAGTCAGGGGAGTGCTAACAAGATTAAAAAACAAGAACGTGTAGAGGGATCAGCCCATTTAAAAGAAGACAGCACTTCAGTTAAGGAAAAGGAATGAGAGATGCATCCCAGAACACATGAGGAGGTCCCTTACACACTGTATTTACCTAAAGATACTAAGTAAGGTGCCCAAGGGGTATGTGCCTGGGAGATCAAGCTGAAGACCGATCGGAAGGCACAAACTGAAGAGTAAAATGAGCTGCATGTTTAAGGCAGGACTGTGCCTGGCAGAGGAGCTGTTGAAGATGCATGAGATGTGTTCCTTTAGAGCAGCGGTTCTCAACCTGTGGGTCGCGACCCCTTTGGTGGTTGAACACATATCAGATATTTACATTATGATTCATAACAGTAGCAACATTACAGTTATGAAGTAGCAACGAAAATAATTTTATGGTTGTGGGTCACCACAACATGAGGAACTGTATTAAAGGGTCGTGGCATTAGGAAGGTTGAGAACCATTGCTTTAGAGGAAGGTAGGAAGGAAATCTGAGATGTGTTGACAGCATTGAAGGCAAGCGCCACTGATGAGGTGTGATGAGAGGAGGAGAAGGTGCAAGCTCTCTTCTGTCTCAGGTGTGATGAGTCAGATGCATGAAGGCAAGGCAGGAGGCGATGTTGGATTTGCAAGGTTGGAGGAATGGACAGGCTACTCGGAGAAGGAATCACAGGATGGCTGGGGAGAAGTGGGAGAGCTGCAGAAAGGTGAGCAAGAATGGGCCAAAGCACTAGAACATAAAACCAAGTTTCTAATGATCTCGGAAAAGACACCCGGCGTCTCCGAGTCTTTGAGCTGCAGCTTACCTACCTACATAGCAGATAAGCAGCCCTTCTTTTTGTCCGTTCCGGGGCAGAGAAAATGTGCTGTTCTGCAACAGAAGGATTTAGGTAAAGATTTCTTCTTGTTTATTTAGTTAACTTTTTATTGAGCTTTTTCATTAAAGTATAGTTGACATACAATATTATAGTAGCTTTGGGTAATACAACATGGTGGTTTGATATTGCTATACCTTACAATGTGATTCCTATAAGTCTAGTAACCAACTGTCTATACAAAGTATTGGTGTTACTGATGATATTCCCTGTGCTGTATATTACATCCCATGAGTTATTTATTTTATAACTGGAAGTTTGTCACTCCTCCCAGTTACCTTTTCACCCATCCCCTCCAACCCTCTCCCCTCTGGCAATCATCAGTTTGTTCTATCTATGAATCTGTTTCTGTTTTGTTTTGCTTTGTTTGTATGTTTATTTTGTTTTAGTTTAGATTCCACATATAAGTGAAATCATACTGTATTTGTCTTTCTGTCTGATTTATTGCTCTTAGTATAATACCCTGTCCATCCATGTTGTCGCAAATGGCAAGATTTTATTCTTTAGTACTGTGGAATAATATTTCAGTGTGTATCTATATAAATACTATGTTGAAAAAAGTGGTGAAAGTGTGGAGTCCTTGTCTTTTCCTGATATTAGAGGTTATGTTAATGTAGTGTTTCACATTGATTTGCGGGTATTGAACCATCCTTCCATTGTGGAATAAATCCCACTTGGTCATGGTGTATGATCCTTTTCATATATTGTTGAATTTGGTTTGCTAATGTTTTGTTGAGGATTTTACATCTATGTTCATCAGGGATAGTGGCCTGTAATTTTCTCTTTTTGTAGTGTCTTTGATTTTAATATCAGGATAATGTTGACCTAGTAGAATGAGTTTGAAAGCATTTATTTCTCTTCAATGTTTTGAATAGTTTGAGAAGGAAAGCTATTGATTTTTCTTTAAATGTTTGGTAGGATTTACTGTGAAGCTGTCTGGTTCTGGACTTTTGTTTATTGAGAGTTTTTAAAAATTACTGCAATCAATTTTGTTACTAGTCATTGGTCTGTTCAGACTTTCTGTTTGTTTCTGGTTCAGTCTTGGAAGATTGTATGTTTCTAAAATTTACCCATTCCTTCTAGGTTGTCCAATGGTTTGGCATATAATTGTTCACAGCATTCTTTTATGACACTTTGTATTTCTATGGTATTGGTTGTCACTTCTCTTTTGTTGTTGATTTTATGTATTTGGGCTCTCTCTCATTTTTTCTTGACGAATCTGATTAGAGGATTGTCAATTTTATTTATGCTTTCAAAGAACTAGCTCTTAGTTTAATTGATCTTTTCTTAAGTCTCTACTTCATTTATTGCCACTCTGATCTTTATTATTTCCTTCTCTACTTACTTTGGGTTTTGCTTGTTCTTTTTTCTAGTTCCTTGAGGTGTAAAGTTAGATTGTTTATTGGAGACTTTTCCTGCCTTGTGAAGTAGGCCTGTATAGCTATGAACTTCCTCCTTAGAACTGCTTTTGCTGCCTCCCATACATTTTGGAAAGTTATTTTCATTTGTCTCAAGGTATTTTTTGATTTCTTGCTTGAATTCCTCTTCGATCCATTGGTTGTTTAGTAGCATGCTGTTTAATCTCCACATATTCGTGTTTTTCCTTTTTCTTCCAGTAGTTGATTTCTAGTTTCCTATCGTTGTGGTTGAAAAAACTTGCTTGATATAATTTTAATCTTCTTGAATTTGTTGAGACTTTTTTTGTGGCCTAATATAGGGTCTATCCTAGAAAATGTTCTATGTACACTTGAGAGAGACATGTATTCTGCAGTTTTGGGATGAAATGCTCTATAAATGTCTATTAAACTGATCTGATCTTATGTGACATTTCAGGTCATTTCCTTATTAATGTTCTGCTTGGATGATCTATCCACTGAGATAAGTGGGGGTGTTAAAGTCTCCAACTATTATTGTATTACTGTTCATTTCTGCCTTGTTGTCCACTAATATTTGCTTTAAGTATAAAGCTGCTCCTATGTTGGGTGTGTAGATATTTACAATCGTTATATCCTCTTCTTGGACTGGCCCTTGAATCATTATGTAATGCCCTTCTTTTTCTCTATTTACAGTCTTTGTCTTAAAGTCTATTCTGTCCTGATATGAGTACTGGACCCAGCTTTCTCTTCATTTCTATTTGCATGGAATATCTTTTTCCATCCTTTCACTTTCAGTCTGTGTCTTTTGATCTGAAGTCAGTCTTTTGTAGGCAGCATATAGATTGGCTTTATTTTTATCCATTCAGCCCATGTATTTTGATTGAAGCATTTAGTCCATTTATATTTAAATTAGTTATTGATGGGTATGTACTTATTGCCATTTTGTTAATTGTACATATTTTGGTTGTTTTTGTAGTTCTATTTTTCCCACCTCTGCTCTTGACCTCTTTCTTTATGGTTTGCTGGTTTTCTTTAGTGTTACGTTTCGGTTCCTTTCTCTTTATTTTCTGTGTATCTTTTGCAGGTTCTTGGTTTGTGGTTACCATGAAGTTCATATGCATTGACCTGTATCTATTTTAAGCCGTGTATTTTAAGCTGATAGGCATTTTAAGTTCAAACACATAAAAGCACTACAGTTTTACTCCCCCCTCCACACTTTGTTTTCAACATTATATTTTAAATATTTTCATTTATGTAGCCCCTAACTACTTATTGTAGTTATAGTGGATTTTGATGTTTTTCTTTTAACCTTCATGCTAGCTTTTTAAGTGGAAGGTTCACAGCCTTTACTATATATTTGCCTTTACCAGCGAGATCTTTTCTTTCACATGTTTATTTCAGGTTATGGCCTTTTCTTTTCCATGTAAAGAAGACCCTTTAACATTTCTTGCAAAGTTGACTTAGTGGTGATGAACTCCTGTAGCTTTTACTTGTCTTGGAAACTCTCTCTCCTCCAATTCTGAATGATGGCCTTGCCTTGTAGAGAGTATTCTAGACTGTAGGCTCTTTCCTTTTGGCACTTTAATGTAGCCTGCCTCTCCCTCGGGCCTGTGAAGTTTCTGCTGAGAAATCAGTGGGTAGGCTTTTGGGGTTTCCCTTTTAATCTTGTTGCATTCAAGATTCTCTATTTTAACTTTTGCCATTTTATAATATGTCTTGGTGAGGGTCTCCTTGAGTTCACCTTGGTTGGGACTCTGTGCATCCTGGACCTAGACGTCTGTTTCCTTCCCCAGTTTAGGAAAATTTTCAGCCATTATTTCTTCAAATAGGTTTTCTGCCCCTTTCTCTTCCTTCTGGTACCCTGATAATGTAAATGTTAGTATACTTGATGTTTTCCCAGAGGTCCCTTCAACTATCTTCATTTTTTAAAAATTGTTTCTTTTTGTTGTTCTAATTGGGTGATTTCTGCTATTCTGTCTCCTGGTCCACTAATTTGTTCTTCAGTATAATCTAATCTGCTATTGATTCCCTCTAGTGTACTTTTTAAAAAATTGATTTTTTACAGAGAGGAAGGGAGAGGGAGAGTTAGAAACATCGATGAGAGAGAAACATCGATCAGCTGCCTCCTGCACACCCCCTACTGGGGATGTGCCTGCAATCAAGGTACATGCCCTTGACCAGAATCGAACTTGGGACCCTTTAGTCTGCAGGCTGACACTCTATCCACTGAACCAAACTGGTTAGGGCTCTAGTGTACTTTTCTTTCAGTTATTGTATTTTTTTTCCCTCTGATTGGTTCTTTTAAAATATTTTCTAAATCTTTGTTAAAGTTTGCACTGTGTTCCCCTATTCCAAGTTGGGTGAGCATCCTTATGACCATTACTTTGAATTCTTTATCAGGTACTTATCTCCATGTCAGGGCTTTCTCCTGGTTTTATTTTCCTGTTTTTTCATTGGGACATATTTCTTTGTCTCCTCACTTTGACTTTCTGCATTTGTTTCTATTAATTGGATGAAACAGCGACCTCTCCTGACATTGAAGGAGTAGCCTTGCATAGAAGTGACGTCTGTGTAGGCTGAGTTCCAG
Source organism: Myotis brandtii (assembly GCF_000412655.1). NCBI lineage: Eukaryota > Metazoa > Chordata > Mammalia > Chiroptera > Vespertilionidae > Myotis > Myotis brandtii. The sequence continues at coordinate 953,538 of NW_005357962.1, read as the reverse complement.
GTGGCTCTGGCAGGCTGACTGCAATTGAAGTGGTCACTCATGTGCCAGGGGTGCCTTGGCAGGCCAACTGCTGGAGCTGGAGCTGGTGCTGGCCAAGCTCTCCTGAGGCATGTGGCTCTGGGGACACCCTGGTGGCCAGCTGGCTGGAGCTGGAGCAGGCACAGGGCAGAGCAGTTTTATTGCTGTGCTCAGGGCAGGTGAATCTGCACAGGAGACCCTAAGTGATACCCTTCCTTACTGCAAGGTTGCCCCATTGGGGTAGTGGTCCCACAGTCTCTATCTCTCCTACCCTTCTCTATGCGTCTCTCTCTCTCATTTGATGAGCAGAAGCTGTTCAACCAGCCCTTGGTGGTTCTTCAGGAGAAACTGATCTGTAGGTAGGTATATATTTGCTGTGTTCATGGGAGGAGGGGAGTTCAAGGTCTTTCTTACTCCACTACTAGTTTATAAATATACATTTTTGGTTAGCTCTCACCTGAGGATATTTTTTCCATTTTTTTTTTTTGAGAGGAAGGAGAGAGAGAGGTTGATTGGTTGCCTTTTGCACGCACTAGGTATTGAATCTGCAACCCAGGTACATGCCCTTGACCAGGAATCAAATATCTGACCATTCAGTGTGTGGGTCGATGCTCTAACCACTAAGCACATGGGCCAGGGCTCTGCTCCGCTACCCTCCAAGTAAAGAATTCTTAATAGTTTTGGGCCGGTCTGAGGGCAGTAGGGAAATTTTGGTTTAGTGATTTGAAGTTGGATAGGTTCTTGGAGATTGGGGTAAGCTGACTGAGGTGATTTGAAAGTCAGTGACTGGAATCCAGCTCTCCTTGCCTGGAACCAGATCTGAATTTGAACCCCTGTGTGGCCACACACCCTGGGCCTGGCTGGTGGTTCTTCCACTGCCACGCCAGGTCCTGCTTTCCTCAGCATCCAAACTGTCAGCCCCCAAAGTCACGAGGTCATTCCTTGCCAACCTGGTAACTAGTCTCATACAATTACCGGTGGGTGGGGAGGACATGCCAGTCTGTCCAGGTAACACAGGAATTAAAACAGTCATGGCAGAAAGTTTCATATAAAAGTGGCTTTAAATTTCCTTTTTAGTAAAAATGAAAAAAAAAAAAAGCCTTCTTTTACCTAACTACACTCTCTTTGGCTATCCTTAAGCCTATTTCCCCCTGTAAGGTACTCTGTGGTCAGCTAACCTGTCAAAATAACACTCAGATATCTGGACATAGTTAAGTGCCTTGTGCTATAGTATCTATTTTTTAAAAATCATGAATGGGTATGGCTATCCTCCAGTTACCCCTTTTCTCCAAAAGCCCTGCCTCTAAGCCATCACCTGGGAAACTGTAGAAACTATAAACTCTAAGCTTCCACCCCGACTTGCTAAATTACAGATGCTGGGGATGTGGCTGAGTGACGCTGACGCAATCATGTATTGGAAAAGCCTTCACATATTGGAGATGGAGGTCAGGGGAGACATGCTTGACTGTCTTCAATTCCCAGTCACTGGCTTTACACAGGATTCTATTTAATCCTCAAAATAGTATGTAGATAAGGCCACTACTATTTCACCAGATGAGCAAACCAAACTAAAAAAAGATTAGATAGCCCTAGCTGGGTTGGCTCAGTGGATAGAGCATCAGCCTGCGGACCAAAGGGTCTCAGGTTCAATTCCAGTCAAAGGCACGTACCTTGGTTGCAGGCTCCTCCCCAGCCTGGGCCCTGGTCGGAGCTCATGTAGGAGGCGACCAATTGATATGTTTCTCTCACATTGATGTTTCTGTCTTTCCCTCTCTCTTCCACTCTCCCTAAAAATCAATGGAAAAATATCCTCAGGTGATGATTAACAAAAAAAAAAAAAAGAAAAAAAAAAGAAGTTCGCTAATTTACCTAAAGACACAGTGCTACATAATGGCTGGGATTTGAGTCCCAGTCTAAGTCAAATGTCTTTTTCTAATCAGAGAATGACAATTCCATATGGACAGGTCATTAGTGGCATCATTCCTATGGGGGAAAGGCAGCCACATTGTGGTATCACGCTTTAGAAACCACAGCTGGTGTGGAACAGCGTGCACGTGTGTGTGTGGGTCTGTAAGGCGAGCCTTCTTGCACTTGAACCTATTTGGCTCAGCGTGGGGGAGCAGCACCAGGTTGCTGCTGGAACATGTCTGCTGTGAGACCGGATGGACTCCGTGCAGGTCACTCTTCCACTTTTAACTGAAGCTCTGCCCTCAGACGCTCACTTTTATCCCCACGTGGAGTTACTACTCCAACCCAATCCGATCTGTTTACAACCTGCAGTTCATTTCCAGTGCAATCGGCCCCTCCAGCCAGCTCCTGAAGGAGGACCCTCGATCATTGTAGGCCGATGGCACTTTCTCCCAGGAACTGCCAACCGATGACCGAGGCCTTCAGAAATAATGTAGACACCCTCCAAACCAGGTAAGGATCATGGTTCTCAACCTTCTGGCCCTTTAAATACAGTTCCTCATGTTGTGACCCAACCATAAAATTATTTTCGTTGCTACTTTGTAACTGTAATGTTGCTACTGTTATGAATCGTAATGTAAATATCTGATATGCAGGATGGTCTTAGGCGACCCCTGTGAAAGGGTCATTCAACCGCCAAAGGGGTCGTGACCCACAGGTTGAGAAACACTGGAACAGACCGCTTTAGCATGTCAATCAGAGTATCTCGTGGCATCTGGCGTCACCCCGTGCTGTTAATTCTAGAATCTGTAGAATTGTTGCACCAATTAAAAGGAAGAAACTCTGTTAGCTCTCAATTAGCTGCACCACTGGAGAGGAACAGTGACGTGGTAGATTTTGCAATTTTGTTTTCTTTGGCTTCGGAATGCACTATTTTCTCAGTAGATTAACTTTTCTAATTATATTTTGCACAGCCTAATATTAACTGGCATTTGTATTTCCTGAGCACACAACATCTAACACTGAGTTGGGGACACAGTAGCGGCCAAAACTGTGCTGGTCTCAGGGAATGACAGTGCTGTTGTGGAAAATCCACACGTGGATAATGAACAGAGAACTAATTATAAAGTGCTCTGCAAATATTAAATCTGCAGCAGAGAAGGCAAATTAGGAATTCTCCACGGACATGTGAACAGAGATTAAACAAGCTTATTGAAATTCTAAAAGGAACAGAAACTTCCAAGAATCGTCTTTCGCGTTAATGGAGCCAGATGAAAAGATGAGGCCAGTGTGTGACTGGGTGGTCGTTCAAACAAGAAAACCTCAAGCAGTAATACCAATGCGTTTTACAAGAGCGTTTAAAATGAATTTTATTGTTGGACTTTTACAAGTAGTCTTTAAAGGCTTCAAACAAGAACTCTGTTGCAAAACTCTAATAAATAGCTTGCCCCAAGTCCCCAAACAAAATGTAAATCAAAGTAAAAACTAAACTCAGGCGGATAAGCAAGCCTTCAGAATGCTTAAATGCTAGTGACATTTCTCATTGATACAGAGATATCAGGCAATGTACAATCTCCTTCACACACGTCAGAGACCACTGAGATCTTTACAGAGCACTCTGAAATCTTCCCATTTCCATGATAGAAATGTCACCAGAAAAAAAAAATCCCATGGAGAAATCACAATCATGAGTGAAACTGTAGCATAGAAGTCTGGGGCTGGGGTTCGGGGAGAGAGGAAAACCCACCCTGTTTCTTTCAGGGCTGGAGTGAGGAATGAGTCGGGGTTCCTTGGGGCAGGGAACGCCCAAGCAGATGACACTAGATCGCTGCACGTCCCCCCTGAAAGGGCACAGGTGTCAGCTTCCTGACAATTATGAAGGCTAGAAACAGGGCCGCCAGGGGCTCCCCTGGGGTCAACACTGCTGGGCCCAGTGTGTGCTCTGCGGGGCCCAGGGCCTTGGAACAGCGGCCCCAAGCAGCTGCATCACTAGGCAGGAGAAGGAGCACAGGGACCATTTCTGCAGCAGAACCCTTTGATGGCCGCAGAGGATGCAGAAAATGCCGTGCTTCGGGTGCACACTGGGACATGCAGGTTTCAGAAGCCCATTCCACCATCACAGTCATTGCTCCTAAGAAGCAAGTACTAAAATTCACAATTTAACATCCGCTTTTCCTAGTTTCAGATACTTGGGAAATCTTGCTTTGGAGACAAGGGTTTATTAATTTTTTAATATGGTCATTTTGAGTGAGCTAAAAATACAATTTTGCTGCCTTTTTCATCGTTTAAAAATCTCCAACACGATACTTTTGGCCAAAATGCTACAGATAATATTGCAGGTTGAAAGAATTCTGAAATCAGTGTTTGGAGCCTGGAAGCTGCAGGGAGGCCGATTCCAATTGGGTGGGATTCACTTAAGCCAAACCGAGGGCTCTCGCTCCGAGGAGCACACAGCACCTGGGGCCATCTCCCCCGGAAAGGAAGGAGGGAATGAGGGCACAAGGCAGGACTTGAGGGGCGTGGCCTGCAGGCAAGGCTGCCTCTCTCGGGTAGGGCTTTGCTGTAGGATAATAACCCGGTCCTGCCAGTCTTTGCAGGACAGGAACCAACAGCAGGGGCTCCTGCACGAGTCAGCAGCAGAGGCAGGCCCTCCCTCCCCAGCATTTTAGGAATGCAGGTAAGGAAACCCCTTCCCCAAATACACAATTTTTAAAACCTTTTACTTTCCTAGGAACAATGACATTTGTCAAGATAATGAGGGATGGGTTGCTGGGGTTACCTGAAATAGTTAAGAAAGAGCCGAAGGAAATAGAGGCAGATAAGCCGGGGAACCTTGTCCTAGGCCCAGTTTCTTTTTAAATACGTAACAGATAAAGATATTGTGCAAAAAAATAAAGACATTCACATTTTAGCAGTTAAACTTTATTTTACTTTTTAAAATTTTTACTTTTTTGTTTTTCTTTTCTACAAAAGGCAGACAATGATTGTTGATCTGCAATTGTTGTGTGTGTGTGTCCCCCCAAAAGTGGGCCGAGTAGGTAGGAAGCTGAGCGGGGAGTCTGAGAACGCTCAATGGCATGACCAGGGCCTGCACAGCTCCGGCCGCTCCGGGCCCGCCTGCCCTAGCTCATGTCGATGGTGTTGAAGGCCCACTCCGTGAACTTCTTCAGCTTGTCGGAGGCGTTCTGGGACTCCTCCTGCAGCCTCAGGTTGTCCTCGCGCAGGTGCTGGACTTCTGCCTGAAGGTGGGCTTTGTCTTCTTTTTCCTGAGGCAGAGAGAAAAGGACTGAGCACGGCACCCACCTGGCCAGGCTGCCGGGGAGAGTGGCTGTGGGTCTGTCTGCACCCTCCGCCCGTGTCCACTCTTCCTGCCACTAAACTTCTGTAGCCAGGCCTCGTCCTGGGTGTTCAGATCCGCTCACCCAGGGAGCAAGACTGCCAGATTCACTACAGTTTATCTTGGAATGTAAACAATGTGTTTTAATGTCTTTGTTCATAAGGACTGTCTTGCAGTTTAGACTGCTGTTCTGGTGGCTGCTGCCTTAATATAGTCAAAGCCGCTCGAGAAATAAGACAAGGTGAAGGTCTCTCGGCACGGAGGCGCGGCCACAATGACAACATGTGGGTCTGGGCTTCTGACCCACGTACAGGGGTGGGAAGCTCAGAGGGGGCGGCTGAGGCTCGAGGCTTCCACAACGGGAACGTGTGAAGGCCTTCTTGCACTACGTGGCCAGTGGGAACCGAGCTCCAAGGAGCCCCCCAAACACCCACCTCTTACCCCACTAAGGAACATGATGTAGAGGGGCCGGCCGCCTGAGAAGACGCCTACCTTCTTCAGGTCTTCCCGAAGCATCTTCAGCATCCCCTCCAGCTGGTCCACCTTAGAGGCCAGAGTGGGAGAGGAGTCCTTACTGCTGGAACGAGAAACAGTCCACGTTGGCGGGAGCCTCCCGGCGGGGTTTGTTTGGCATTTTTTAAAAATGAGGCGGCTGTATTTGTAACATGGTTTTCAATGTCAAATTACTCAGGATGGCAACCCAATGTGCATGTTCACTTTAAAAAAGAAAATGGTCATCTCAACAAAAGGTCGTACAAGCAGGAACTACAGCCAATCCATGGCTTCCTTTGTTCCAGAGGCTGCATTTTTATAACAAAAGAGCACAGGACAATGAGTAAAAATGGTCTCCGTGGCAGCGCGCTTTCTGGCAGGTTCACTGGGAACAGTGCCACAACTCCTGTCTGCAGCGGCCTTAGGAAGAGGGGCTGATGTAAGTGCCACCTCGGGGCAACAAGGAGGCAGGGCTCGGGTCCCCAGAAAATAGTCTGTGACCACTATCCAGCTGTAAGTTACTGGGCTCACATCTTAAAAAGAGTCTAAATATCTTTACTTTTAAAATAAGACTACATGTTTCAGAAGCTTGTCAGCCTACCCTTAATGTCTTATATTCTTTGCTATTATGATCAGCAAGCTAGACACATAATTTTTTTTAAATACATTTTTATTATTTCAGAGAGGAAGGGAGAGGGAGAAAGAAATAGAAACATCAATGATGAGAAAGAATTATCAATCGGCTGCCTCCTGCATGCCCCCCACTGGGGATCGAGCCCGCAACCCAGGCATGTGCCCTTGCCTGGAAGTGAACCCGGGACCCTTCAGTCCGCAGACTGACGCTCTATCCACTGAGCCAAACCAGCTGGGTGACACACAATTTTCTTATTCTCTGTGTCCCAGGGCTGACCACTGAGATGCTGTAATATACAGTAAGTTCGCACTTAACACCACGCATAGAATCTGCAACATTAAGTGAAACAACATGTAACAACCAATTTTGCCACAGGCTCATTGACATAACCAAGAGTTAAGTTGCTTCGGCATCTCATCAACGTTACAATGAAATGATGTTTTCAAGGACCGCTGGTATAATAATGTCACACGTACATCCACTATCCTCACCACCTGGAACGGAGGGGAAAACGCCTGCCTCTGCACGTTACACAGAAGTCAAGTCCATGTTCTTAGCTCACAAGAAAACCCTCTGGGACTCAGTTATTGCTCATTTATTTTACATACACTCTTAGGTACCCCGTGGCCCAGACCTAGTGCAGAGCTGGAGCTGCCAGGACGCAGGCACATTCATAAGCATGACCGACAGGCAGCTGCGGAAGGGACTTGAGGGCTAACCACACAGGAATCTGGGGATGTTTTAGCACAAATGACCCTTCTTACCCTGCTTCCTAACGCCAAGGATATGAGTGTATAAAGCATTAAATAAAGAATATTCGTAATTCCCATTCTCAGCTACCAAGGGCGGGTTAACTGTGTTTACAGTGTTCAGTTACAGGTGTTCTAACTGAAACAGGAGGAGCTGGCACTGCGCTGATGAGCCCCCAGCTCGTCTAGGGGCTGCTGTCTCCTCCCACAGCTGCTGATGTAGGTGACGTGTATGCAGGGGGGTGGCCTCACCTCTGGGTGACCCACCTGCTGTAGGACTTCATCTGGACCAGGGCCTGGTCCTCAAGCTGGTCGCTGTTGGATGCAGCACTCAAGGGGCGATGGTTTTCATCACTAGCAGCAAAGAAGGAGGCTCTCTGGACTGCAAAGGAGGCAGAAACACTCAGCAGCTGGGAAACATCCTGGGCTCTGAGTCAACATGTGGCCCACACTGATCCCCCAAGCTCACAGGAAAAGCAGCTGTTCTAAGCTGCAACAGGACAGTAGCATTGTAACTGTCCTTTAAAATAGTTGCTGTGCATCCATTTTAGTCCCCCTTTTCTCTTGTCAAATTCTCCCTCTGTCCAATGCTTCCCTGGAAACAGGCCTTGTGCCAAGTTTCCAGCCCAGGCTTCCCACTCAGTGGTGACGTCAAGTGCATCAGGAGCTCGGATTGGGCTTCCTGAGGCTCCCAGGGCCACCCGGTGGGCTGGACCAAGCCCACACCCGTGTGCTCCCAAGTGTCCCAACTTAACCCTCGAGCCAAGAAAACAGAATCAAGTTTAAAAACTCCCATTAGAAACACAAAATGTCTACCATTCTGTATGTACAGTCAGGGCAGGAGAGACGGTCAGACAGGCCCCAGGCTTCCCTGAGCCCCCACTGCCCTGGTTCCAGCCTCACAGCAGAGAGAGGGCGGCGACCCCAGTGGCACAGAATGGGGGGCAGGAGGCTGGGAGAACCTGGCTGCACCCACTCGGACTCTGCCCCATGGGGCAGGTGGTATATGCACATGTATCGACGGTGTCTATATAAACGAGAGGGACCCACAGACTGAAGTTTAAAACCGAGTTAGTCCTGGGACTGCGGTCAGCTACATGGGGATTCCTTGCTGACTGCGTCATGGTGGCCTGACTTCCAAGGCCTAATCAATTTCTCCTGAAAACTGGCGCTTGTCTGAACAGCTACTTTCAATTCTTCAAAGAAGAGCAATAAACACCGCCCTGCTCCCCCAAGAAATCATCTGCTATCATCATCTTTTTGTTGTTGTTAATCCTCACCTGAGGATATTTTTCCATTGATTTTTAGAGAGAGTGGAAGGGAGGGGGAAAGACAGAGAGGGAGAGAGAAACATCGCTGTGAGAGAGACACATCGATTGGTTGCCTTCCGCCCCCCGCCCCCTCAAGCCTGCAACAAAGGTACGTGCCCTTGACCGGAATCAAACCTGCAACCCTTAGTCCTCAGGCCAGTGCTCTTTCCCCTGAGCCAAACCGGCTAGGGCCTGTCATCCTCCTTTTATGAAGAACGGAATGATGACCTCAGAATGAAGTCAGTTTATTCCAAAAAAGGCACCTGACAACCTATGTCAGCACACAAGACAGCACTGCAGTTTACATACGTCAGCGCCTTCGAAGGACCATGGGCCTAGGCAGGGGTGGGCAAACTTTTTGACTCGAGGGCCACAATGGGTTCTTAAACTGGACCGGAGGGCCGGAACAAAAGCATGGATGGAGTGTTTGTGTGAACTAATATAAATTCAAAGTAAACATCATTACATAAAAGGGTACGGTCTTTTTCTTTTTAGTTTTATTCATTTCAAACGGGCCGGATCCGGCCCGCGGGCCGTAGTTTGCCCACGGCTGGCCTAGAGCAAGCACTGGGCAGGGGGCTGGCACGGGAACAACGCAGACAGGACATGTGCCACCACCCTTGGGAGGGATGAATGTGCGACAGGGGCGGGCCCAGCACCCTAACAGATCCCATGTGTGTTTAGCAATGATGTCCTGACGATGTGATGAAGGACCACATTTTTCTCCTTCAAGTGACAGTTGGGACCCCCTGCCCTTCCCACTCAGGGAGGGAAGGCACCATGTTATGAATTCCTCCGGAGAGGACACACCAGGCTCCACCTGACTGAATCAGAGGGTGTGAGCCCTGCTGAGCGCTCAGTAACAGCTCAGCTGGTCCTGGCTGTGCCGGTGATGGGCGGGGGCTGTCGCTGTGTCCAAGAACACAGAGTGAGGGAGGCTGACCAGCACTCACACGGCAGCGTGGCCCTGCGTAGGTCCCAGCCGGACTGCTCGATCCCCAGTGGACTCACCCTCATAGGCCTTGGCGGCATCCACCAAGTTGGACCAATCCAAATCGGCGGCAGCATCGGGCAGGGGCATGAGGCCGGGGTCGGGCATGGGCCTGCGGGCCTCCTGGACGTCGGTGAGGGAGCTGTCTGAGGCGGAGAACTCTCCTGCGGGAAGAGATGAGCGATCAGATGCTTCTCGGCCACAGACCACTCAGGAGCTGACCATCTCCTGCTACCACGGCAGGTCTGTAAGTCGGTACCGAGAACCAGCTTCTAGTCGAGCAGGTCTTAGTGGCCTTTTCAAAGCTGAGTTCAACTACAAATTGGCTTCCTCCAGTCTTAAAGTCATTTTTTTATAACCTCCTCCTATCTCACTCCCAGTGGTGTGACTGGGGAAAGGCAGTTTTCCACTGAGGAATCACGTCTGCTGTGGCGGGAGCTGCTTGTCTGCCTTGGGGTCCAGGGCAGCCCGTATCTCACTTTTCCTTACGGGCCAGGAATTCGGGCTGGAGTAAGAGGCCTCCTCTCCTTCCCAGGGATAAGCACCTCCTGGGCCATAGCAGTCCAACATCTGAGCCTCTTCTAAGGTGACAGTTTTTAAGATACAAATATTGAGCCATCGTAACAGCTGAGCTTTGCTTGGCCCCATGAGGGCGCTGCTACTGCTCCAGCTCATGATGTGAGAACACAGAGGGGGATGGGGCTCAAGAAGGCAAATGCAGTCAATAGGCCAGGAGGGGGTGGGAAGAGGGCAGAGCGAGAAGTTTTGTGAGAAAGGCCGCCCAGAATAGGACTGACACTAGCTCTCACGCAGAATGGATGGAGCTCCCAGCTGAAATGCGCAAGCAACTCCAGAAATACCTGTTTACAAGGAGTTAAAAAGTTTCATCAATTATGAGAGCTGGTAAACCAGGGTATATTTAGTGCTTGTTTTCCCTCCCAAATTACACAAAGAACGGCTCTGAAGTGCAGCTGCTAGTTATTAACGTGCTTAAAATTAGCACGATTATGAGTTAATGGAAATAACAAATACTGCCAGAAATTAAATGCTCAGTTCTATTGAAACTCGCTCCCACCAAGGGTAAGTAGGTGGAACAGACAATTTTGTGTGTCACTCATAATCCTCTGCCCTTTTCATTTCTGGGGCTCAGTTATCATACGGGGGGAAAAGAAGTCACCCCTCCCCATGGCACACACTCATTTCCGTGGTATCCCACCACACGAGGCCAGGCCGCGGGACCAGCCAACAAGGACTGCTCAGCTTAGGACACGGGACCCGGTGCTGCTGCCCGACTTCCATGAGAGCAGAAGGACGTGATGGGCAGGTGCTCAGGAGACTTTCCCATCCTCAGGGCTGGGCCTGTACCCTGGGCTCCGTCGGCTGAACGGTGACTGTGGGTGTTCTGGGCTGCCCTCAGAATGGAAGCCTCTAGAAGACAGGGCCTGCACTGATAGGCACGTGCAGAGAGGCCTTCACAAGGTTTAAAGGCGTGCAAGGGTGTTAGAGAGGCACTCAGGGCAAGAAAGTTGTAGAAGCAACGGAACTCAGGGGGAGTGGCCCCAATGTGGGGACAGAAAGGGAGAAAGGATTCTGGCATATCAGGTCACTACCAGGAGGCTTTTTCTAGAGTCTGGATGGTAAAAAGTGCAGCTGAAGGGGGTGAGCTGGCACAATCCCCAAGTGGTGCCTGCAGGGTTGAGGGTGGGGGACAGAACGGGAACAGGGAGCAGGACAGAGACAATGGAGGAACATTCACGAGTGGGCGGAGAGCTCACAAAACATGCAGGGAGAAAGCACACCAGGCAAGCAGCAGTTTCAGATAATACTGCTCCGAGAAGCAGCAGAGGAAAGGAATGTGGGTTTGAATGGACACAGAATTCCCAGAGGGGAATAAAAAGGGTAGGAGGGAGGTGTATATACAATAAACAAGCAGGAACACAGGTTCCACAGAGGTATCAGCTGTGCTGGGTCATAGTGGGGAGGGGAGGTACAGAACCCTGGAGTGCAGCTGGACAGAGGGAGGAGAAAGAAAAATAACAAATTTAAACCCATAGTCCCAGAATATGGCCTTCAGAAACCTGGGATCTAGTGCGGTCCCAGAGCAAACAAGGCATTCATGAGCCAAAGGCAAACCCAGGGAGGTACCCCGTTATTCATATGCCTTTTCCTCACATGCTTGCTCACTGATGAATGAATGAGCCCACAAACAAGTGGTAGAGACCACAGACAATCCTCATAGCTGGGAAAGACAGAGAAGAATGTCAAGCCTGGGTTTCTATGGTGGTTGGAGGGAGGCAAAGGATATAGTGTTTAAGAAGTAACTAAACTACTATTAGCCAAATTTACCCAACCTGGTGAAATACTAATTCTCAAGCCTTTGCATTCAAATTCAAATTCAGCAGGCCTTAGGAAAGGCCTGGAAGTCTGAATCTTTAACAAAGATCCGATAGGGCAGCTTTTACACGCATCTGGTGCCCAGGATTTTGCGGCTGTCACCCAGGGAGGCGCCTTGACTGCCTGGCCCTGGTGGCCGGGGGCTTGCATTCCTGGGTCCCCTGGGACTGTCACAGCCGGAGAGAGTCTGGCAGTCTGTCACCACCCGCACTGCACAGAAGCAGTCTGAAACAGTCTCCAGTCTTTCTGTGGAAGAGGCTTATGTGCTTGTTCTGGGACTTTGGCCTAAGGAAGGCTCGGATTTGGCCTATGAAGGGCTCTTGGGGAACAGAGGCTGATAGGCGCCATCTTTCTTCTTTTCCTCATTCCAGCTCACCAGTGTCTCCTGGAAGAAGTTTATACACTCATCTGACACCTCGATTTTGTGACTGCCGCTGAGGTGACACCTCTAGATGGCCTGGTTCTGGTGACCAGCACGACTTATGCTTGCAGTCCCACAGGATGTCAGATATTTATAAACTTTAAAAGCTGTTGTCAGAAGATCTGGCTTCCTATTAACCTGAGTGTAAGTACTGGCTGAGATCCTCCCCTTTAGGACTGTGACTGACAGGTCTTGGCATACCCTCAACTATGAGCAGTCACTAAAAATAAAATTGATTGCTTGGATATCACAAAGGTTTGAGAGAAAAGAGCTGGGGTGGGGATTAATAGTAAGGTTGTATCCCTTACATGAGGCCACTCCTTTAAGACATGGATGAAATATACATTCTTCTCAAGCACACATGGACAATTATCCAAGATAGATCATATTTAGGCTATAAGACAAGTCAATGAATTTAAAAAGATTCAAATCATATCAAGCATTTTTCCTCACCACAATGGTATGAAACTTGAAATTATAAGAAGAAAACAAAAATTTACAAATATGTGGAGTTTAAACAACATGCTACTGAATAACCAACAGGCCAAAGAAGAATCAAAAGGGAAATAAAAAAATACCATAAGACAAATGAAAATATAACATACCAAAACCAATGGGATGCAGCCAAAGCAGTCCTAAGAGGGAAGTTCATAGTAATAACTATTGAACAATTATTCATCAAAAAATTAGAAAACCTAGAAGAAATGAATACATTCCTACAAACATATAACCTACCAAGACTGAATCATAAAGAAAAAATCTGAACAGAGCAGACACATTACTAGTAAGGAGACTGAATTAGTAATCACAAACCTACCAATAAATAAAAGACCAGGACCAGAGGGCTTTACAGGTGAAATCTACCAAACATTCAAAGAAGAATGAAAAACTACTTTCTCAAACTCTTTCAGAAAATGGAAGGAATAGTTCCAAACTCATTTTATGAGGCCAGCATTTCCCAGAGACCAAAATTAGTCAGGAATGCCATAAAAAAAGAAAATCAGAGGCCAATATCCTTGATGAACATAGATGCAAAAATCCTCAACAAAATATTAGTAGACCAAATTCAATAAGACATTAAAAGGATATATGGTCAATTAATTTATAACATAGGAGCAAAGAACAGACAACGGGGAAGGGAGAGTCTCTTCAATAAATGGCGTTGGGAAAACTGAACAATCACATGCAAAAGAATGAATCTGGACCGTTATTTTATACCATACACGAAAATTAATTCAAGATGGATTAAACGCTTGAATATAAGACTCCTAGTAGAAAACATAGGCATTAATTTCATAACCCACAGCTCTTAGGTACACCCCTTCAAATCACTTAGGGCAATGAAAATGAATTCTTAGAACTGACACCAAGAGCAAAGGCAACAAAAGCAAAAATAAAACAAGTGCAACTACATCAAACTAAAAAGCTGCACAGCAAAGAAACCATCAACAAAGTGAAAAGGCAACCTAGAAGTGGGAGAAAAATATTTTCAAATAATATATCCGTTAAGGGGTTAATATCCAAAATATACACAGAACTCACAACTCAAAACCCAAACAATCTCATGACAAAATGGGCAGAGGATCCGAATAGACTTTTTCCCCCCAGACATTCAGATGGCCAACAGGTACATAAAAAGATGCTCAACATCACTAATCATCAGGAAAATGCAAATCGCTATCACCTCACACCTGTTAGAATAGCTGGTATAAAAAAGGCAAGATATTAATTTCTAGGAAAAAAAATAAAAGCAAGATATAAATGTTAGCGAGTATGAGAAGAAAAGGGAATCCTTGTACACTGTTGGTACTAATGTAAATTGGTGCAGTCAGTACGGAAAACAGTAAGGAGGTTCCTCAAAATAAAACTACCATATGATCTAGCACTTCTATTTCTGGGTATTTACCCAAAGACAATGAAAACACTAACTTGAAAAGACAGAAGCACCCCCATATTCATTGCAGCGTTACTTGCAATAACCAAGATGTGGAAATAATCTAAGTGTCTATTGATGGATGAGTAGATAAAGAAGATGTGACATCTATGCAATGGAATATAGTTAACAGCTATAAAAATAAAAGTTTGCTATTAGCAACAACATGCTGGACCTTGAAGGCATTGTGCTAATTGAAGAAAATCTGACACAAAAAGGTAAGTCATGAGGATATAGAGCAGTGGTTCTCAACCTTCCTAATGCTGCGACCCTTTAATACAGTTCCTCATGTTGTGGTGACCCCCAATTTCATTGTTACAAATTGAACATAATTAAAGCATAGTGATTAATCACAAAAACAATATGTAATTATATATGTGTTTTCCGATGGTCTTAGGCGACCCCTGTGAAAGGGTCGTTCGACCTCCAAAGGGGTCGTGACCCACAGGTTGAGAACCACTGATATAGAGCATGGTGACTAGAGTGGGGCACAAGTAGGTTTACAGGTGTGAGTACGCAAAACAGAGTTCATTCTTGTATTACTATTTATTAACTACTAGAGGCCCAATGCACAAAATTCATGCAAGAATTAGGCCTTCCTTCTCTCAGCTGCCAGCACTGGCTTCCCTCTGGCACCCAGGATCCGGGCTTCCCTCCCTCCGGCCGCCAGCAAGCACCCGGAACCTGGGCTTCCCTGTGGCTGCTGGCAGGCACCCAGGATCCGGGCTTCCCTCCCTGTGGCCGCCGGCAGGCACCCGGGACCTGGGCTTCCCGCACAGCCCCGGTTTCATCTGGAAGGACGTCCCGGAAGGATGTCTGGTCTAAGTAGCATATTATGCTTTTATTATTATAGACTGTATTATTTCCCATAGGAACAATTGTAAGCCTACTTTTGCCCACCATATACTGTACTGCAACCTGAAAGTTGCTGGGAGAGCAAATCTTCAAAGTTCCCATCACAAAAAAATAAAAAAATTGTAACTATGTACGGCGATGGATGGTAACTAGACTCATTGTGGTGACGATTTTGCAATATTAACAAATATCAAATCATTATGTTGAATACCTGAATTACAATGTTATATGCCAATTATACCTTAAATAAAAAAACACACACACAAGCATGCATCCCAGGTGACTCTTACGGTCTAGTGAGGTTGAACGTTTGTCCCCTGTGGTCTGAGATTACTGGTGAGAGGCTAAATGAAGGAGGTATTGGTGAGCCAAGATAACCTGAGCACGCTAGCAGAACTTCCTCCAGCTATCACTCTTGGAGCAAACTGAATGCCAGCCATCTCTGACACTGGCCACCACCAGCAGGCCTATTCAGCTGCAGCTGAACACAGACTTACCGTGCAGCGACTTCATTCCCAAGGTGTAAGAAGGCCTCCGCAGTGGAAGAGACTTGGGGAGAGAAGGGTACGTGCTACTGAAGAGGACGTCGTTGGGCAGGGCTTGGTCCAGAAGTGAGGCCCTCGAGGTGAAGAAGTGCTCCCTCTGGCTGCTGTAGATGCTCTCATCCGACAGCGTCCTGTGCAAGGCCCGCCTTGAGGTGGGGGTGTGGGGGAAAGGAGACTGAGGCGAGGAGAGCGCATGGAACTGAAAAACAGGGCCAAGACAACAGGAGGTCAATTTTCCGGGTCACACACCCAGGGCCCAGGTTGGGGGGAATGAGCGGGTTAACAAATTCACTGCTCTCAGGCACACCCCGTCAAACCCCAGAGCCCAACCAGGGAGCCTCAAGGTCTACCACTTCTGTCTACATCCTTAGGGCCAATCTGAGATCCCCAGAGCCCACCACGCTGCCTATCAGTGCTCAGTGCATAACTCAGACACAATTAAATGAATCCATCAATACGGTGTCATGATTTAGAACAAGATGAGGACCAGACAATGTGAGCTGTTGTTGAATCCTGTGTCATTGACCAAACCATGTCATCTCTCTGAGCCCAGCTCCTTGTCTATGAAATGGGGCACATCATCCCTCAGGATTATTAGGAGGGTAAATGAAACATGGACTGATCACAACATATATCAGTGGTGTTATGAAGTAATGTTACAGCCCCCAGGGAACAGCCGTGGAGCCAAGAAGGTGTCCTCAGATGCTTGTCAAGTGACTACATGTTTGCTGGGCAACAAGAGCATTTGATCAACACGATATATTAGTGCAAATAATAGCTGGCGCTTGGTAAACATTAACTACTATAATTATATTTAATGAGTTTTGGCGATAACTTATTTTTTGAGATAGATTTCTATTCCTGAAATGAAAACAGGAAGGTCATCTTTATAACTGACAAGTATTTATATAGTTATGGAAAAATGACACATGTTCCAGATTCCAGATAGCTGTATCTCTTACTGATGTCTTTTGCCTTGGTGACCTGATTTTATTTTTTTTAAAATATATTTTATTGATTTCTTACAGAGAGGAAGGGAGAGAGATAGAGAGTCAGAAACATCGATGAGAGAGAAACATTGATCAGCTGCCTCCTGCACACCCCCTACTGGGGATGTGCCCGCAACCAAGGTACATGCCCTTGACCGGAATTGAACCTGGGACCTTTCAGTCCGCAGGCAGACGCTCTATCCACTGAGCCAAACCAGTCAGGGCGAGGTGAACTGATTTTAGTTGAGATTTTTCTGCAAAGAGCAAGCTTCTGAAAATTCCATTCATTGGGAGACAACAGACACATTACCAACATGTAAATATCCAGCATCCTGAAAGCCAACAGAGTATTTGGTCTGCTAAGAATAACACTATATTTATTCAGTTCCTCTTCGACTACTGCTCTCCTTGGCAGGGAGAACAATGTGGGGACAGCTGAAGGCCTGAGGAGGAGGCTGAGTCCTGGCAGGAAGCCACGCAGGACTTTCCATGACACTTTGAAGGGGCAGAGAGACAATGATGCAGCAACGGCTCTATTTAGAGAGCTGAGCATACAGAGTTGACACTCAGGTTCATTCATGTGCTAGGGTCTAACACAATTCCATTAAACAAACCAAGAGTTAAATCAAGTCAATACTACCCACAGCATGGCATGCACAGTTGCTGCATAAATATTTTAAAAAGTATTAATCAAAGGCATTGTAAATGAGCCTCAGGTGTAGCCAATTGTGTAAAAACTGTGCTCACTTTTAAAAATGCATGATGAGCTAAACCCAAGGTATGTATGTGCTTGCCCAGAAAACTGAGCTACTGTGATAAACGCTTTGTGAGGCTTTAAGTGGAGGGAACTTGGTCTGGAAGTAACAATTTCTCATCTCACTGCACAGAGTGGGAATCAGAGGTTACAAAGCTTGCCAATTGCAATTAGAAAAAAACAACAAACCAAGCAGGTCACCTCTCCTCCATCTGCAAGCTCCAGGACCATCACACAGGCTCCTGCCTATCGAGTCAGATCTTGGATCTCCATTCAAAATCTGCTCAGTCTTTGTTGGCACCTCTGGGTTCAGCAGAGGGATTTCCTTCTCCTGTGCATATTCCCACCCTGATGGTTTTACAGGAGAGAAATTTCCCACCAATTCCAGTTTCAGTCTCATCAGAAAATACTGGTGTACTTCAGAGCAGTAAACACCGCCTGGAAGAGGCCCTTTGAGCAGCGTGCTTTATTATAAGGTCTAACATCCTGCAGGAAAGGGAGGCCGGATAGGAGAGGAAGGAAGCCATCGGCCTAGGCCCAGAAGCTTTCTGCGCATTACGAGTAGTAGGACCTAGTCTTGTCCAAACTCGTGAGGGTGGTTCCTCACCCCATCCCCCCTTCAATTCCAGTCTTAAAGGTGCACACCTCTCTGGTTCCGACAAGCGCCCCCTCTACCTTCCTGGCAGGCCAGGCCTGAGACTGCCAAGTGGCCCCACCGAGGGCTGCCAGCCCCTGGGAAAGAACCTGGAGTTGATGGCTGACTGGGAAGGGATCGAGAGCATCAGGCTGGGGGTTTTCAAGCTGTGCTCTCAGGAGCCTTCAGGGTTCATCACAGCCTCATTGCTTGTGGAGAGATGTTCAGGTGGGACCCAGGGCCATGACACCCACCCCTCTCATCAGAGAGACCCTGCTTTCTCATCCTACATATTGGACTTCCACGTATACTTTTATTCAATAAAAGGATTTTTGTGCTTTAAAATCATTTGGGCGCCACTGACATACTCCGGCCTTCTATTTCAAAGCCTAGGAACACAGCCTGGAGAGGTGGCGCCTTGCTCCATGTCAGTCTGCTGTTCTCCTACTTTTGCAGCCCTCCTGGCTCCCAGTGAAATGGGAGCACCCGCACTTGCAACAAGCAGGTGTCAGGTCTTCCTGAACCCTGGAGCTGTGTGAGGCCTCTTCCTTTGGTCTGTGCCTGAGTGCTAGCAGGACTATTGGTTTGCACTATTGTCTGTTCACTTGCCACTGTATGCAGCCCTCATAGAAAATAGGGTTATTCATCCAGCCGGCGTGGCTCAGTGGTTGAGTATCCACCCATGAACCAATAGGTCACAGTTCCATTCCCCGCCAGGGCACATGCCCGGGTTATGGGCTTGATCCCCAGTAGGGGGCATACAGGAGACAGCTGATCAATGTTTCTCTCTCATCACTGATGTTTTTAGCTCTTTCTCCTCCCTTCCTCTAAAAGCAAATAAAAACACTTAAAAATTTATTTTAAAAAAGCTCTGGTTAAAAAAGAAAATAGGGTTATCCCATCTCTGCCTGCCAAGGAGGTTTCCTGCTGGCCAATAAAGCCAACGTGGTGTGAGTGGCTCCAAGGGTCACAGCCTGAAGCTGCCGCTCCTGGCATCTGGAGCCTGACGCAGTGGCCTGGAGCCATGAGCCGGGCGTGACCTGGAAGGTTCTCAAGGGCACACTGGCCTTCCTGACACAGCAGAGCCACGGGCGTTTAGTCAGTCTCAGAAGACACACAGAGCTCCTTAGCTGAGCTCATCTGAAACCAAACCAGAAAGGATGGGACTGGAGAGAAAACAGGCTATTTCCAGCTCCTGCTTCCAGCCTTTTTATAGTAATAGTTTCAGCAGAAGGATTTACTTTTAGAGGGTCTGACAGTCACATAATCACAGCTTAAAGAACGTGCACCCCTGTTTCAAATAGGAATGTTAAAGTAATTCATTTTGGAAATAAAAGCCAAGACCTAAAATAACAGCAAAACGGACATTTGCTTTCAATTACTTCCAGTGCAGGAGCGAATCAGAAGAACGTGAGCGTTAAACTTGCCCCTTTCCAAAAATGTTACACTAAGACTTGGAGGACAGATTTCTTTCATGGCAAGTTTTACTCTCCTCTAAATCAAAGGAAAAATGTAAAATAATTTTTATTTTTAAACTGGTCCTTAAGCATTTAATACACCTCATTGGATTTTGATGGATAGAGAAATTCCAAGTGCTATCTTTTGTGAGGTTGCTAAGGAAACAGTTTGTACCCCAGGTGATGAGTCAGAACTGTTAAGTGCTGGCTTATAGAACAGAAATCAAGAATGGCAAACCTTTAAAATGATTTATGATCTTAATGTTTACGTTAATAAATCATTTCTTTTGCAAAACTCAAGATTGGGCTTTGGAGTCCACCTCAGTGCTGTCGATGTTGACTCTAAGTTTAGGAGGTGTGTCTGGCCTGCCTGGAGGAAAATGCATGTGTGCTGAGAAAGCCCGAATGAGACGGGACCACTGGGCTCCTGCAGGGCTTGCTTCCTGCTTCTGGTCACAGTCTGCGGGTGGTGAGTAGTTAACAGTCTAGCTTCCATTTTTAATCAATTCTCATAGTTCTTAAATGAAGCTTGCCAGTCACGTCAAACAGACTACAAATCATTCATCCAAGAACCTGGTGAACAGAACACGACGACATTCACTGCCACCTTCCTGGGTAGATGCCCTTCTCCTGGGACTACCCGCTACTGCAGACAGAAGTGCCTTATACTCACAGTGAATACCTTTGGGCCCCGCTCAACACACACGGGCTCCGAGCCCTGAGTGCTGCTCACCTCAGGTGACAAGAGCAGAGAGTCCAAGCTGAGGTGAGCGGAACAAACCTTCCACATGGCTATGCAAAGGTGCAGCCACTGACACACAAACCAGTTCTAAGCAAATGGGGAGGGGGAACGGGTTCTGGGACTGGATGGGCAGGGCCTGGGTTCTAGAGAAGGCCCTGCAGCCTGGACTTCTGAGAGGAAGAGGGAGGAGGCTTTATGAAGTGGAGAGAGCCTGGAGGTTCTGAAGGTGAGTGTGCAGACCATTTGCTGGACTAGAGCACCCAGGGTAGGGCCAGCATTGGGGCAGAAGCAGGCCAGGGTGCAGAGTGCTTCGGGCACACAGGAAGGGGAGCCCTTTGGATAGAAGGCACTAAAGCCCTTAGAGAAAAATGTCCATCTGACGAGGGGCCCCAGATGCCCCTGTGGAGTTCCGAGGAACAATGGCACTTGGAGAGTAATGTTCAAGGAAGAGCGGCTTGTGCACCGAGCAGGGAACCCTGGGAGAAGAAAGAACCCTGGGGGTAGGACAGGCTGACCCACCCAGACTAAAGGGATGTCGCTGCAGGAACAGAACATTTGGAAGACACTGTGAGCTAATTATTGGGAAGACTGGGTGATGGTGGGAAGAGGTTTCAATGGGGAGGAGCTGGGGACCACCTTTTTGGAAGGAGTAACTGGCAAGCAGCTCCGGCCCGTCTGGCCTCTCTCTAACTGCTATTTGCCCAAGCTCTGTCTTGTACCTTAAAGTTCTTCTGGGATTCGGGAGTTGGGCTTTCAAGGTCGATGAGTTTCTTGAGATCCTCCTCAATGGTGGACTTGGAGGCTGGCTTGGGAGATGCTCGGAGGTCCCTGGTGGAGGCCCGCAGCCTGGCGTGGGCTATTTCATTGCCATCACTCTGATGACGCCTTGAAAAAAGGAGAGAGATGGCATGAACTGAATCAGTCCAGTGGACCCAAGGTCACAGTGGGCTGGGAAGGATGTAAGTCATTGGAGAGATATTATAGGAGAGAAAAGAAGAATTACTTCTGTTCAATTACATTGGAAGCTACTCAGATAAGTTATTGTTAAAGAAATGAAACCAATTTGAAACATAAACTAAAAAGTCTGATGAAAAAAATCATTCTTTTACAGGAAACAATTAGCTCTACCAAGCCAAAATTAGCAACAGATTTTTTAATAAAAGACACAGGGTATAAATCCCAAATGCAATCTTTGTGTAGACAAAAACAATGTAATTGAATGAATCATTTATTCTTTTTTTGCTGTACTACTTTGTAAAAAGTCCTTTATATATATGTAGTCACTTACTTTCTAATGTTCCCTCTGGTGCCTCCTGGCCCAGTTAAGAACCAGATGGGAAGGCCGTGATTAATACCATCAAAGGGGGTCGGGGGGAGGGGGGGGATCTTTGCACCAGAGGGTTGATTTTTCTGAAGTTTGTTCTCCAGACATACCATCTTCCCTCTTACCTGAGGTTTTGTTTTCTGAGGTTACATTTACTCAGGGTCAACCATGATCCAAAAGTATTAAATGCAAGAATCCAGAAATAATTCTTGTTTTAAACTGTGTGCCATTCTGAGTGGAGTGAATGAAGCATGTACCTTCCTGCCCGACACGTGAATCATCCCTTTGTCCTGCATATCCCCAGATGGGTACACTACCCGCCCATTAGTTCCCTCCTAGCTGCCCCAGTTATCAAATCGTTATCACTGAGAGACCACATTCACATAACTTGGTTACAGTATGTTGTTATAACTGTTCTATTTTATTATTAGTTATTGTTGTTACTCTCATACTGTGCTTAATTTATAAACTATCAAAGGTATGAATGTATAAAAAAAAAACACCCATAGTATATACAGGGTTCGGTATTACCTGCAGCTTCAGGCATCCGCTGGGGGTTATGGCACATATCCCCCATGGATAAGGGGATACTAATGTACTGTTTCCTAGGAGATCTAAGACTCTCAAATCTGAATATACTGCAATACATCTTATTTAAGGAATGGAGTGGGAGAGATAATTTAAGACAAGTTTTACTTAGAAAAAATAAGTGCTGCTCAGTGATTAGAACTTTGGCCCATGCACCGAATGCTCATGGGTTTGACTCCTAGTAGAGGGCACATACCTGGGTTGCAAGTTCGATGCCCTGCCGTGGTCGGGGCACAGGCGGGAGGCAACCACATGAGTCTCATGTTGCTGTTTCTCTCTCTCCCCTTCCCTCCCTCCCTTCCTTCTACTCTCTCTGAAATTTAATGGAAAAAATATCCTCAGGTGAGCATTAACCAAAATAACAACAACAACAATAATAATAATCTCCCTACCAAATCAATTCTTCCCTACTTCCCAGCCTGGCTACCTCGGCCACAGAAAATTGCCTCAAACTTTCTGTCCTCTGTCATGTTACAAGCAAACCACCCAGTAAGAGAAACAAAAGAATTCTTACTTTCTTGTGTCCATAAATCCCACAGAATTTATGGTTCCTTCGGGTTTTTTCCATCCAATCAGGTACTTGCTAGTTGCGCCCTGGCGAGGGTAGAAAGTCCTAGGACCAGACGAGGAGGACGAGGAAGAGGAGAAGGAGGGTGCGAGCTGCGAGGAGGTGGCCGGATGAAGCTCTTCCTTAGGGGAACTCCGGGCACTGGTGAAGACGACGGGGCTGGCAGAGTGGCGGGAGCTCATGGTGCTGAGGAGAAGCAGGGCAAAGACAAGGGCCGCGTGTGCGTGCGTGCATCGGGGTCAATACATCAGCGGGGGTGTCATCTGGACAGGGTTACGGTGGGTTAGGAACAATGGCTATTTCATGGAACATGAATGGGGATGGCTGGCCGGCCTTCCGTGCTTTCTCTCTATAATTTAAATGTCTGCTGTCAGGGTGAAAGGTGGTCAGTCTGCACTTTACAGTAAAGAGTAGGATAGTGAGACTTTGAAACACACTGGCACCTCTTAAGTTTGCTACAGGAAAGTCTACAGGAGGCAAGTGGGGGCAAGCCTGCCGCAAAGGCCCAGCAGTCTCAGGGCCTTGTGTCTTGCTTTCCTCAGAACCAGGGGTCATGGCGACGCTGCCAGGCCCACACCGAGAACAGGAGAGGAGACGGGTCAGGCGTACAGCTTACACTCACATCCCGGGCCCAGGGCCACACTGAGGCCTCCCTAGCCACGGCACCTGCACGAATGCTGACTCTCTAGAAAAAGCTGTTCATCACAATGAGCTTTCTTACACTGCACACAAAACCCAACTCAACATGGATTAAAGACTTAAGTACAAGATCCGAGCCCGTAAAACTCCTAGAAGAAAACAGTAAGAGGTAAGTCCCCTGACTTCAGTCTTGGCAATGATATTTTGGATTTGACAGCAAAAGCAGAGGTAACAAAAGCAAAAACAAACAAGTGGGACTGCACTGATTTTAAAAAGCTGCTTATAGCAAAAAATACCATCAACAAAATAAAAAGGCAACTTACAAAATGAGAGACAATATCTACCTATAAGGGTTAAAATCCCTGTACCATGGTATACATCATACAACTCAACAGAAGAGAAAAACAAATCGATTAAAAAATGGGCAGAGGATCAGAATAGACATCATTTCCAAAGACATGCAGATGGCCAACAAGTGCATGAAAAGATGCCCAGTGGCACTAACCACGAGGGAAACGCAAATCAAAACCATAATGAGCTATTACCTCATACCTGTTAGAATGGTCATTATCAAAAAGACAAGAAATAACAAATGTGGGCAAGGATGTGGAGAAAAGGGAACCATTATGCACTGTTGGTGGGGTTGTAAATTGGTGCAACCACTATGGGAAACAGTATGGAGGGTCCTCAAACAGTTCCTCAAAAAATGGAAAATAGAACTAACATATGATCCTGCAATCCCACTTCTGGGTATTTATCCAAATAAAACAAAAATACTATCTTGAGATATCTGTGCCCCTTGTGCTCACTGCAGCATTATTTACAATAGCTAGGACATGAAAGCAACCTAAGTGTCCATCAATGACTGAATGAATAAAGAAAATGTGGTATATTAAATACACACAATGGATTATTCAGCCATAAAAAAAAGGAAAATCCTGCCATTTGCAATAACACAAATAGACTTTGAGGGGATTATGCTAAGAGAAATAAGTCAGACAAAGACAAATACTGCATGATCTCACTTATACATGTAATCTAAAAACCATATTGGTGGTTGCTAGAGGTGGGGGAGATGAAAGGGTGAAGGGGGTCAAAAGGTACAAACTCCAGTTGTAAGATAAGTAATGTACAGCATGTGACTAAAAATAAAAGTTAAAAGCTGTTCATCATCAATATATTTTAAAACTAAAGTCCATAGAACTTAAGGAGAAGGCTACTCCTTATACTTTTAAAACTCAGAAAGGCAGAATACTAGGGGTGAGAGTTTAAGTTGACCATAACCTGAGGGCCTTTAATTGAGGATTTCCGCTCTCCCTACCCATGATCTCACAGGACCCAAGTTCACACTCCAGGAGTCCTGCTGAGTTCTCCAGCTCAGGCTGGGACCAAAGACAGCTGACTCTTTAGGATGATGGACTTGCTTACTAAGAGTTAGTTAAGAGGAAGTGGCCTCAAAGCATCCCTCAGCTGCAGTTTCATCCATCAAAAACTGATGGTCCTGGTCTGAACAACGTGCGGACCTTAGCTAATAATGACATATCACTATGGCATCCTCAGTGATGACAAATGCACTGCAGTCACGTGGGAGGCTGGTAAGGGGCCCGGGGAGCTCTCTTCACTACCTGTGCAGCTTTCTGTAAACCAGAAACTATTCTAGAATAGAAAACTAAGGGGAAAATACATAAAGCAAAAAAGAAAAGAAAAATAAACAAAAACCCCTGCACTCTAATGGTCCTGAGGTAGCACATATAGTTGAAAAGGATCTGAAACTCCCACCTCAGCCCTTACATAAAAATCATTTCCAGCTGGATTGTGTATTTACATGTAAATCTACAGATTCTGGACTAGAACGTGGAAGAACATTTTTCTGATAGAAGCAGAAGTTCTTTAATGGGGTCATAAAGGAAAGGACTGCCATTAAAAGAACTTCTATTCATCTAAAGATAAAGAATAGGAGAACATATAGGGTGTCCCCCAAAATGTATACACACTTTGAATAATTATTAATTCCAATGGGCTAAATCTGAAAAGAAAGAAACACCTACTGAGCTATCAGAAAAAAGTGTGTATACATTTTGGGGGGACATCCTGTATGTAAAATATATATCCAGCCATGGGCTCCTATCTAGAATACAGAACTAAGACAACCCAATAGAAAAATGGGCAAAGATTTGATAGGATTTTCACAAAAGAGGATAACTAAAAAAATAAACACTGGTACTCAGTGTCATCAGCTATCAAGAAAATGCAAATTACAGCCACACGGAGGGACCATGGCACACCCAGCAGCATGACTAACATTACTGACTTACAATACTAAGTGCTAGAAAGGATGTGAATCAATTAGAACTCTTATACATGACTAGTGGGAGTGGTACCTGTTACAGCCACTTCAGCAAACTGGTTCACAGTCTCTGTGACAACTGAATGTGTGTGTGTGTGTGTGTGTGTGTGTGTGTGTATCTCCTACGACTTAGCAATCCCACTCCTGGGTAAACACCCAAAAGAAATCCATACATACTGTGTACCAAATATCACATATAAGAATCTGTGATATCCTCAAACTGGAAACCCTCAAAATGTTCACCAACAGTACAGTGGATAAATGAGTTGTGGTGTTTCCCACAATGTAATTATACTACAGCAATGAAAACAAACTCATGCTACCTGCATGAATCTCACCAGCATAAGGCTGACTTGAAGACACAGACACAGAATAAAACATATGGTGTGATTCCTTTTCTATAAAGCCCCAAATTGGTATCTCGAGCTTGGGATTTTAGGAGTCAGGGCTGTGTTTACACTGGGAGGAGGCGGAGTAACTGGGGAAGGCATGGGGGAGGAAGGGTGTCTGGATGTCGGGAATGTTCCAGGTCTTGATCTGGGTGGTGACTGCGTGGGTATGTCTGCATTGTGAAAAGTCATCTCGATGGACACTCGTGCATGCACGTTGTACCTCAGTGAAATCACACCCACAAAATTAAAGCAAAAGGAGCTCGAGGGGGAAGGAAAAATCCCCTCACAATCTCTCTCACATACATTGAAAAGCAGTGCAATCTCATTTAGCTTTTACCTCTTGGTAACAAATTATCCCACTTGTTTGCTTTTGAAATTAAAAGGGAATGCAAAACCTTTGCATAAGTGCAGTACATTAGGTCAGTAAGAACAAAATAATAGCATGTTTCTGCTACAGAGAGAGACTGAACGGGTACGGTGACCCAGAAGTAAAAGGGAAGAGGGACAGACACATAAAGACGGAGGCAGGCAAACTCAGAGGGGTAACACGGGAGACCAGGCCAACAGCCACGCGATCGACACAGGGAGAGGCTTCCGCAGTGGTGGGAGTGCAGCCTTGGGGACACTTTAAAACAATGACAGGCTTGTGGCTTTTGTTAGCTCCTTAGCGGCAAGATCCCATCTTTGGTTTGCCGATTTTTTCACCTGATATACCTACCCCATTCACATTTATAACACGGATGTGGCGATGTCGTGGTTAGTGTCTGAAGCAGATTTCCACACCGTGAAATGCAAAGAATCAGGGTCTAACGTACACATCTCTCAGCGTGGATAGTCACGTGCATGCTTTACCTGCCTTGGTTAGTATCCACAAGTGAGTGCAAGCGTGTCAGAATGACTGGAGCTGGTTCTCACACTTTAAATAAATGTTAAAATAGAAATGACAGGACCCCACCCGAAATTCTGACTGAGTAGGCTGGGTGGGGTGCAGCGACATGAGAATTTGCACTTCTAAGGTGTGCCCAGCTGATGCTGTGGTCCCTGACTCATGCTGAAAACCACAGTACATTTGAATTGCCCATATTTTATCTTTCTCAGCAACAAGTATCTTGATATGATAACATCGGTATTCAAAACCCTGAGGCTTTCAAAGCCTAAATGTTTGGTCAGAACAGAAATAATTAGCCATGAGAATAGAAAGTAGGTTGTATCATCTGTTAACTTACAAATCATTCCTCCATGTTTTAAATAGCTATGCTGGCTTTGGCCAAATGCATACACTGCATAATGGGGAAAGTTATAGAAAAGGCTTAGACATGTAAAAGGAAAGAGCAATAAATAAATAAATAAATAATGTATACAGTGTTTGGAGCTTTTTCCAAACATTATTTCTCTGAGAGGAAGAGACAAAACAACTAAAATGACATTGTCAGCTTCATACTTTCAAAGGGGAACTGTGTGGCTGGCCTGTTTCATTCTCTTGGAGATTTCCTGGTAATGCAACACAATGCAGTTTTTTTTAAAAAATATATTTTTATTGATTTTTTACAGAGAGGAAGGGAGAGAGATAGAGAGTTAGAAACATCGATGAGAGAGAAACATCGATCAGCTGCCTCCTGCACATCTCCCGCTGGGGATGTGCTCGCAACCCAGGTACATGCCCTTGACCGGAATCGAACCTGGGACCTTTCAGTCCGCAGGCCGACGCTCTATCCACTGAGCCAAACCGGTTTCGGCAACACAATGCGGTTTTACCCATGGCAAGTTAGGTCTCGCTATAGGGACTGTGTGAGATGGTGATGGAATAAGAAGAGACAGCAACAGGTATGTATGTGTGGAAACAACAACCTCTGCTCTTTTCTCGTTATATCAAAAGTGCATTTAGCCATGAGCACGACCAAACTGGGGAAACCACTAAAAATTTAGTCAGGGTGTTTCTGGATTCCACAGGAGGAGGCTGGCTTTACGCTTTATAAATGATAAGACGTTTCCACTTTCCTGAAATTGGAGCAACCTTAGGTGCATTTGGTCATTCCACAACATGAATTTTGAAAATGAAGAGCGGATGCACACACATACATGATACCCCACAGAGAAAAAGGAGAAGAGGCAACGAGGTAACTGAGGCTCTGGGACAACCTGAATCCATCCAAACTGCTCATCTTAACCTGGTGAAACCATGAGCAAATGCACCACAGCTGGCTCTTTTAGAGGAGAGGGCGCAGAAAGGGCATAAGGTCATGGCAGTATCACTTGACAAAGGAAGTCATACACCTACCTGGGGACCCTGCACACAGGACAGGGCAGCCGAACATTAAATCTGAGCCCTGAGAACCCAAGCTGTGAAGGCCTGGGAGCTGATCTGCATCGTCACGGAGACTACCCTCCAGTGGGAAGCACCTGCTAGCCACTGCTGTGCTGCTAACAGCCACCGAGGGAAACACTTGGAGTCACCTGCCGTGCAGGTAGGACACAAAGGAACGGATTTCAGTCAGGCTGGGCCTGCTAAGGGGGAGAGCGGCAATTAGTCACCCGCCAAATGGCTGTGGCAAAGGCTGGATGGTGGCCTATACTGAGGGGAGGAAGCTGTAGGGTTTCCTGTGATTACTGTACAAACAAGTAAGCCTTCGGGTGACAGATAATGTGGAGGATAATGACTGAGGAGGTCTGTGGCTTCCCACTGTGTCCAGCAGTAGCCTATTCTCTCCAATACTGGGCCCTACAATTTAGGAGGGCTTCAGAAGACACTAATTCTAAGTGATTAGGGAGAAAAGAAATAAGTTAAGTCAGAATGATTAAACTGGCAACAGGACAGCCAAATGATCGCAGTAGAGAAAACTGCTCATCTGTCACAGGGAGATAGTTACTAAGTACAAGAGCACACTACTACATAAAGCATAGGAGATGAGGCTATGCATATGCAGCAGAAGAGGCCTCAGGTGTCACTGTGGACTGCAAGCTGAATGCATCTGTAATGCTGAGCTACTTAGTAGGAAGCTACCAAGATAACTATAAATATTACCATTTTATTAGGCACAGCTGAAAAGAGTGTCATGTCCAGGTTTGGCATTTCAAAAGGATAGAGAAAACAAAGAAGGAAAATTGAGAAGCAAAAATCCTATCCTATATAATAGAAGGCTAATATGCAAATAGACTGAACGGTGGAACAACTGAACAACCGGTCACTCTGACGTGCGCTGACCTCCAGGGGGCGTGCGTGGAACATGGCGGGCATCGGCCGCGGTAGGATTGTGGAGCAGGTGAGCGGGGGCGGCGCCAGACCAAGGCAGGGCGCTGGTCGCTGTCATCAGGGTGAGCCTCTGGTGGTTACTGAGAATTCTTTGCTTGCACCTGCTGCCGGCACCCGGTGCCAACCCCAATCACCCCTCAGGGCTTTTCTACCTCCCCTTGCTCCTGAGGGACGATCGGGGCAGGGCAGCAGCCGCCACTTTCACCCGCTGATGGCGATGGCCCCACTTGCACCCGCTACTGGCGCCAGCACCAATCGCTTCATGCTGTCAGCACCTGGGAGGGGTGGCGGCAGGAGCAAGGCTGCTAGCAGACAGGGGACCGGGAGCCATGGCGGGAGGGGCCAGGCGGAGGCGTGGAGGATGGGCTGGGACCCACACCTGTGCCCACCACAGTCTCATGGCCCACAGTTCCTTTCAAGGTGCATGAATTCCTGCACTGGGCCCCTAGTCTATATAATAAAAGCCTAAGAGACCCTTACAGTGGAACAACTAGAATGATCGGTCACTATGATGCGCATTGACCACCAGGGGGCAGATACTCAATGCAGGAGCTGCTCCCTGGTGGTCAGTGTGCTCCCACAGGGGGAGCGCTGCTCAGCCAGAAGGCGGGCTCACAGCTGGAGAGCGCAGCAGTGGTAGCGGGAGCCTCTCCCACATCTGTGGCAGCGCTAAGGAGCAGCGAGCCAAGCAGTAAGGAGCAGCGAGCAGGCAGATGCTAAGGAGTGAGTGGTTCTGGACTGCAAGAGGGCACAGGCCAGGCTGAGGGACACTCCCCCCTACCCCCCGCCAGTGCACAAATTTCATGCACCAGGCCCCTAGTATGAGTATAAAATCGGTTACATAAAAGAGAAGTTGAGGGAGATACGTATTTGTCAAAGAGAAAGTAGCTCCATAACTGCATTAAGGTAGGCGATGGAGAACTTAAAAAAAAAAAAAAGCAGAAAACCTTCTGTCTTAAAAGGATATTTACAGTATGCAATACATTTGACAACTATTTTTACTCTCAACAAACACATAAAAACCACCACTGAATAAGTGGACCAGGTATTATTAGATTAAGGATCAGGGACAAGCTCGGTGGAACGGCATGACTGCCTGAAGGCAGCATCGCTGGTCAACAGAACCAAGACTTGGACCTGGATCTCAGCATCCAAATCTACGTTCCCTGTATTTCTCTCTCCACTTGCCTGGACGTGGAGGGCTATTACAAAGTTCCATTCTTTTTTAAAAATTGTTTTCCAATGGGCTCTGACCTGCTGCCTACAAATTTCGTATCATGTTTAGAAAAGATTCAGCCCCTCAAAACCATTTATTCTTTCTTAATTGTATATTTAAGCTACAGCTAGAGGAATTTCAAATAGGTAGACATGGGACAAAATTTTGAAGAGGAAGAGGACTTAAGTACTAAAATTACTTAGAAAAGGTTATGCAACCTCTCTTCTTAAGAGCATCCCATAAGAAGCAATGGGATAGGTGAGGACGTTACAGCAGAGCTAGGTGTAACATCCTTTTAAGCAATGGATAAATTCTCATCTGGGTAGGATGGCTTACATATGACAAGGGCGGACTCTGTCCTTTCAGAATCCTTCCGGTCTGATGATGGAATGGCATCTGGAGAATCTGGGCTTTCCTTATCCACTGAATAAATGGATTAGTTGCTCCACAGAACAAAGCAATGTTAATTCTGCTGGCGAGTTCTGCATCATGCAACCTGACATCTGTGGCTTGACCGAGGCCTCATTCTCTCAATGCTCACTTGAAATTTCAACTACAGTGGTTCTATTTGGTCATCTTTGAGGTTAGCTAGACACCACTGAAGTTCTGGATAAAATAGTCACCCACTCCCCTGAGCCGGAAGAAATGGGGACAGAAAGCTTAGGACAGATCGCCTGTAGTTCTGCTGCAAATTAAAACAGAATCCTGCCTGTTAACTGTGTGCAGAACCACGAGGCAAAAATGACCCATGAAAATGATCCGTAGATGTAAGGCGAGCTGGGCCCCCCACAGGTTGAAGAGAAGTCCTGGGCTTGTCATTTCAGAGGCTACACTCTTCAATTATGAATTAGCCCATAAAACTTGGAAAAACCATATTCTCACCTTAAAAAATATAGACGAGAGGTAAGGAATTGTAAGCAATTAAAAAAAAAATTCCAGGAAGAAGAGATTTAAGAGAGAAATGTTAAAGACAATGGAGTAATTTCTGAACAAGAAGAGATGCACATATGTAGGATGCCAAAGAGGGACGTCTAACCACCCAGCTGTACCCACACACAGAGGCACTCACAGCAGCCCAAGACATGCCTCTGTGTTCATGTAAACTAAATATAAAGAAGTCCTTCTTCAACCCTCCTCTCAGGGAAGCATTGGGTTTTTCTGGCGTGAATAGTTAACTTATTAGGTTAACCAGAAAAAGCACATCCGTGAAACTGAACTGCACTGACCACTGTGGGCAGGCATTTCTCCTGGCCTCTAGCCCGCCCCTCCAGGGAAGGTCAGACACTGACTGACTTCTATCCAGATTGGGTTGATGTGTGCACATAAGCTGTAATAAAGTCCCTCCTTATTATGTTTTGCAGATTAAAGAAAATTCTTACTTAGAAACGACTTTACTAAAAAGTCAGGCTGTGCAGGACCTTACGTGTACTCTCAATACACCTATCTGCAGAAGCGCTGCAGCTCTCTGCCAATGCTGACCCTTCTGCACAAAAAGCTTTGCAATGTAATAGTGGTTTCTAGGAGTCAGGAATTGGAGATTTATGCTGTTTGAAATGGTTTATTAATTAAGGGCCTTGAGACATCATGCAAAAAATGGGGACATTAAGGAGAAAGTTATTCCTATTTGCTCAGCAAAATGAATTGAGCAACTATTATTAGCTCACAGTGGCACACGCTCTGCAAAGGTGTTCAGGATGCACATACTGGGTGGGAAATCCTCTTGAACTGGACGGCAGTAAGGTGTGTATGTGATCACATAAGTGGGTACTGACTGGCTACCTGAGGGACCTATGGAAGCACGAGGCGGCAGAATGGCTGGCTAACGCGGTGGGTGCAGAAGTCTGGGCACTCAACCAGGTCAGGTGAGGACGTTACAGCAGAGCTGTGTATATGCAAGTACATGGTGGGGTTTCTAGCTTTAAAATGTGTATTCTTTAACCTCGTTCTAACATTGGCAATACCACTGGTTACCAGGACTAGACTAGGGAATCTATGGTCACCACACAAACTGGCACTGCCTACAGCCAAGATTAGAACTCTGGCAAAAGAGTAACCCAGTTGGTGAAAGTGTATTAAAGTTAGAAGTATCTTTGCCTCTCCTATGCTTACCACAAATCATTTTACTGTGTGATTCACTTTAAAACTAGAAAGTGAAACAGCTACTTAAAAAAAAAAAATAAAACCTCTCCCTAACTTTCCAAACCCTACAGAAAACATTTTTTTTTAAGGAAGCAACACTTTAGAGCAATTAATAAACTTTTTAATTGTAGAAAGTTGGTGTGTATGGCTTCTCTTAATGACATTCGACTAGAACAATCCTATGCAATTACCAACCTACATTAATGCAGCTCTCATGGGGCGCCACAAAAAACCCTGCACAATCGTCAACAGGGAGACCGGAGGACAGGGTGGGCAGGAACACAGCCCAGGGAGAAACACAGTTGAGCTTAATCACTGTAATTTGGGTTCTGTCACCAAGTCCCAGGTACAAGCGCTTTCATGCACTGTCAAGGGACCTCCCTGTTAATTGCGGCTCCTGTCTTCCGGGGACCACACACTCTAATTTGCAGTGATTCTGGTTCCTCCAGAGATGTGCATTTGGTGGCTACATCCCCCTTTCCTCCAGAAAAGGCAGGCTGCTGAGGCTCTGATCATCCAGCTCGCTCTGCCACAATCAACAGACTGAAGTCACACAGCATCCCGTTTACCAGAGTCAAGAAACGACTGTGACTCCACCTACTGTGGATGGGAGGCCCTGCCACCATCCCTGCAAGGCTACATTCTTCTCTTCTCCAGTAAGTTTGACTTTCAACACAAGAGTTATTTCTACAGGATGATTTAAATAATTTCTGCATGGTCAGTCTAAAGCAGAAAATGTGGGTAATCCTCGGAGGTGGTCAGGCTGTCCTGGTCAGCACATTCAGAAAATGCAATCCCAGGTGCCTGCTTTTCAGGGGGGCTTTGTAGAGCCCCTGGGATTCGTCGGATTGGTTAGATGGCGTGGCCGATGTTTTGTGCTTTGGCTTCAGAGGCTTAGCCCTTTCCAAGCCTACTCCATGCCCACGCCGTACTAGACAAGACCTCATGACTGATTTTCTTCCACCATCAAATTAGAGCAGAGATAGAGCCCCAGGTGGAATATCATTCTTAAAAAGGACACCCTCCTTTCAAAACAAAGAACTGGAAACTAAAGAAACAAGAGTCGATCTAAACCGAGAAACTATTCTGAACTCAAAGATGTTCCAAGTCAATGCAGCACAGGCTATAGTTAATGGGATGATGGCGCGTGTCAAAACACAGCAACTGAATGCCCTAACTCTGTGCCCCAGGATTCTATATTATATTACTATGGTATTTGATGCCTAGCTTTCTGTTCTACTTTTCCAAACACTTCCTAACCCACTCGACGCACCAACGTTCTATTCCCTGGACTGTGGGAAGGTAACTGGGTGCCTGGCACTCCAGACTGAGACTGCTTTGCCAATTCCTTTTTGTGTGGGGCCATGTGTTTCTAGACCTACCACAATAAACAGAAACAAGCATGTGAGATGCTGGGCCCACCCAGAATTTACTAGATGGGAAGCTCAAGAATCTTGTCAGTAACAATATAGAGACAATGAGAGAACTGAATATTTAACTGATCAAGTTAAACAAATCCAAATTAAGTGGAGGTTATCTGGAGTTTCCTGACAGATCTTGTGCTTGGATTCCCATTTGAAAAGTAAAACTAAATCCAGCTTCTTTGCTATTTTTTCTTTAGGGCATAATAATAAAAGAGGCCCAGGCAAGGTTAGATGCTGTCCTATAAGCTGATCAATGACTGACAACAATAACAGGTAAAGGAGAAACTACCACAAAGATCACCAGCCCCGTGAAGAGACCAATGGAGCGTTTCCTCCCTGAAAGCAAAAATCCTTCCATACTTTGGATTTTAGGCTCAAATCTAAAGGAAGAAATAAAAATTGGTATTAATTTTGCCCACCTAAGAATACAGGGGAGTATGTACTTATTTTGAAAGGTAGATGGTATGTTTAATTTTAGCTACACTTTTCTGATGTATATCCCCCACCCTCAACCACATAACTATCAGGAGCCAATTAACGGAAAAAAATTATCATGTAAACATGGGGTTAAGTGATCTTCTCTGGGAGACAGGCAATGAAAAGGGTGTGTTCAGCATCGTAAATAATGCCATGTTAGGCCTTTTTAAAAATACGGTCAAGACTTTCTTTTAATATCTTCAAAAGACTGTTCTAGTCTACTTTCTCTATCACTAGCTAAAAGCCCAAATTACAAAATTCTTCTAATTCTGGTACAAAGGAAATTTTTCATAAAATCAAAGACAACTTTACAAAGACTGAATCTGTAAACTTTCTCACAGCTTAAACTAATGCGTTAGGCCCTGGTCAGTGTGTTCAGTGATTAGAAAGTGAGCCCTGCAGACCAAAGGGTTGTACGTTCGATTCCCAGTCAAGGGCACGTACCTGGGTGTAGGTTCAACCCCTGGTTGGGGAGGTACCCCGATCAATGTGCCTCTCTCACATCAGTGTGTTTCTCTCTCTCTTCCCCCTTCCTTCCACTGTCTCTAAAAATCATCCTTGGGTAAAAATTAACTGCCTACCCCCAAATAATAATGATAATAATGATAATAATAATAATAATAACAATAATATTGTGGTAGAATTGTAGGAAGAGTATTTTGGTGGGAATTAAAAGGCACTAAATATGTAATAATAACTGCCACTGCATGGAACACCCCTCTATACACTATAGAGCCAAGTGAAGTGGGACAAGACTGGGCACCCGATTCAGGACGGGCTGGGAACGGGGCACAGGGAAGGGCAGTTACCTCGTGTGGGAAGCGGCGTCGTTGATGCTGAAAGTGCTGCTCTCCCGGGTCAGAGGGCTGGAGCCGGCCTGGCTCTTGCTGTGGATGTCCAGGCTCAGGGAGGACTCTGCTTTCCGGTCCAGGCCGTGGCTCTCAGCCTCTAACGTCCGATCCACCATGGAGATGACCTCGCTGGAGCTGTGCCACAGGGGGGCCACTTTCTCCTTGCCAGGCCCCGAGCGAGGCGAGGCCGTGGCGGCCCCCAGGGAGGCGCTGCTGCCGTGGCTGGGGCCGTAGGAGGTGGTGTCGATGCCGCTGTCGGCAGAGGTGCCCTGCAGATAGTTGTAGCTGTTGAGCTCGGACTCAGTGCGGTCCCCGTCATACCACTTCTCGTCACTGTGGGCGCTGGACGCGTTGCTGGAGAGGGTGTTGCTGCTGGAGTGGCTCGAGTAGTGGCTGTCAGGCTGCAGGGGAAGCAGAGTTACTCACGGGCAGGCTCTGCCTCGTGAACACCAGGAAAACAACAGGGAGAACGACCCGCGGTGTGTCTAGTGATGGGTCCAAGGCCAAAGGTTCTAATGGTGGGAAACCGAGGTCCGGCTGGAGGTGCCTGGACAAACCCAGGCGAAGGCTCGATGGCAAAGAGCGCTGGAAATGGTTTCTTAAGAACCCATTTTTCATTATTTCACTTATGCCAAAGCATGAACAGTACTGAGATCATTTTAATCAGAAAAAAAATCTAAATTGT
Organism: Myotis brandtii; assembly: GCF_000412655.1. NCBI lineage: Eukaryota > Metazoa > Chordata > Mammalia > Chiroptera > Vespertilionidae > Myotis > Myotis brandtii. The sequence goes on along the minus strand of NW_005357962.1, from coordinate 917,475 downwards.
TATTAGTCTTCAATATTTTAATCCTAAAATAGAAAAAAATGACACCTCCAAAAGGCTTTAAAATTAGAAGAGACCTACTGTGCTCAGAGTAAAGAGAAGGCAGAACCTAAGACTTATTCCTAAAGAGAGCTCCCCAGTGCGCATCTATTTAGGAGATAGCTTTCTGAGGAGGGCTCAGAGGTATGATGTATACGGAGGTGCCAAGTAAATTCAATGGGGGAGGCTGGGAAGGGAGAGTAACACTCTTTTCAACAGACGGTGCTGGGACACGTGGATATCCACAAAGAATTAAATTGGATCCTTTCCACATAGAAAAATAAACTCAAAAAGATCAAAGATGTAAATGTAAGAGCTAACACTGTAAAACTCTTAGAAGAAAACATAAATGTACATCTTCATGACCTTGGATTATGCAATGGTCTCCTAGAGATGACCCCAAAAGCACACAAAAAAGAAAAAAAAATTGATAAACTGGACCTCATCAAAATTAAAGAACTTTTATGTTTCAAATACCCTAATTAAAACACGGGCAAAGGATTTAAATGGGCATTTCTCGGAAGATGATATACAAATGGCCAACAAGCACATGAAAATATACTCAGCATCTTTAGTCACTAGGGAAATGCAAATCAAAACCACATGAGATACACCTCACACACAGTGAGATGCTATACACAAAGGGGCAGACTAGAATGCTGGCTGGACTGCTGGTGGGAATGGGAACTGGGGCCGCTGCTGTCCAACAGCTCAGTCCCACTCTCAGCGTCAACTCAAGAGAAATGAGGACATGTTCACACACCACTTCCATGCGTATGTTCACAGCAGCGTTATTCATGAAGCCAAAAGCCAGAAACAACCCAGTGTCCACCGGCTGATACATGGATAAGGAATTGTGGTATTTCTAGACCATGGACTGTTATTCCATCATACAAAGAAATGAAGTACTGAGACGTTACAACATGTACGACTCTTGAAAACATTACGCAAAACTAAGTGAAAGAAGCCAGACATAAAAGGCCACACATTCTGTTCCACTCGTGTGAAACGTCCAGAATAGACACTTCAACAAGGACAGAAAGTAGGTTCGGGGCTGTCGAGAGCTTGGAGGGGAGGGAAGAGTCAGGGCGATGACTGAGGTACAGGGTTTCTCTGGGGTGATATGTTTTCTAGGGTTAGATGGTGGTGCTGGTGGCACAACCCTGTGAATATATTAAAAAACCATTAAACTGTACACTTTAAATGAGTGAATATTAAGGTATGTGAATTGTATCTCAATTAATAAAATGAGTACAGAACCCTTTCTACACAGTAGCTTAGTTACTTAGAATATTTTGTAGTTTACCAAAGAAATAAGATTTCCAAGGATAGCTGAATAAAACAGTATTTTAAGAGAAAAGTGGAGAGAAGGAATTGTGTGTGTGTGTGTGTGTGTGTCTGCTGAGGATAGTGGCAGGAGGAGGACACTCAAGTTTCATTTCAAAGTGCAAAAATAAAGCTCTCTCCTTCTTAAACAAGAATCAATCCCAGTTATTTTACCAGTGCTACTCTAGTTTTTTGCAACAACGTTTGTGTTACAGACCTTCATTTATTTTTAGTATTTGAGGGCAGAATTTCTCGGCCCTGCACCTGTCTGTGGAATTGGCAGCCCCCAGCCACGTGTGGCCACTGTGCACCTTACACGTGGCAGCCTGCACTGAGATGGGCTGAGAGTGAAAAGTACGTAACATATTTCTGCAGAAACAGTACGTGAACCACACTGAAATTTTAAGTTTTCTAGTGGTCAATTTTTAAAAAGTACAAAGAAACAGGTGAAATTAAGTTTAATATGTTTTCTCTAACCCAACCTATCCCAAATATTATTTTACCATGTAATCAATATACTGATTAGTAATGAAGGTGGGGAAATGGACAGATTGACTGGGGCAATCTCCCATTTATAAGCAGAACCGTGACAACATCCCGTCTCGTCAGTAAATCTCTCCACACAACCTGTGTGGGTGCTTGCACACACTTGCTCCTCTCTTGTGTTTTTAGCTCCCATATTCATTTCATTAGAGCAAAACTGAGAGGAGCCCTCTCATCTCTGAGCATCTTGTAAGTTAGTGAATATGAGACAGTCTTTCCTCACCCTATTGAATGACATAAATATAAACACACATTTCAGTGAGCAGACAGACCAAAGAGACCAACTGCACTGAAAGGGGGAGGAAATGATGACCTCCATTCCCCATTCTACCGGTAAGTGATAAGGAACTATGTGCCACGACGGTGAAGGACAAAAATGTGTGCAGCTCTGAAAGATAAGAGAAGCAGTAGGGGGAGCTGTCAGGAAATTGTCTGTTCAACCATACCTCAATGCTTGTAATTGTGTTAACAAGTAAAGTCCATTTCTCACACACTTCAATTCATAACATTTTAGGACTGTTTGTGATGGGATCACCTGGCCTTTCACCCAGATGATGGGGTGGCAGGTGCATACCAAAGAGGAATTTCAATTTATCTCAAAGCAACCTTGTTGGCAGCAGAAAGCCCAGGGCCAGGACAGCAAAGGCCCCCTTCCGCCAGGATGATTTCCTCTTTGACCACGTGGGAGGAAGAGCAGAGCAGACCTGTACCATTTTCACAGCCATCACAAGGAAGGTGCATCGCTAGGCACCTACCACTCCTATTATTTTACAGTGAACTTACATGGCCCTGTTTGTTCGGAGACAAGTGAACCACTGGATCTTGCCGCATCAGCCTCCCGCTGGGGCTCTCTCGGAACGTGGGCAGTACCTTCGATACTGCTGGGAGGTGGCACGTCGGCTCTGCAACACAGCACAGGACATTATGGTGCAGGCCGAAGCAGACCCAAGCACATGTCGACAAATGAAGACAGCTTGCCACGGCACCTCTGAGCTCACTGACCAGCAAACTCTGAATTTCAGCAATAAGCTTGTTGAGAGTTTACACAATAGACAGCATGTCAGAAACTAAGTGGCTGATGGGTAAAGCTTGCAGCTGGTGACCACATGAGCAGAGCCAAGTACCACCAAACCAAAGGCCATGAACAACGCGGCAAAGTTAGAAATCAACTTTTGGTTTGGGAAACAGTCTAAAATACATGGATTGAATTTATGAGATTCATTCACTGCAAAGTGTAGCTAACCTAGCTTGGTCTACATTACCTAGACAGGCATGGATGCAATCACGTGTTACTTACCATGACACCTTGGAAATATTTTACCTGTATATTCATGCTGCTCGAGGAAAAAAGAATTGAAATCCTGAGGTCCTCTATAACTGTAAGCTAAGCACAACAGAAAAGACACACAGCAACTAGTTTACTTAAAACAATTGCTTCCTTTTGGAGTCCAAGCTGGCGTTCATGACGGGGTTCCAAAGGTGCAAGGTAAGCAATTTTACTTCTTTCACACACTGCTAGCTAACAGCAACGATTCCGGACTTCGGCAACACCATTCCTAACACATAATGGACTGGGCAACATACCCTTTTGCTCTGATTCTCAACCATTTCCAAAAGCAGAGGCACAGAAAAATGAACAGCCACGGAGATGAGTGAGTTCATTAAGCAAGCTACACTCCTCGTCTCCACTGGGGCACCAGTTCATAGCACACTGATGTACAAAGATGGGGGGTGGGGGGTGGGTCTCGCTTACAAGTAAGACTCTCCTCAATATTGTCAATGAGTGACCTGAAAATCATTAGAGAATTTTGTTCTTACGAACTGAATGTGTAAAGGTCAAGCCTTTACACACTCAATACAGTGCAATGAGTAACAAGACATAATTATTTTTATCAATTTCTCCCTAGCATGGCATAACTAAGCCCCCGAGTTTCCTTCTGAGGTTCCCATTAGAAAAGGCTGGGTTAGTCTTCTGGAATGTAAAAACGTACACAAATTTATTTTATTTTAACATTTTATTTCAAGCCTTAGATTTTGAATAGAGAAAGGCCCCACTTGGTGAAAAGGCTCTTCTGGCAGGCTCTAGGGGTATCTTGCAAAAAAAGGTATATCTTACTAAAAAGATGAACAAGTGTGTTAAAAGGATTCATCCATATTAATTTCAGAGTCTTATCTATTAAAAGTGGGATGCCACTAAACTAAAGGGGATGCGAGAATAAAAAGACTAGAGGGAGGTTTCGGTGCAAGAGTGAATACGGTCTAGGACGAACCTTGTAATTACCCTTTCCTTTCCTCACATGGCTTCCCATGAGTAGGAAGTGACACTGAACGCTGCACAAAGGGCTTGCTGGCAGCTTTGTTCAAAGCGTGCACCAGGAGCCAGAAAAAGCTGCTAAAGTCATGATGAAGAAGGGATCCTTTGCGCACGTGTCGTTACCAGCTCCACAGTATCAAAACATATGGGCTTAAACACATTCTGCTAAGAGCAGAGCAGAATATGCTCAGGTTTTCTGTGTGGTGGGTGGGTGGGATGAGAGGGGGAGGGACAGATGGCTTCAATAACCAGGCACATTGCACTGAAGTTATTGCAACAAAGCATATCTTCAGAACCTAGGAATTATATTTCTTTTCCCCAACGTGTGTCTTAGCTCAATACATCTCCACTTCCTTCTATGTTCGTGGTTAGTGCCTTTACACGGGCACAGTCATTAAAACAATGAGACAGACAATGCATTTGCTGGGAGGATAAAAAGGTGGGGCTCTGTCTTAAAACGTATCTTTTTTTCAGACCTGAAATGTATTTGTTTTGAATCTCACATCCCTGGTAATGTTACTAAAAATAAGATAAAGGAAAAAAATACCTGTCTAGATTCAAGACCCTGATGTATCAGCTGTGTTGATACTAAAAATCTATGATACTATTGTGTTGAAACTTAATCATGTTTCATGGCAAAATTTTATTGTACGAACTCATGTAATGGTGTCATTGCAGCAACTACAAATATATACAGAGAAATATATGCATTAGGAACCCAAATGAAGGCTCTCCTGCAAATCTTCCCCATCCAGCTCTTTGTCCTGCTAAGACATGTCCTTAGCTGGCAGCTTAATAGCAGAGGAGGGGAAAAAAGCATATACGGGAGGAAAGAGATACTAACCACATGGCAGCTTAATAGCAGAGGAGGGGAAAAAAGCATATAGGGGAGATACTAACCACGCTACACATGTGACTAAGCAACAATTGTATCTCTTTCCCACTTTGTACATAGTTTTTAAAATTTTATGTATTTATTTTAAACTCCTTGTAAGAATACCAACAAATCTTTCAGGGCACTTGTAAGAGGCAAAAACAAAAAGACAGATGAAAGGGGAGGGAGATACTTAGGACATGTGGTTTGGCAGTCTGGCAATTTAATTTGGGTTCTGAAAAAAAAATTCCTATGTCATTTCTATTTTTAGATTTAGGGTCACTTAGAATTCCTTGACTTTTCTCTCAGGTCTTATTTGTTGCTTTCACTTATACATAATCTAACCAAGACTTTACTCTCATTCACATTTATTAACCAGGGCTGTTCATCTAACCAAGACTTAATTCTCATTCACATTTATTAACCAGGGCTATATTATATAACAGAATGCTTTGATGACATCATCAGGAGGAAGCCCAAGTCACCTTGGTGTAAAAGCAACTAGCTTTTTGTAGAAATTTAATTACTTACCCATCTGGTCGGCAATGCTATCCTCACTTCTTTGCCAGCTGGGTGTGGATTTTCCGCTGCCACCAAGATCTGCCTGGGTGTTCTGCCTGTCAATGGAGGCTGGGGATCTGCGGCTGACTCCAAACCTGTGGTGATTTCCCCAAAGGCAAAGAGGACATCAGAAACCTCACCCATAAAGGGAAGGAGTCTGGGTGTAGTGAACCTCACTCTAAGGACAGGTACTACTAGTTTCACTTGCCTGTCTGTACTTGTGCAGCCAGCCCTGTGCATGTGAACGTGGATGCCGGAACTGTGTTTGCTGTAGTCAGTTCAGAAAGGTATGTAGGCTAAGCATTTAGACTGTAAACAAGGCCAGGAGCCATCAGGACGGAGCTAACTTAAGATAAACAGAGTAAGAAACCAAAGTCTTCTAGCCCTTGTGTAGCCAACCACAGACTGTCACTCACACACAGCCATAGGGAAATTTTCACCATCCCAATGTTCCATGTGTATCTTCCAATTGGTACATGTCAGGGGTTTCTCGTAACTCAGTAATCTGCTAAATCACTAAGTAACTAAATCTGCTAAATCATTCATTCTGGGATCTAGCATTTTCTGAGCACTCTAAGGTCTGAAAGACAAAGACTGCTATCATTTATATAGAGACCACTTTCAAAATAAACTGCTTTGGGGAGGGCAACTTACAAGTAGGTAAAGTGGCTTTTGTAAAGGCAATTGTCTATTTCTGGAAAGACTGTTTAGCTATTCAATCAGCCAGTTTTATTTTTCCCAATGTAGAACAAACATATAATACATGATTAAAGCATATACCTTGATGAGCACTATCAGCAGTGTAAATCCTGCCTGAGCCCAGGAAAAAGGGCCAGAGTGTAAAATTCAAACGTTCATGTGGAAATTTACAAATTTGTGTATGGTTAACTAATGAACTTATACAATGAAAGACTACACAGGGCCTGATGGATTGATGCATATGACAGATGTATTGTTTACTACAAACTGATAAATGCCTGGGGAGAACCACCACGTGGTGCTGGTGGAGTCAAGTTCTGGCTCTCCCACTCCAAATTACTTAAGTTTCAGCTTCATTTCTTTATTTGAAAAAGAAGAAGAAGAAAAAAAGGCAATTCCATTATATGGATCCAGGGAGGAAAAGCTAGTTGAAAGCATTTGCAAAGTAAAGAAGGCTACAACATATTTTCGTAAAACTCCTCCAATACCATCTCCCTAGTTGCTTTTGCATAAATGACAATTGTTTACAGACTCAATCACAAGCCTCACTAAACAAAGTTACCTCTATTGTAAAAACCAAAAACCTTGATTTAGGAAAAACTCAGTAACTGTGCATTTACCAAAATAAATAAAAAATAAAAATAAAGCAGTCACTAATTATGATCTTTGCCCTCTCCTCCCTAAGTAGGGTGCTTCTTTAGTTCAGAACAGTGAAGATCCTCGAAATGGCCCTATTCTAAATTTGCACTAAATTATGACTTTTTCACAAAGGCACAGAGACTGCGATTTTGCTTTTACCTTTTTGGTAGCAGAGGCAACTAAGGACCTTTTAAACCTCTGAATTTAAAGCCGAGCATTTTTCTGGCTATCTGGTTTCAAATAACGTAAGGCTGTCTTTAAATTCTGCCTTTAAAATATTTTCATCCCACGGACTTGTAATTTCAGTTCTCATTACATACTCATTGCGTGCAGGGCATTAGGGACACAAGGACCCTACTCTTGAGGAGCTCAGACAAACCTGTTCAAGTTGTGCCTCTTTTCCAAGCTTCACTCTACTTTTGTTTGGAGGAACACTTAATGTTGAAGGCTCGCATTTGGAGGAGTTTTTAGTAATCATCTGGCTGATAAATGAAGCACGTTCAGTGACCAGGAGCCGGTCCATTGCTCTCCAGAGCAGGCTCATGGCTTTGAATAGCTCCCTCATAAAGGGCTGGAAACTTCTCTGTAACTTTCATTTATTGGTCTCTGTCGCCCTCACAGATAAGTGTAACCCTTCACCTAAGTGTGCCTCCTCACCTCCACAATTCTCACCTTTAGGTTGTACATCCCCAGTTATGTTTCTCACACCGGTCTCCAAATTCCTCATTTACCCCTCCCTCCCTCCATCCCTCTGCACATGTCCTACCCTGTTAACATTCCTCAAAGTGTGTGGCCCAAAAACAAGTCCCCAAGGATGGCAGAGCAGACCCCATGTCTTCTCCCGAGAGTTGCTTTATGACGGCCTCTCATTCCCATCTTAAACGTGTGCAGGTGCCTTTTGTCCGCCCACTTGAGTGGAGCAGGCAGGATTAACCAGCTTATTAAATTTCACCTCTCAGCGGATTTGGATGGTCTCAATATCCTCACCCAAGGGAGTGGGCAGACACATCACACACATGCAGACACCAGGTCCTGAATCCGGGACAGGAGAGGACAACAAAGGAGCAGGCTGCATTTACGGGCAATGACTGCACACTGACCAACTGTCATGATCGCATGCTTTAAGCTTTTAAAAGTTTATTATTAATGAGTTGGATCAGACTACATACACTCCTGTGATCCTTTTCCTCTCAGGACAGGCAACTTTTGGGATTATACACGTGAATTAGACAGGGAACCAATTGCTCTTGCATCACTGATACAGGCAAACACTGCTTGGGATCCAGCAGAAACACTGAATCATAGGGGTTCAGACTGAGTAACCCCAAGAAGTAACTCTGTGGAATGTGGATTATTTTTAAGCTAAAGGCAACTGAGATCCTTTGGGCTCAAGAGAAACTTCGGTCCTCTCCTTAACTACCTAGAAGAACTTAAATTAGCTGCTTTGCCCACAGGAGATTATCTCTGACAACTTTTTCTCACCTATCCTCAGGGCAGGGCAAACTAACTGAACATCTGCTCTTATTGTCTTGTAATGACCTTCCTCCTTCTGAAGCCCCAAGGTGCCTGACCTTATTCTTAGCTCTGAAGGTCAGATATACCTCATTTTCTCTTTCTGTTTAGAACCTCGCATGTATGTGGGGTTCCCATATGTATGTATGTATGTAATTGAATTTGGTTATTTCCTCATTTTGATCTGTCTCATGTAGATTTAATTTTTAAGCTAGTGAAGGAACCCTGAAGGGTAGAAGAAAGTTTCTTCTTCTCCCATAGTATCATCCTCATCTTGCAAAGTATCTACCTTAGAAAGGACATCAGCCCTAGAGGGTTTTGCTCAGTAGATAGAGCATCGGCCTGTGGACTGAAGGATCCTAGGTTTGATTCCAGTCAAGGGCACATGCCCAGGTTGTCGGCTCGATCCCCAGTAGGGGGCATGCAGGAGGCAGCCAATCAATGATTCTCATCATTGATGTTTCTATCTCTCTCTCCCTCTCCCTTCCTCTCTGAAATAAAAACATATGTAAAAAAAAAAAAAAGGACATCATACAGTACAGTAAATAGTCATGGGATAAGCTCACAAACAACGGGCAAAACCCTCAATACCACTGATGGCAGAGTTAGTATAAACATCAAGGTGCATAACTACCACCTCCTTAAAAAAACTGTGCAGCCCAGGGCACTGAAATCATGGTTCTAACATAAAGATTCACCAAATGTGAACATTTCAGCTCACATTTTTGGTTCATTAAAAGTGTATCATAGACAGAATAATGCTTTTTTGTTACTGTTGCTAGTTCATTTCTATTTTACTAGAGGCCTGGTGCACGAAATTTGTGCATGGGTAGGGTCCCTAGGCCTGGCCAGCAATCAGGGCTGATCGGGGCCTTCCTGCTGCTCGCTGGGGCCTTCCTTCCCCAGCTGCCAGCTGCCGGCTGCTGGCCAGGGCCTTCCTTTGCTCTGCACCACCCTGTGGTGGTCAGTGCACGTCATAGCGAGTGATTGAACTCCCAGTCTTCTGGCTGAACTCCCGAGGGGACACTTTGCATATTAGCCTTTATATATATATAGATAGATTGTTGTACCAACACTGAAGTTGTAGTGAATTCTTATTTTTGAAGTCAAACCAGGCCATTTAAAATCTACTAATTAAAACAAGAAATAATTAGTTGGGCTTGTGGTTTGGCATAATAATACTTAACTCATAAAACCTTTTGCAGAAACTCATGAAAAAGAGCTAAAATTTTTTCTAGTTGTCACTGAAGTAATTAAAATAAGACATGCACATTTTAGAGATACTACCAAGGGAATCCTGGGGGAGACACTGAGGATGGGGGGGAGAGCATATTTTATAGTGGTTTTATTACCTAATTTCTGCTAACATAAACATTTTGCAACAACAAAGAAATCAAACTTAATAGCTGTAAAAACCAACAAAGCACTATAGATAAAAATACCCACTATGAAGGTATTCTTAGTAATAAGCATGATTATTGTGTAACATGGTAAAATCTCAAGAAAATAAACAAATCCTGTGTGCGTTTGTTAAAATGGGGAAAACTCGGAATGGAAACATCAGTTTTTATCAACTCCTTATATTTGATCTTAAAATGGTCCCAGGTTCTTTGTCAGGTTCTCACGGGGAGGATAACCTGGCAGAAGCCACTGCTGCTCCCTTACTGTTCCTCTGGGCAAAGCCTAAAGCTTCTGTGCACCATGTAATGCTTTGCTGCTAATTCTTCCAGGCTTCAGACATTCCCATTATTTTCTCCTTTTTAGTAGCCTCTGAAATCATGTACATTTAGTTTTTTACTTGTAAGTCTTTTCAGAAGCAAATAGTTACTTTTGGGTGTTTAGTGTTCAAAACAAACAAACAAACACCATGAAAAACATATACCAACCCACAGGCTGAAATCACAGAAGACTTTTAGAGTGTGAAAAAAAATAATTTTAAGCTTTGGATCTTATGATCATTTCTGCTACTGTAACAGCAAAACAAACTCCAACCAGTTCAAGCAGGATACTGCTGAGTTCACTTTGGAGGACATATTAAGAAATGACAAAACTGTACTATGAAAATAGGCAACATATATCATGGAGAAGCTGGTGTAATCTGATTTCTCTGTCACTGAGTCCTTAGAGACCAGAGAATGATATACAGCCCAAGAAGTGGTTTGAACCAGCTATGAAAACATTTTTCCATCTGAAATTATTTAACCATATTTCCCCTTTTGATCTTTTGTAGTAAATTGATCAAGGCTGGCTGAATGGAAATCATTTTACACCTCTGAATGACAGATGAAAGACAGAAATGTCAACTAGGACCGTGCACATTGGGGCACACCTACCCTTCAGGCATGGATTTCTGCCTGTACGTGCCCCCGCCAGAGCCAGTCTCGCTGGACGAAGACAGGTTGCTGGGGGAGTTACGGCACTGCTGGGATCTCGCTAAAGCCATGGACGAGACCGTCACGTAGATGTCCGAACCAGGAGACAGCCTGCACGTACAAACCAAAAATATGAAGTCAACAATTCAAAGGGAAGAGTCCCAAGGCAGGCATGATAGATAATATATAAATGCGACAGAGGCAGTGGCTTCATGGAGATGGTGAAAATGAAGCCAGCTGGAAGCCTACACAAGAACCGTCCCCATGCAACTACTCCCTCAGGGAACCACTGTAAAACTGCCTTGAAGGGGGCGGAAAAAAAATAACGGGGAAAAACACGTATGTTTCCAAAAGCTGCCAGAATTCAATAGGCTGAGTTGCGCAGGCGGTTTCCTAGTATGGCAGCGTAGAGCATAATTGAACCCCAGTGACATTAACACAGCAATTAATTCCACTTTCACACTGGTTCTCCCAGAGTACATGGCCAGGGGGAGACTGGTACATTCTTTGTATGCTCCTTTGTTTTCTAATTTTATTACTCAGAGTCTGAAATGAATATTCAGATTCTGCTATTTAGTATTTATGAATTTGGTTGATAGTAGCATCACCATATAAAAACCTCTATGACAAAAAGTGCCTAGAACTGCAGTTGTTGAAATTTAACTAAATTTAATTAATGAAATTCACCTAATACATCTATTTCAAAAGCTATGGGGCCTTCACCCTGCTGATGGCTCAAGGGACAGAAACTGGAGCTTTGTAGTCAGGACAGATACTCTACTCAGTAGCTCTAGTAGGAACGTGGTAAGCACTGGAATATCAACGTGACGCTGACAATGTGCCCAGGTGAGAACTAAACCTTAATCACACGGAAGCTGGCACACATCATTCGACTCCTGTCGCAGGTCACTTCCAGTTTATCACTGAGGAAGTGGAATCGAAGTCATTCATTCAATAAGCCAGGCCTCTTGATTCTAAGTCGGCCACACTCTGTGCTAAGCTACTGCTGCCCTCCAGGAAGGCTGGGCGTTCTTTCCCTAATAGGACAGTTGGCCACGGGTCTGCACTGTCAGATGACTTTGCATCAAAGTGTAGAGGCCCTGGGGCAGAACCTGGTTCACTGAGGTATGGCAGGTTCCCACGGTGAACCCCTAAACTTTCCACAGCAGGGCAGACTGGGGTTTCAGGTACAGGAAGCTGACAGGAGGGATAACAGAATCACAATGAGAAGCCTTTCTAATGGAAAAAGAATAAGGATAGATACCAAAATGCATGACTCCCAAATCCATCTAGGCCAGGGGTGGGCAAACTTTTTGACTCGAGGGCCACAATGGGTTCTTAAACTGGACCGGAGGGCCGGAACAAAAGCATGGATGGAGTGTTTGTGTGAACTAATATAAATTCAAAGTAAACATCATTACATAAAAGGGTACGGTCTTTTTTTTTTTTTTAGTTTTATTCATTTCAAATGGGCCGGATCCGGCCCGCGGGCCATAGTTTGCCCACGGCTGCTCTAGGCCCTAAGGACAGAGCTGACGCAGAGCTAGATCTCTCAGTGACAAGCCCGTTATCTCCAGCTGCCTCCTAGATATCCCTATGGGGCACCCTCACCAGCAATTCCAATCAAACCAATCAAACCCCCTAAAAACTAACCGATTTTTCCCATTCCCACCCCTCGCACCCCAAACCTGCCCCTCCTCTGTTATTCCAAGTTAAATGTTTTTACATCCCTTCCCCACTTTTCTCATCTTCCACAGTCAATTGGTCTAATTTATGTTCATCTGTTACAGAGCACAAGCCTTGTGGTCAGGCACCCTGGGTTCTAGTCTGTAAAACACAAAGACAAGGGAGAGAACTAGTCTCCAACTGGCTGACTGTCCTCTAAGGGCCCCCATCTCTGCCTGGGTCAGTATAACAGAGCTCTACCTGGTCTTCTGATGTCCACACTCTGTCCACCCCAGGCCTCCAGTGCCCCTACCATCTGAGTCCTCTGACTGCCAACACCTCTCCACAGCTTCCCTTTGCTTACAGGACAGAAGACCAAATCCCTGGCACCCTCTGCCAGGCCCTGGACCGTCTCGCCCAAGTGCATCCTCATGTCCATCCTAATCTCCCTGCTCTTCACCTGCCTCCATGCATCCTCCATCCTGGTCACATGCAGCGCGCCCCAGTCCTCAGACTCACCCACCAAATTCATATCTTTACTTAGCTTGTCCTCTCTGCTGGGAACATCCTCCCTTTTCTACTCACAGAGAATCCTTTCTACCCTAGGCCCAATTCCAAAACCATAGGCCTGAATTCATAGATTAATTAGAACCTCAATCCCACAACAACCTGCTCTTTGCACCACTGTAGCACTCCCTATGGAATCATTACTTTTATGTGTGTCTATCTCCCCAACTAGATTCTGCCCTTACAGGGCAGGACTGAGCCTTATGTATCTTTATATCTCTGGTTGCTTAACACTCATTTGAAGGAGAATTCCCATCCGCAGTGTAGGAAATGGAGCGGTGGTTCAGGATAAGGGCCCGCAGTTACATCAGGTGTCCCAAGCCAGGGGTACTCAACCATGGTGCGTTTACATCAGATGAAAAACAGCTGGTCTCTAATAATAAAGTGCCAAGATTTGGGGAATAATTTGCTAAAAACACTTATAACACATTCAAGGTGATAACACGCTTTCTTAAATGTGAGAAAAGGGGATGGCAGAATTATGCCCAGGTATCCCTGTGCCTGTATCATCGATCTGACATGCAATGGCAAGAGAACTTACTGGCAATGCCTCCTCTACAGAGTGTGAAATGGGCAAGGAGAGACCTGGGATGCTGGGTCCTTGGGCAATTCAATGAGAAGCTAGGAAAAGAGGCAGAGTTCCTAAGGTCCTCCTGTTAACATCACCAATCTGGTCCCTGCTACACAGATTTAGAGAAATACAGGTGAACCGCATGGCTGGCATCCTCACTAGGAGGCCAGGGTCGAGAGAGGGCTATGTGTGGGCAGGGATGTGGGTCAGACCATTGGGTCTTGGAACACTAGCTCATCCCTACTTTGGGTAACGTGTTTTGATAAAAGATCAATACATTTATCCGGGCATGGATGTCCCTTTAATCTTTTCCATTAAGACCTCTCCCAAAGATCTCACTATTTATTCTGGAGTAATTGGAAAGGGACCAGAGTCGGGGAGGAATGGGAGGAGTAGAGCACAAAGAAGAAAACTAGGTAAGGATTAAAGAACGGCATAAACCCACATGTAACAAGAGACCACACTACTTTCTGCCCTAAGAGTTTGGCCTTTATATGCACCTAATATAGAGAAACTTCAAATACAGTTTCATTTTGTAGCTGCTTTGATTTTCTTGCTGCAAAGAGGAGGAGGTGTTACAGGAAGATGGGGGGTAGGGGAGAAGGCAGTAGAAATGTTAACATTTTAGGGGCCCGTTGATTTAACTCTCTTCTGGGTAAGTAATGCCAATGAATTATATTTATGATGAACATGAAAATGTTTATGCTTCTATGAGGAAGTGACAACATGATTCCACAGAGAAAGTCCAAAAGCAACTTTTATATCTGTATTTAGGGCTTGCTTTTCTTACCCTGCTCTCCAAAATGTATGTTAAGCTGAAATATCTAATGCTCCTTCTCAACCTCAGCCCTTTTATTTGGCAAGGGTATCAGAAAATTCTACTTGGTTACTGGAGTGATCCCAAAGTGAAAAAAATAGCATTTCCAGAAGCCGGTACTCATTCCCATCCCTTTTCTGCATTTCTAGAACTCAATAGTGGCTTTGTTTCCTGCCTGCTCACACACACAGCGCACACATACAGCAATGGATGGAATGGCACACCCAAAAGGTTTTACGACTCTGGATGTATGTATGCTGGGGGGGGAAAAATCAGAATTATCCTTTCTTCTGATGCCTTACAGTTATTTCCAAATACTCTGAATTTGATACCATCACAGAAATATTGTTTGAGAACAGACCTGGTTCGGGGAGTGGAAGGGCCGCCTGCCGGCACTGGCCGTCCACTGCCAAAGACAGCCTGCGGCTACCACTCCTGGAAGTCGGGCTGGTTGCTGTCCTGCTACTTTGAAAACACAACACCCAAACTGGCTCACATGGGAAGTGCATGCTGACCTCCTGCATCTCTGTCCTCCCACCCACTCTATTTGAAGGGTTGCTGAGCCCAGTGAGGAGTTAGCACAAGATCACAAATCTTTCCCTCCCTTTTGAGATAAACCCAGACCTTTGGGCTTTCTCTTAGTCGTAATGAGCCTGGGAAATCCTAGATGTCTGTGCCCAAAGAGGTCAAGGGGACTAAGATGAACACATCTTTCAGTGGCTGTGAGATCGTGTATTTCTGTGGGATATAAAAAACAATCTTTTGAAAGAAGGCTCTGGTCACTGTCAGAAAGGAAATTTCTAAACCTCTTAGCATTAATGTCAGTAATTTTCTTCCCTACATTTTCATAAATTTAGCCAAGAAATCACTAAATGTTTTTAAAGTAACTGATGTTAAATGTTCTCTTAAATGCTTTCTATTAATTTCCTCTGCAGAAATAAAATGCCAGGGTTCTGTGACTGTAGGAAGAACGCAATGATTGAAAGTCATGCTCGTCAGCCCACAGACAACACGTCCATAGTCTGCAGGACACACACCAGCTTTCATTTACAGGCAATGCATTTTGTTGCAATGAAAGCAAAGAGCTGAAGGGATGGATATTTAAGAAGAGACAGTCCAAGATCAGTATCAGTTCCTTATTTTTACAGAAGTGTTCTCACACTAGGATAAAGGAGAGAAGAGAACTGCTAAAATCCAGATTTCTAATAAAACAACCCCTGCCTCCCACCACACCGTTCCCCTGGAGCAATTCACAGGACTACATGCATGGTGTTAACATTAATAGACTCTTATGAAACTGACCTCCTCAGATTGTGACTGATTATCATTTACCAATTTATGGATAAGGAATTCTCAGTATCTGTGTAGTTTATGTTTAACATTTTTTTCCGAGTCACACACAGTACAAGTTTAATGATGCCTCTATTTCCCGCTCTTTACTCCAAAGTGACAGCACTGCATCCAAGGAGGTAGACCCTCTGTAATTCAAGTGCAAACAGTGGATGGTGGTAAAAACAACCGAGAGGTTTCAAATGGCAGCAATGACTGGCAGATTAGATGCTTGAGTCTATAATTAAGCACAGCACTTTACACAACTCGGCAATTAAAACACGACTCATCCAGGGAACAGTATCTGGGTGAGCAAGGTAAAGTCTGGACCAAGGAAAAGCCTGCCTTCAGCAATGTGTTTCAACCAGGGATACTTCCAGAATTTTGTAAAAAAAAAAGATTTTCTGAAATGATTCAAGGTGCTATAATCAGAGGAGATTTAAAGAAGTTGTGTTCAAATTTGGACAAACCATCCCTCTGTCTTTTCCTTGTTTCCTCCTGTGAGCGCCGAGAAGCAGAGCTACCCCTGGCTCGCTGACCACGATTCGTATCGGTTCTTTAGACTAGACCATGGAAATCCTGTTCTGATGAGCCTCTGGTGATAAGAGCAGCTACAGCCAGGAATAACTCATGTACAGTTAGGAAAACTCGGCAATTCGTCACATTGAGATAAATGGGTCGTCACTTCGAGCCTGGCACACACTATGGGTGCCTCTTGAGAACAATCAATTTGATAACTGAGGGCAGAGAGTAAGAATGGATGGCAGGCAGGACCAGCTTCATGATTTGTGGGACTCAGCACAGAATGAAAATGTGGTCCCCCTGTTCAGATACTATTACAAGTGTCATGGCAGTGACAGCAGAGCATTAAGCCCAGCGCGGACCCTTCTGAGCATGGGGGCCTGTGCGACTGCTGGTGAACTACAGAGCAGTGGCTGACCCCTCAGCATGCAGGTACCCATTCCGCAAACACTTCTACATGTGGTGGTAGATTTAATCCATACGGCACGGTGGCTAGGCTACAGGGCTCTCGGGTCCGATGGCCTTGATGCTAATCTCAGCTCCACTAACCAGCTATGACTTTGCACAAATTATCTCATCTCTCACTCCCTGGGCTCCTTATCTGTAAAAGAGGTAAACAGCTGCCAACTTATTGGGCTGTTGAGTGGATTAACTGAATAAACTTGCACGAAGAACTTTGAACAGAGCCGGGCCCAGAGCATGAGTCCAATAATAGCTACCTATAGTTTTTAAGGAAAACGTAAGTAAAATGAAACTGTCTTGAGGGCAGTAAATACAGAGTGTGGAGGCTCAGGCGGGTTAGAAGTCAAACCTTGTTGGGAAAACCAGGGGGAAAAGCCTGATGAAGAAATCACCTGAGATGGGTCTTGTAGGAAACTAAGGATGTTCACCACAGTCAGCAGCCAGGACGCAGAAATGTGAGGTCACCGCGATGGCATGTTAGGCCTGAGCAACAGACATGGGTGGGAGATTGGCGGCGGCCATGCCGGGAGGACAACTGGGTTGTGCAGGGTGAACTCTCCTATGCTAAGCTGAGGAAGCAAAAACGTCATGCGTGAGGCAGCAGGGGGAACCGAAGGTTCTGCAGCCAGGCAGTGGCGAGTTCTCTTTGGTTAGTCCCACCCTCCACCAATAGTCACAAATATTTCACAAAAAGAAGTCAATAACCAAATCTTTGGTGAAAAGCTAGGTGGATTTTTTTTTTTTTTTTGCATACTAGGATTTTAAAGACTGGAAATAACTAAACAAAATAAATTCATCCCCTATCCCATCATACAAACAAAAACAAGGGAAGCAGAAGCCAAAATACAGCACGCATGCTGGTCTCAGGTTGGAGTGGCTGCCCATGTGTGTCTGCCTCACGTGGTCTCCACGCTCCACTCCTCCTATGACGGCCCTAAGCTAGGAGAAGAGAAAAGCATCACGCTTTCCTTCCGATAGAATTCTACCAGTACTAATGCTCTTGGTTTTTCAGAAATTCTGAGTTCTACAATAAAGTCCCATTTGCAAACTAGCCCATCAATTACTTAACAGGTACACAGCGCTGACCAAGATTCAGGGCTGCACTATGCCTCATCATTTGTCATTTTAAAAAATATAATGGGAAACCAAAAGAGAAAAAAAAAGTGACAGATTGGGAGACTGGTGGGAGGTAGCGAACTCCTACATACACTGCAAGCAGGGCCACCGCATATGAGCTGACCCCCTCTACCTCTCCCCTTGTTCGTTTGTGCCTGCAGGTCCTAAAGAAGGTGGTCCAGGGTGAGGGCCCAGGGCCATCTTTATGTGGCCTGGAGCAGTGTCTCTAGGTCTCTGTGGTGCAGCCACCAGCCTAGAGCCCCGAGGTCAATGTGGACACACCCCACCCACAGACACACACGCTCGGGTGAGATGCACTCAGCTCTGCTGACCAGCCCTGGGACACTCTGCCCCTCTCATTCCTTCATAGCAGCTGTTCCTGCAGGTAAAGAGGAAATTAACGTACTTTCCTCCAAAAGCACTTGACGGGCAGATGACAGGCAAATCCCAAACTGCCACGCTGTCACACCTCGGGATTCTCACGGGTAGAAGGAAGCGGGCCTTTGTCAGACGGTTCAGTGTCGAGAACTCTGAACAAAAGGCTTATGGGAAAATTTCACACTGATGACTGTGGGGGTGGATTTAGGGAGCTAATTTGTCTTAATTACCACTAATTTCTACACGTTTAAAAATGTGTTGTACGATCAACAAATCTTCAAGAATAATGTCAGTAGTTTCAAATTTCAAATGTAAAGCAGAATATAGTTTTTACCTCTAGAGAGTAATTTAAATTCCCAACACTCTCACTCCCTCTTCCACGTGCAGGAGAGTTAGCTCTAGCTTCTGGGAAGGCCTTCCCTGGTGTGCGAGTGTGTGTTGGGGGAGGGAGGGGCTTGAGGAAGCCCTACGGCCATTGAGGGCCTCTGTAGACCTTCCTATAAGATGTGACTAGGCCAGGCCTCCCTGGGTGGGGCTGAGGCAGAGCACTTACTCCCTTGAGCTGGGCAGGAGGGCAGGACCCCACTGCTGGGCGCAGAGAAGTACAGTTTCTTGCTGACAGGCAGAGAAATATGACCACATGCCGCTTCGCTGCTCTTCTCAGAATACATACAACGGTTTTTTTACAAGATCATCTCTCAGGTCCAATCTAATTCGCTCTGATGGTTTTTGCAGTATTCCCTACCATCTCTGCATCTGCACCGTTCACCATGACTGTTTTCAGCGCGGCAGGCCTCCTGAATTCATCTTTGTCACTGACGACAACACAACCTGCTTTGGGAACACTGACCCCCCCCCCCAGGCAGAGCCTAGATGAGGCTGCAGACGCATCATCAGCCCAGCTGCTGGCTCTAGGACTCAATGCGAACACACTCTTTGACTTCTGAATAGCTGTGTTAGGAAAAGCATCTACAAAATGACAACAGTGACACACAGCATCTCCCCTTCTCAAAGCCTCTAGTGTCATTTCTGCGCAGAGAGCTGATTGCATACAGAGTGACTATATTACCTTAGTCTTCACAGGGACTCTGAGAGGCGGGGCTAGAGCCCCATGTGATTCTTGGGGACACTGAAGTGCAGAGGGGATAAGGGCCTTTCCCACTGTCACATCACTCCCAGGGGATGGGACTGGAATGCAGGGGATCGAGGCCTCTGGACTGCAGGCTTTCTGGAGGGGCTCATGAAACATGGTGCTCTGCAGGGAGGAAGCCCCGTGGGAACATGCTCCCAGGCTGAGCGCACAGCAGCTACTTTCGAGGCCTGAGGAATGATGGGCAATTCAAGAGGCTTAAGGGAAAATTTCTGGTTATAAGGAGCCCAGGGCTAGTGGAATGGATAACCACTCCACACTGGTCCCTCTGGTCTCCTTCCCTGGGCCACTCTGGAGCTTGGCAAAGAAAGGGGACTGGCAGGCATGCCAAGCTCATTGTGCCTGTTCCCTAAACCTGTTTTTCTTATTTTTAATATATATTTTTTATTGCTTTCAGAGAGGAAGGGGGGTGGGGGAGAGAGAGAGAAAGAAAGAAACATCAATGATGATAGAGAATCATTGATTGGCTGCCTCCTGCATACTCCCTACTGGGGATGAAGCCCACAACCCAGGCATGTGCCCTGACTGGGAATCAAACTGTGACCTATGGGTTCATAGGTTGACACTCAACCACTGAGCCATGCCAGTCAGGCTGCCCTAAATCTTCAATAGGAAACATCTTTGTACCAGAATCTAAAGATGTGAACCTGCCAATTATCTGAACTCGAGTTGCAATGTGGATGCTGGAGTAGCCAGCTCCTTTGAAGAGTTGGGGGAAACAGAGCCTTAAGAGCCCGGTGAGTTTAAGTCAAGCATGGCCCTCTGCTTCTCTGCTTAATCAATTGAATCTCGTAATTCAATTGCAACCAAATTAAAACCTTTTACATAAAATTTAATCAAGAACAACTCAAATTTCACCAAGTCAATTTCAGACAGCGTTACCCACAATATACTTTTAAAATAGAATTGTAAACTTAGCCAAAAAATTAAAGAATTCTACTTAAATGTAGCTTTAATTTTATAGCTTTATCTGACTACAGAGTGTTTCACTTTTACCTATCATTTATTTTTTATAATAAACTTGATCCACCCATGTGTCCATTGACAGATGAATGGATAACCAAAATGTGCTACATATACACAATGGAATATTAAGAGTATTACTCAGCCTGACAAAGGGAAGGTTATGGTCTGAATGTAACCCCCACTCCACACACCCCCAATTCATATATGAAAGCCCAAACCCCATTAGGCATTAGGAGGAGGGGACCTTTGGGAGGTAATTAAATTTAATGAGGTCCTGAGGGTGGAACTTCCATGATGGGAATGGTCCCCTTGTAAGAAGAGGAAGGACCAGAGTCTGTTCTCTGCCCTGTAAGGACACAGCGAGAGGGTGGCTGCCTACAGCCCAGGAGGAGCGTCTGCATCAAGAACCACATCTGCCAGCACCTTGATCTTGGACTTCCTGTCTTGGAACTGGAACTGTGAGAAATAAACCTGTTGTTTAAGCCCCTCCCCGAGCCTGGCTATGGTGTTTAGTTATAGTAGCCCCAGCAATACAGGAAGGAAATTCTGACACATGCTACAACATGAATGAACCTTGAAAGATGTGATGCTAAAGTGAAATAAACCAGGCACAAAAGGGCAACTGTTATATGAAGCTACTTATGCAAGGTGCCTAGAGTAGTCAAACTCATAGACAGAAAATAGAATGGTGGTTGTTAGGGGCTAATGGATAAAGAGTTTCAGTCTGGGAAGATGAAACAGTTCTGGAGATGGATGATGGTAATGGATGTACAACAATGTGAATGTACATACACCACACAACTGTACACTTAAAAATAGTCAAAATGGTAAAATTTATGTTATGCATATTTTACCACAATAGAAAAAAAAGTGATTTATTGTCTCCTGAATTGATTTACTTCTGTCCCCACTTCTTTAAGTAAGTTCTTTTGTATACTGGTTTAATTACTACATAAAGTCATTAAAAAATTCATTGAGAGCCTGTTAAAATGCCTGAATCTGAGGCTGGCTCTTGGGATATGACCATGAGTAAGACAGACTGCCTGAAGGTGGAACATGGACGGAGAAGATTATTGTGAAGAACACATTTTTCAAAGAAAGATGACTTTCAGTGATACAAACAATCCCAAAAGCGGAAATTAAGCAGAGGTGGGAGGAGTGTTTTGGAGAAATTAAAGGAGCCTCCTCAGAGTGAGGCACTGCCAAGAGAGGGCATGGAACAGAGAGCAGATGTAAGGGCGTGAAGGAGAGAGAAAACATGGCAACGGAGTCATGGACATGCCTGGGGCCAGACAGGGAACTCACAGGGGGAGATGGCCATGAAAAGGCATGGCCCGAGGAGTACTTCCATTTCTATTAGACCGTTCCACACACGTGCAGCATGGAGGGATGGAGAGATGTTCTTGCCAGAAGAATCTCCCTGTGAAATGAGAGTCTCCAAAGCAATGACAAGGAGGAGGCTTAAAAACGAGGAACTCAACAGATGCTAAGGACTTGCTAACTAAGTGGTGTAGAGATGGGGAGGAGGGGGCAAAGAGGGGAAAGGCAATTATGAATCCTAGTCCTGCTCTGGATACTCAGGTAGAAGGCAAAGTCCTTCAGCAAGGTGGGTGCCACGAGAGAAGTAGGGGTGATGGAGGGGCAGGAGAGAAACTGAAGGCAGTTTGGACTTGGACTTGTAGGAGACACAGTGACATTCAAGCGCAGGTGGTTCAACAGGTAGTCAGGCATCTATAATAATAAAAGTGTAATATGCTAATTAGACTGGACAACATTCCGGACGAAGCCGGGGCTGCGAGGACCGGCTGGCCTGGCTGAGGCAGGCGGGGCTGCGAGGGCTGAGCCCCAGCACAAATTTTGTGCATCGGGCCTCTAGTATGAATATAAAAAGTAAAGAGATCAAGGCAAAACATATACTAAGGAACTGCCCACATACAGATGATGGCTGAGGTTACTGAAATAAACTATTCCAAGATATTGCACAGCATGGGATTTTAAAAAAATGAGAAAAAAATTGTAGGGCACACAAAATTTTGGGGGTGATGAGATAGGTTTAAAGAAATGACACACACACAAAAAGTGAAGTCTGGAAAACAAGCAAAAGCAGTTGGCAGGAGGGTCCCCCAGCTTTACAAACATGGGCGTCAGAGGGCTGCAGCCTGAGCAATGCCAGGGAAGCCAAGTTCTATGGTTTAAGGATCCTTTAGTCAAGTCAAACTATGATCCAGGGGGACGGCATTTGGAAAGTATAAGTCCTGAAACTTCTAACCTCAGCTAATCCTATATAATAAAAGCCTACTATGCAAATTGTCCCCTCAGGTGGTCGTTTGACCTGGAGTTCAACCGCTCCCTAGGATGTGCACTGACCACCAGGAGGCGACTACCTGGGGGCGGGGGTGATGGGGACGAAGGTGCAGTGAGAATGTGGGGTATCCACTAAGCTCGCTCTCATTCCCCCTACTACCCTCCCCCACGTGACCTCTTTCTGGACAGCTGGGCCACAGCTGCTGGGACCATAGGGGCTGGTTGGGCTCCCTGTGGATTCGTGCAAGAGCTGGTCTGCGAGGCCGGCCAGGAGAGAGCACGCTGCCCGCCTGCTTCCGTGTGGTGCCGCTGGGCAGCCCGGAGGCTCACGCTGCATCCAGCTCATCTCCACCTGGGGACTCGGGCGCCGTGACTCAGGCGCAGGGGCGCAGGGGCGCAGGGGCGCAGGGGCCCAGGTGCTGCCCAGGGCCCAGAGGTCAGCTGGGACCTGCCTTTCCACACCAGATACTCGCGTTTCGGTCGCAGGCCAGGCCTAGGGACCATACCCATGCGCAAATTTCGTGCGCGAATTTCCTGCACCGGCCTCTAGTAGTCTAAATAAAGGAAGAGGAAGAATTTCACAGGTGCTTGCTTTGTCTCAAAGTAGAAAATGACAGTGAAAATTAGCACAGAACCTGTATGAAATATATTTAGAAAGCATTTTCTTAAAAAAAACAGATTGGATGAGCACATGACTAATCAGCTCTCTGAGAGGAGAACTCTAAGTCTGTTTCAACAATATTCACAGGCATACCCTTCTGGCCCTGCATGCTGCTAGTGTCTGCTGAGGAGGGTGGGCTGGGCTGCCAGTGCAGCCTTCTGTAACTCTGTGTACATGAAGAAGCACTCCCCACCCCCACACTTAGAGCTAAATGAAGTGGGGAAAGGGGACAGTAAGGCATGCTGGGAAAACTCAAAAGTGCCACTAGTTCAGTAAGATCCAACACCAAGTATTTATATAAAGGCTGGTAATACTTCATCTAAAAACAGAGAAAGGAACATTTTTATATGCTAAAATGCCTGTTGTCTATACAAAACCCCTGAAACAGCTGAACTTTTCTCTATTTTTCTTTTTAAAAAATATATTTTTATTGAGTTCAGAGAGGAAAGGAGAGGGAGAGAGAAATAGAAACATCAATGATGAGAGAGACTCATTGATCAACTGCCTCCTGCATCCCCCACACTGGGGATCGAGCCCGAAACCCGGGCATGTGCCCTGACTGGGAATCGAACTGTGACTTCTGGTTCATAGGTCGATGCTCAACCACTGAACCACGCCAGCCGGGCTGAACTTTTCAGAGCACATTAACACAGATCAGGGTTTTATCCTGCATATTATGTATAAACAGCGCAGTTGTATGTGCTTCAGCCAGCTATTTTTATTTCAGTCCTACCTTTACACTCTAGATAAATTTGAGGCCAAAAGAATGATTGCATTGTAGTGACTATTTTTGTTGAACAAAAATTAATCCTGTTGATAAATACTATCCCCACAAATACTAGAAAATTCCATACTCAAAAGACCACCTACAGAGCATAAAGCTCATATATTTAAACCAGATAGAATTAGACTTTATTCTATTTATATGGCAAACGAGTGTTCTGCTCCTATTGCATCCGTTTATCTTAATGTATAGAGAGTACACAATTCAGTGAAACAATTGTTGGAAACTCCAAACACCAACACGTTTTGCAATGTCATACAAATTTTGACCTTGGTATTTATTTTTTGTTGTTGCTGTTAATCCTCACCTGAGGATATTTTTCCATTGATTTGTAGGGAGGGAGAAAGTGAGAGGAAAGAGAGAGAAACATCGATGGGAGAGAAACACATCAATTGGTTGCCTCCTGCATGAGCCCTGACCAGGGCCCAGTCTGGGGAGGAGTCTGCAACCCAGGTACATGCCCCTGACCGGAATCCAACCTGGGACCCTTTGGTCTGCAGGCTGACACTGTATCCATGAATCAAACCGGCTAAGGCTGACCTTCGTATTAAAGGAAAATGATAACTTGTTCCACAAATATTGTTTTAAAAAATTGTCCCTAATGACCTTAAGTCTAGAATATTGCATCCAATTCAAGAAAAACTATGGTTCTACAGGCAGTAAATGAAGGTTTTCACGTAAAAGGAGCCATGCTGAACCCAGTCATGGTGAATGAAGTAGGTTTGTCTGGAGATGGCTGCTAACTTAAGCTCACACAGCTGGTTTCTCTACAGTTAGACACAACGTGCCTAACTTGGGAGAGAATCAGGGCACTGAAACTGCAAAGGCAACACTTTGGTCCTGACACGAGGCTCACACTGTTATCGTAAGGCAAGATCTTGTCATTTGTTCCAGTTGTGATTCACCTGAATGGTCCACACTTTAGAGATTGCCCAGGTACAAATGGAAACGGCGCCCAGGGCAGGGCTGGGATGAAGGGCAGAGTCAAGTGGATAAGCGCCCAACCAGCCCCTTCCATCTCTCAGTAAAGTGTTCTGTTCTCAGGAAGCCTACATAAGAAATGCGTAAAAATTTCAGCAATATTGTAGTATTTGTATGGAAGAAATTATAGTCCCAGGTAGACTTTATGAATCTGTTGATTCACGAAGGACTCAGGAAGTATTCCTGATGAATGTCCGAAGTCTATTCTATGCTGGGGATATTCCTGAAATAGCAGCAAAAGAGTTCCTCAACTATTACCTTCTATTTATGACTTGAAGTTAAAACTTAAAAAAAATAAGTATTGTATTAATAAAAATTAGGAATGATGGGATAGGAAATCGAACTCTTTAATTTTTACAAAAGGATATCCATCTAAATTGTCACATACTTCACAATAAAGAAGAGCCAAATAACCTGGATATCCTGAAAATGTAGGGCTGGAATTTTCCAAGTCACCCAATCCTCCATCATAAGACCTTTAATCTGTCAAGTCTAAAGAATACCTGAAACTAAGAAGCCTGAGAGGGATGAAGTGGAGGTTAAATTTCCCCCCAAAACCACTGGCAGCCTCACTTCTGCCATGTCATCCATACATCCTTTCATGGTGAGCACCCCGAGACTGCTTTTCCTCTGGGTGGAGTGAAGGTGAAAGGCAGACACAAGTGCACGAACAAATAACCTCCAGAACTCAAAGGGCTCCCTCTGGAAAATAATGGAAGTGAGGCACCGTCCAGCACTAAAAGCTGCTCTATCACAGGACGGTCAGTAGCTACAAAAAATATTTCCACTTTTGGAAGTCAGTATGTTCAGCAACAATCTTTAGTGTCTGTGGCAGAAATTAAACTCAACGTGGAATTGAAATATGTTCTGCTATTGTATTACATGGAATCTTGTGTAAAGAAAATAATACACACAAAAAAACAATTTCACGTGTAAAAGCCCGATGATTGTTCTGGAGAGAAAGAAAATAGCATCCTTCTCTAAACAATGGTTTCCTAGGTTCATCTTTCAAAATTCGGGCCAAATCATGGATTCCAGTGCACACACACCTCCTAGAGAGCCAACTGCGGAATGTGCAGAACAAAGAATTTATTCAGAGATCTCCTGGATGTTTTTCCTCCTCAAAAATAATGAAAAGTGAGGAGGTCCAGATGGGAATGCAGCCACTCTGGGAGAGGACTCTTTTGAGATAAATAACAAGGCTCTGTAAACAAATCTCCAGGATTAAATGAGGAATTTTGAAAAGACAACTAATTTTAGTTTGTCTGATTTTTACTAAATTATTTATACATAGTGTTCTAGTATTTCTGAAGTAGCGAAGGGACAATGTTTTATGCTAAAGCTCAAAAGACAGACTAAGTTAAAAGACATCATAGTGTGATTTTTGAAACTTTCAGCTTTCTGTTCTGAATTTGAAGCAATGATGGCTCAGCATCACTAGGACCCCTTTCCTGGCCACCCTGTTCTTGTGGAACCTGGTTCCTGCTGCTCAGATGAGCCAGGGACCGTGTTGGCTCCCACAGGGCCCCTCCTTCTGCCCGGCGCAGCGCCAGGAGCACAGCCTTCTTGCACTGAGGGTTTCTGATCCCTCCCTAGCTGATCTCTGAGATGAGCTCAAGACAAGCAGAAGTGATGGGGAAAGGGCAGTGGGCGGACAGAAAGAAGTTGGCTGCTTCTAGCAGATGACGAGCAGGTAACTGAAGGAAACTGCCCTTTTCAGGAGCTCAGATAAGTAGGACTAACAAATTTTATGGTGCAATTTACAACTTTATAGCCAATTTTTATTTACATTTTAAAAGTACTTAATCCGGTTTAATTTTTGGCCTAGATTCTATTTCAAAGCAGTGCCTTTTACAATGAATTCCAGACAAAAGCGCTGGGGCCTTGTTAAGAGCCAACTGGTTATGATTTGTGAGGGAATCTACAGGGAGGTGTTTAACAACAAACCTTGGATTCTCACTTTCTGGGGTCCCTCGATCCCTCTTCTTTTTGCTTATTTTATTCAGGACTGAGATTTAACACATCCACTGCTCTCTCCGCGTCCCCCCCCCCCCCCCCCCCAACTTACAGAGCAGTGGGAAATATGTTTGTGCTGTACTGGCTGTTTTTGTTTCTCACAATTATTAGCACAGTGACAGATGCTCAACCAAAAACCTTCATTCTGTTGCTACTGAATCACTTATCCCCAAAGACTGTCCGAGATGATGTCACAGTCAACGTCATCTCAAAGCGTCTGCTGAGTTCCAAGCCACATGGGTACTAGGTGTACAAGAATGATTTCTGTTGACCCCACAGGGAAATGAAAGAGCAGAGCCCAAACACATTACACGGAGCCGAGTGCTATGCGGGGAATAGATCCTCGTTTACCCCACGGCTTTGGAATGCTACCACCACGCTTTGAAAGCTGCTGGTTAATGCATCTCAGTTTTGATTCTTGATTTCTAGTAAAATATGGGAAGACCTAAAAGCTAGTGCTTATGAGTCTGGTGCTATTTCAATCGGGGGCAGAGATCGGGAGCAAGCCTGCGAAGGCACACTCACCGCCGCTCCAGGGGGCGCCCGTCACTGGAGATGCTGCGTGGAATGTTGGCGGCTCTCTCGGGAGGAGGCATCTTCCCGTCTCCCTTCCCGGCATTCAGCCTCGAGGTCATGGGACTCTGCACCTGGGCCGGGACTTGAGGACCGTGAGGCCCCTTGCTGGCGTTCCTCTGCCACTTGTTGTTGTTTCGGAAGGGAAACTTGAACTCGTATGAAACCCCTTCGTTCATTTTGTACTCCATCACTGGCATGCGGTAGGTTTCTGAGCAACTCCTACAGGGGGGAGGGCACAGAGAGAAGAAAAACTAATATTATTTTTCCTCGTTGGTGCAACCACACTGATTCTCATTAACAGCTAAAATGGATCAAACACTTCATTAATCACTGGGCCCTATAATTAGTTTCCTTCCGAAAACCAGAACCGCAGAAGTCTTCCACTTCTCCTTTGCCCAACCCCCACTCTTGAGTCTGAGGTGTGGAGTCCTTGAAAATCAGAGAGCCAAGGTCACCCTCGTGGGGGTGGGGGGCAGGGTCTGTACTGAGACCTGAGGAGGGAAGGCCACCCGGGCAGCGTGACTGGCAGGGGGACAAGCCCTACGATGGGGGGAAGCAAGCAGTCAGCTTCACACACTCCTCACGGCACTTTACATCAGGGTTCTACTGGGATGTAGTTTTGAATGTTAGGATCCTGATAGTAAAAAAAGTAAGTGCGGAGAAATCTTGAAATCCAAACTGAGTCGAATTTAGCTCAGAAGGAGAAAGAAAAAGGCAATTATAGAAATTCTACAATTATCAGATTACCAGGGAACGAAGCATAATTTCAAATCAGGCTTTCTTTTTTTCCCCAAAAGTCAGAAATTTCCTATAGCAGGGCTGTCCCCCAGTAAGGAAATTAATGGCAGGCACAAATGTCTTCTGTTGCTTTAGCCCAGTGGTCAGCAAACTGCGGCTCGCGAGCCACACGCGGCTCTTTGGCTCCTTGAGTGTGGCTCTTCCACAAAATACCGACTTCTGTGCATGGGCCACGAAGTTTCACACTGTACGTGCGCGCCCGCATGTGGTATTTTGTGGAAGAGCCACACTCAAGGGGCCAAAGAGCCGCATGTGGATTGCGAGCCACAGTTTGCCGACCACGGCTTTAGCCCATTTTTGTGCCACCATCCCAACTCCCACATCTTAGAAAATGTGGAACCCACTTTCCATTCCCTTTACTCCAAACCAGGAAGAATCAAACATTGACTGAAAAAAGCCTATTCCTACCAAAGCACTAACTCAAACTGTGCATCCGAATTTCATCATTAAGTCAAAAAATTTACTTTCTTTCTTACAGGAATGTCAACGACTGAGAAGCAGGTGGGCGGATCTAGAGAGGGGGTTAGGGTGATCATGAGAGGCATTTCAGAGGTAACCTATG
Source organism: Myotis brandtii (assembly GCF_000412655.1). Lineage (NCBI taxonomy): Eukaryota > Metazoa > Chordata > Mammalia > Chiroptera > Vespertilionidae > Myotis > Myotis brandtii. Next base: position 888,374 of record NW_005357962.1, on the reverse strand, counting down.
GAGAGTCCAAGCCAATGCTGTCCCAGAGAAATAAAATGCGAGCCACAAGTACAAGCCACTTATGTAATTTAAAAATGTTTAGTACATTAAAAAAAGAAAATAGGTAAAATTAATTTAATTTAACCCATATGTCCAAAATGCTACAATTTCAACATATAATCAATAAAACCCATATTAAAAACTATTAATGAGGCTTTTACATTCTTCTGAATTTGGTGTCTTTTACATTCACAGCACGTCTTACTTGGGACTAACCACGTTCCAAGGGTTCTGTGGCGGGTGATTCGTGGCTCCTGTGTGGGACAGAGCAGGTCTGAAGGGCACTCAGCTGAAGGCCTGGCCTTGATTTGGGGAAGGGCTCATGTTGGTGTAAGAATAAGCACAGTGGAAGGTGACTTCCTTTCACGATCTTGTCCATGTATCTCACACATGCCCCCAAGTGTGCCCCCAAGTGTACCCCCAACCCCCCCGGGGCTCCTCCCCTCCATCTCCGTGACAGCCGTGGCTCCTGAAAGTGCTGCTTTCAGAGCATGTGTGTTTGCTGGGTTCTTGCCCTCCCTAGTCTTAGCCCAAGCCTCCAGTGGGCACCTTTCCTTGGAGCTTCCTTACCACTCCCCTGACTCCCCGAAGCCTAGGTCAACCGTCTGCCTAAGGCTTCACAGTAGCCCTTTTATGCCTTAATGACAATGGCTTTCAAACTTTTTGGACCACAATCCCAGTAAGAAATACCTTTTACACTGTGATACAGCATAAACACCAATACACACTCATACACACTTCCTCCGACAGCCTCCATCAGCTCCACTCTGTGTTATTCCATTTCATTAAAAAAATACATCAGGTGTGACCTCTTAAATCGATTCATGATCTACTTGAAAGTTATGATCTGCAGTTTGTAAAACATTGCTTTAGAGAACATTTGACATTACCTTTAGCAGTTAATAAGTTATGCAATAAACCCTTTTCTCTGATGAGGAAATATCACCTTAGGCTTTGATATAAACTCCAGCTTTAAGGCTGAGATTTCTGACATAAATATTCCACTGTAACTTTTTTTTTGGCTGTTCATAGAGGCATTACTGTAGTATGGTTTGAAGTCTTCCATTTTTAACTAAATATGGCATCTGGTGTAATATCTAGTGCTCTGGGTCTGCAAATATAATGCAATAATGTAGCTTATCAAAAGAATATTAATAACATTTATGGTAACCCATGGAAAATGTCTCTCCATTTCTCCATCAGAACCAGCTTAGCTTCTCCTCAGCAGTGGTCCATTTTAACATGCAAACTCCGTGGATCTATCACCTCTGCCCTTTCTGTTGGCTGCTAGGAACCGCCACATGTACAGAACTCTAGTATCATGTATTGTGGACACTAATTTTTCAAAAATCTCCTCCTAGGCCACACTTTTCCCTTATTCCCCCCCCTCCTCTGTGCCCTCCATGCACACAGAGATGCCTTCACTGAGTTTTAACTTTGTGATATTCTATATTCTACATGTACCTTCATTAGCTGCTTCAAGTCCGCACTGCATCAAGTAGAGATTAATAAATAATGACACAGAAACAATAATGATGCAATATAAAACAGACAAGTTGCTTTCATTTGGGGGGGCCTTAGTTTCTTTTTAAAATGAAGTTTTGAGGTTGATAGTCCCTAAACTTTCTTCTAGCTCAAACACTCTTTGAAACAGTCTTTGAAGCTGCATAACATTTAATACTAAATCTGGTTAAAAGAACCCATTAGCCAAAGATTTTCTCTTCTCTCTAGTCTTCATTTCCATCACTCTTAACAGACAGCTAGAAACCTGCATACCCTACAATTACAGGATGTGGTCTGACAAGGCCTAGGCAGGGAGTGAGGATTCATTCATAGAGAATGGAAGACAAAGCTTCCAGGAGCTACACCCGGCCATTCTGCCATTTCTACTGCCTCCCAAGGCGGGCGGACTACCCACTCGCTTCCCATCACTCATTGCCCTCTGTAAAATACCAGAACAATCCAGAGGTGAGCAGTACACTGAAGAACAAAGGCGACAGCTGGCTTCTAATGACACACATGAATGTTCTAAAAGGACTTGCATTATATCATCCCAAGTGAAATCTGGTGATGAACAACTCTACCACTCGGAGCTCACAATGGACGGCACTCACCAGCCCCACAACTCTCCGCAACGCGTACATCATTACCCATTCATCAGATGAGAGAACGAAGGCCTGGGGAGGCTAATTCGCCCACGACCACAAAGCCAGAACTGGCAGAGCCAGGACTGTACTCACAGAATTAATCTACTTTTGGGTAGCCTTAGGTCAGTCACTAACGAAAGGACACCTCTACTCCAAATCCCCAAATTTCTTCACCTTACAGTGTCCATCGCATCTCACTCAGGGCAGAGCCGATGACAAAATGGAAAACTGGGCACGTTTTAAAGACCTGTGGTCAACAGAAATGACAAATTCAGTGCTAAACGTGACACACAGTGACGTGCTGAAACCCTACGTCAACTGAAACACCACTCTATCTCCTTACTCGCTTCTACAGTTTATTTCTGTTTCCTTTCATTTCTTGTTACCCATTATTCTCTCCTTTTTCTGTAAGACACTAAGAAATGCAGATAGAAACACAGTTGAGCAGAATATTGAACAAATCATCGTAAGACTGGACTCCTGAAACAGGAAAGTTAGGTGTCTGAGGGCAGCGAGGTCCCTGAGAGTGTGCGACTTTGGCTTAGGAAAAACACTTAACCTCATCTGAAAACAGAGATGTGAACCAGAGCATCTCTAACAGCTGCCCTTCTAGCTTCTGCATTTTTAAAAACTTTGTGACCCATTTGTATTTATAAGGTAATTTGGTCCCTTTATGTAACTTGTTGGTTTTTCTCTTTCTCTTAATTGCTTTCTTTAAAAACTGCAGGTGACTGTCTCCCCACAGCATAAGGGCGGGCTCCCCACTCCCAGGCATCACCTCCAGAACATCAGTTTAATCTGCTCTCTGGGCATTTTCCATCTTGCCAAGAGAATGGCTGTTGAAGACTCAGAGGTGACAGATTCAGAGGTGAAGACAGATCAACACTGGTCATGAGCTGGTGGACGGGTGAAGGCCCTCCTGCAGTGCAGCTGGCTCAGGGCGCTGCCTTCCAGGGAAGCCCACAGGGAAGCACCAAACCTGCTCCGCATCAGCCGGTGGGCCGGCTCTTGGGCAGGCTCGGAACCGTTCCAAACTTTGTTCTCCTCGTTGTTTCAATGGAGGCAGGGTTGGCGGGAAGATTCTTTAAAAAGCCCGGTACACAGGAGGGTCTCAGATAGTTTGCTTTACTTTCCCTACCCCTTCTTTTCCTTAATTAATGACTCTCCCGTGTGAACATACATGGATGTTTGTAATTATGTACAATCACCCTGCCCCTCCCCCCGCCCTGTACCCAGTGACCCTGAGAAGGGGTGGAGTGGGGGCAGCGTGCCTGGAGGGGAGGCCTGTTCTGCCTCTTGCTGGAGCTGCAGTAACAACTGACAGAGAAGAAGAGAGTGACTAGTCAAAGAAGAGAGTCATTAGTCGCTGGGAAAACAGCAGTGGGAGTGTGAAGTGCGGAGGAGAAGGAGAAAAATGACAGAAGAGAATTATCTTATTTTGCTAAAAATCATAGCAAGGTGTTACTGCTTCAACTGCTCCTTTGAAGTTGGTCTAAGGGAGGGTGGGGCTTGCAGTCCTGCAAAGACATCCACGGTACCACGTCTCACCTGCTCGGAGGGCCTGACAGGGGCATTTTGGGTGGAAACTGTAGTGAAAGGAGCAGAGTAAGTCTGGGGCCTGTGGGCTGTGCAGTACGCGCACCCTCCACCCAGCCTCCCTCCCACTCCGCACCCTGACGTCCTTGGTCATGTCACCACCAGAGCTCCTGGCTAGGAGAGGATGAGCTAGTCACTTAGAAGCAGTGTTGGGACCGATACGGCTCATTCATTCAGGGGTGGGTGGGAGCCGCCTGTCCTGGTTTGCAAGTGTGAACTGTGAGCCTGTATCCCAACTCTGTTCAGCGGGGTCAAGCTAGTAGCTTGAAATTGGCCGCTGTGGGAGTATTTACACCACAGGAATCAGCAAATGTTCCAAACCAAGGCTCTTTTCCCCCACAGAAAGCCAGGTCACCAACAAGTCCCTGCTTATACTGGTGTGTGAGGAAAGGTTTGTACCCCGAGCATACAAAGTAGCAGTTAAGAGCTTGGATTCTCATGCAAAACTTAATGATGACCTTAGGAAGTTACTAACCTTTCAGAGTCTTTGTTTCCTTTAAATAGAAAAAATATTAATGGTATTACCTCACAAGGTTGTTATAAAGACTAAAAAAAAAAGACAAAAAAAAAGACTAAAAGCATATGAAAGTGCTTTTCCAGGACCTGGCATATTAAATACTCAGCCAACGTTGTTTTTACCAACACACCACAGAAGACATAGCTAGCCTGGTATGTCACAGTACATAAGCCAGCTCCTATCATGGACCCATCTTTCTAGTCACTATCTACAACCCATGCCAGCAATGTTCCCACTCCATCCTGTGTCCTCACACACCCGTTCCCCTCTCCTGCCCCCAATACGAACTGGGGACTGGAAACAAGGGGAAAGATCTCTGAGCAAACAAGGTGGCATCGAGAGACCTACAGGCTTCCTTTTGAGGAGATTGGTCCTCAGACCAGCAGTGATAGCTGTACCGTGTGTAATTAAGGTGGACAAGTCACAAAGCTTGGTTATCTTCTCTAGTTTATGGCTGCCTGCTCAGAGACAATAAAGTAGGCAATCTAGAGGAGAGATCAAGGGACAGAAGACAAACAGCCAAGGGGAGGAGCCCAGAGCAGCTGGAGAGCTTGCAGGACCCTCACTGCCTTTCTGTTGCACCCCAAGAGCCTCCTCGAGTCCCAGTTCAGCAGAATGCTGACCCTCAATGCTGATGTGCTTGAAGAAGCCAGAGAAGACCTGGCTCACTCAAAGGCAGGATATGTGTGCAAAGCAGTTTCAGAATATTTACGCCACCCCCCCTCCCCCAAATAAATAGCTGAAATAAAAAGTTCTGGATATATATTTTGGTTTCTAGAGAAATCTAATCATCCAAAACAGAGCATTTCTTTCTTTTTTAAAAAATGTTTTGATTTTTTTTTTTCTTTTGAGAGAGAGGAAGGGAAGGGATGGAGAGACAGAAACATTGATGAGAGAGAAACATCGATCAGCTGCCCCCTGCATGCTTCCTACTGAGGATTGAGCCTATAACCCAGGCATGTGCACTGGTAACCTCTTGGTTCATAGGCCAATGTTCAACCACTGAACCACACCAACTGGGCAAAATGGAGCATTTCTTAAAGCGGTCAGACAAAGGGATTTCACCATATTTTCACAGAGACGCATACTCTCTAGACCAGCGGTCGCCAATCTTTTGGACCTCATGGACTACCAGTGGTCTGCGGACCACCAGTTGGTGATCGCTGTTCTAGACCATCCAGGAGGGAAGCAGTATTAAGAAATACTATCACAGTCTGGCCTGCAATGTTTGGTTTGAAGAACTGAAGTACATTTAGGTTGTCATTGCTGCCTATTTTTAAAGACATCAATGGCCCATCATAACTGTTCATATAATTTACCACCTGATGTTCATGCATCTGTGAGAGTGCAGGTGCAGACCATATTTTGGGATGGAGGAGAGATCGATAAAGAATGTATATTAAGAGAAACTCTTAGAAAATAATGGGTTCAAAACAAATTAACAGATTAAAAAAAAAAAAAAACTAGCAAAAATAGCATGTGTGTGCCCAAAGGAGAAAAGTAACAGTTGATTAAATTTGTTCCATCAAGAAACCTCCCCAGAGACAGAGAGATTGAATTTTCACCAGCGCTGCTGGCTTGGCAGGAGCTGGGAGGGCGGGAGCTCCCGGGCTTCCCTTTGGGGAAAGGCTGGAACCAACTGCCAAAGAACCGACAGCAGGATCAGCTCATCTGCAGCCAATTCCTGACACACGGATGCAGTTAAGAAAAAGCCTGGTCAGTCACGTTCAGCCCTCCAGGCTGAGATAGCCGGGTCGAAACAGCACTTTTGAGTTTTGGACGGCAACTGGGTACAAATGAGAGATTCCTAAGAATGAGTGTCACGCAACATAAAAGGAAAAAGCCTGACAGCTTGCGATGCTGAGCGCCTTCTACTGTGAAGTGTGCACTGGTTCTCAGCTACTGGTGCAAGATGTTTGAGATGCTATTACCAGACTTCTCTATCTGGAACAGCAACTTCATAAATTGAGAGATGTAAATCCTGGGAACGGTCCAAGTGAGTCATTCTTTCCAGCTGCTGCCGCCACATGCCGAAAGGGAGCTGTCCTGAATCAGACTTGCCGTGGATGGAACTTGCAGCGTCGCATGTAACCTAGTGCTCCCACATCACCCTACTCCCCGACCCAGGAGACCTTTCACACGGCACACAGACCCAGCCCTGGACCCTCAGGCTCAGCTGCACAGGCAGACCTACCTCCGTGGGGTGCAGTCATCATGCGGGGGGATAATGACGACCTTCACCGTGACGGACGTCCTCAGGAGATCGATCATCTGCTCGTGGCTCAGAGTGGCCACCGCCACCTTGCAGATCTCCACCAGCCGGCTGCCCTGCCTCAGCCCTGCCTGCCAGGCGTAGCCGTAGGGCTCCACGTCCGCCACGATGCCCTCGTAGTTGACATGGAAGCCAAGCTGCCCTAGCCCATTCCTTCGCAGAGTCATCTCCACGGACTCACAGCCTTTTGACACAAACTAGACAAGGAAATAAAAGACAGCCTGGTTTAATGAAATGGGATTAAGTGTGGACAGGAACTGGCAGTACATTGCAAACAGGGTCACTTCTGAATACTCTGCTGCCAGCTGAAGAGCAGTCTGGTTGTTTCCCCTTCACTGGTCTCCATTCATTAGGCCAAAAGGAACATATTTGTTGTATCCAAAGAACTCAATAGCTTCACCGAAGTGACAAGGAAACCTCTGACAGAGACCCACAGGGAGCTGGCAGCCAAGAGAAACCATATTCTGCTACTTATTTTGTCCTTAAAAACATTCAAGGCAGCAGATACCCAATCAAACAATTCTTTCAACAACGCACGCAGATTGGCTGGGCTACATCATTGGTCACCAAGGCGGTGGGATCACACCATGGTTTCCAACACACACACAGTAAGTGTGTCTTCCCCTGTCCTACTGCTTTTCTTTCTGAAAAATGATGGAGAATGACTGTCAGGTAAACTTGGTGTTGCTTCACATTGTCAAGGGGGGTTTGCAGAGGAGCTGATAAAAGCATGAGCCTCAGTGACTTGGCTCTGGTCCGTCCTGGAAGTTTTGTCAAAGGGAAACTGCACGTGGGTTATGGGAGGAAAGACTCACCTGCAACCTTCTGACAATCTCCTTGATATCCTCATTGTTAGTGAAACTCTCCACCGAGACACATTCTCCTCGCTCGTAGAAGATTTTGAGGCTGGTGTCAGTTGAAGTCCACCCTATCACGTCTCTGCAGGAGCAGTTGAAAACCACGCTCTTTGTTTCCTGTTCGATGAGGACGATGAACTCATTGGAGACCCCGAGAAGGCAGTCTATTTCCATAGCGTTGGTGTAGTCCTTAGCGCGGATGGCCCACACAATGGCCCCCATGCTGCTCAGCTCAGCTCCTGGGTACGGCTTAGACTTTTCCTTCTTCTTGGAGGCCAGAGAGATGAACGGGAATTTGCCAGAGGGGTCAATAGGGGTATTGGTGACATTCTTTTCGGCCAGATCCTTCAGGTATTCCTGGCGCGTCCGAGTCGCCATGGCCCGGAACTTTTCTGATTTGTGAGCAGCGTTTTCCGCATTTATCACTTTGGCCAGAAGGAAGTCCCTGAACACATTTGACTTAGGGAAAGTGACCCCTTTGGGGATGGGAGGTCCAAAGGAAGGCACATCTCTGGACCTGGTGACGGCCACACTAAGAAAAAAAGCAAAGATCAAAGAGAAAGAGGCTGGTCAACACTTTGCAGTCTCAAAGCATGAGAATAAAATACATTTTCTCTAAGACAAAGATGTCCCTCGAAAGGAAAATAACTGTCACTGTTCCCCAAGAAATAACGCACATTTCTGCTTACCATGAGCACACTTTTTCTTTCATTCAACCACATTAGAATTTATAGAACACATTTTCTTCCAGGCCATAAAACCTCCCAAAAACTTAAAGTAAAAATATTCTTTTCATTAACAAATGGTAAACCAAATATAACTCCATAAAAAAAAATTTACTGACTATTCTTCATAAAAGACAGTATTTTAAATATCTACTGATTCTTTCCCAGGGGAGTTAGTATAATCACATGACCATTCAGAACAAGTACAGATTCTGTAAGAACATTAGTGCGGTTTCCATTTTAGATATGACACTCCTAAGCGAATAGCTAATCATGAAAATACCAAAAGATGCATGACGTAAGAGAGATGTATTAAAATTTCTTTTTAACTAAACAAACATTACTTGTTGGCCTATGCATCAGGCATTATGCCACCAAATCAAAAGCATAATTTAAAAATGATAATTGACATTTGAGTAAGGTATTAAAAAGATTTTGATCTTTAGAGTTATAATAGCAATAATGCTTTAAAGTCTTATTTTTAAACTGAGCTATTCTTTGTCCACATTCTCTACTTTTGGTGTTTGACAATTTGTTTGTGAGGAGAATGTTTCCCTTTTCTCATTCCTTTAAGCAAAATTAATCAAAGAAAGCCTATTTGACACTTCTCCTGTACATTGCTAAAATGGGCCTAAGCACCATACGAGAATCTATAATAACCTATTATTTTTTTATTTCAAAAGGGAAAACACATTTCCTAAAACAACAAGAACAACAGGAATTAAATAAAAACAAAGAGGCTGTGTGTTTTATATCATGTCCCAAGGTCTCATCCAAGACCTCAGCAAAGTTTGAGAGGGCTAGAAGTGATGATCCTAGCAGAGCAAACATCCCTCTTTTCAAATTACCTATTTAAAGTGAGTCAATTATGCAATTGTAAAGCAATAGAAAATCTATAGAAAATCTGTTTCTTCTGAACCCCCAGAATGGAAAGAAGATTAGAGAGCATGCATCTTTCAAATTAAATTGAAGAGCTCCGCTTCATTATTTTATCTTTCTCTATATACTTACATATTTGGCTATTCTTTTGTTTTTTTATTATTTTATTTCTGTTAACTCTCAACTGAAATATTTTTTTCCCACTGATTTTGAGAGAGAGTAGAAAGGAGGGAGGAATGGGAAGGGAAAAAGAGAAAGAGACACAAAAACACTGATGTGAAAGAGACACATCTATTGCCTCCCACACACGCCCATGCAAGGCTGGAGATTGAACCTGCAACCCAGGTACACTCCCTTGACCAGGAATCGAATCTGGGACCCTTCGGTGCATGGGCTGATGCTCTAACCACTGAACGCACCAGCCAGAGCATGGCTTTGCTTTTCAAAAAAAGATTGCTTCTTGTCAAAATAGGATAAGTTGAAAACAGCAATTTCAGGACACATTTTATCTATCCTGTCAGAAAATGCCACCAAATGGACTGTCTGTTGCTTTTCAGAAATTTATTATTATTTTTTAAAGACTACCTAGTTCACTTCATGACAAAGAAAGTAGCAAGCAACACTCCATTTTCTAACTGGAGAAGAGAATTTGAAGAAACCTCCATATGTAGTATAGTCTAATTATGCAAGTATTAGAGAGGCAATTTTTCTTGTCTACTGTGAACTCTCTGGCTTGAATACTGACAGCTGTATAATTTAAATTTGATCACGCTATATATTTTTTAAGTCAAGCAAAAGATGCTAAAATCCAGATTTGCTGGCTTTTCTAAGAGGAATCCTGTGAGGATCCAAAAATATTTAACATCTTTCATTTTTAAATTGGCAATTTCTTTTCTGGCTAATTTCACTTCAAATCATTATTTTTTTCTCAAGAAGCAGCTGTGATTTTATTTTAAATAAGGAGAGGAAAATGCTTAGGAGGGGGTGTGAATATGAACACCATCTATGCACTTAACCCTTGCACTCACTGGCTTCCTACAGATCTATTTATTAACTGATAGAACTTGAGACAAACAGACTGAAAACCCACCAACAATTAAAAGCCTCTATGAGAAAAAGAACTGAATCCTTAACCTATAATTACCACTGATTCACCATGGTAGGGAGATAAATGATACAGACACTAAAGTCAGTTTTGCATCATTAGAAATAGAATCTTTACTGAAGAAGATGAGGAAGATGATACCCTAACATGCTCTTTTCAAATAAAGGGTTCTGTTTTGGGTAAATCTAACATTTCTGCAAGGTTAAGAGGTCATTAAATTAAGTACCACAAATTCTGAACTCTTGATAATAAGGCTGCCTAAAGCTAAGCAGGAAGAATATTTTGCCTCTTAAGAAGTCTTTCCAGAATTTCAGTTTGCTGTATACAGACTCTTAAAATGTATTAATTATAAATGGTTCTTGCTATTTTTAAATAGCAGATTCCAAAGGGCTTCTGCTTGGTGTTCTCACGTTTGCCTTGTATGCAATACTGTATCTCCTTAGGATACATTCTTTAAAATTATAGCCATGCCTTATTTACTCAGAATTGTGGAGGACTAGGATGTTCTACTCAAGAGGGTTATCTAGAGGACAGACAGAAGTTCAGAGGCTGAATAGTTATGAAAAGTGAACATTGGATGGAAAGAAAACTTGGAGTATTCAATGTTCCTCAAACTCTGCCAATAAAATCTTGAGTTTCATCTTGGTTTTACATTCTACTCAAGAATATGTTCCCTTTTACACAAAATATGTTCTGTCTCCAAAATCTTGGAATATGCCTGAGGGGCCAGGAAGGTGCTCTGTGTCTTACTTGGTCATTTGTCATATCCTTGAACCTGCGTTTGAACAGCTGGTATGGATTCTTCCCTTCTCCAGGAAACAGACCGGAGAAGTGAAATGATTGCCCAGAGCTTGTTCGGGAGAGCAGGATTGGAATCTGAGCTTCCGGACAGCTGAAAGCCTGCTCTATGACAAGACCACACTTATTTCCCCTGGAAGAACATTTTAAACTTCCCAGTCTTAAGGTACTTGCAAAAGGGACCATCCATAAGAGTCACATGGCAAAGAGACCACCCAAAGGCTGTTTATAGTGGGTCTGGACCTTGTAACATTTGCTGACATCAAAGACCTTGGAAAAAGTAGCACTACTTGATACCCAGAGCCAATTTCAAGTTGGGACTGTTATAGACACATCTGAACAGAAGCCTCAATGGAAAAAAGTGAGAATAAGACACCTGGACTTTTGAAACACCATGGGAACAGCAGTAAATTTCTAGCCCAAAATTTAAACGGAAGGGGATTTAGCATTAAAACAGAGGGAGTTTCCCCTTCTTGGAGCCTGGATCAGATTTCCGGCTGGTGAGCTTCCTAGAAAGAGAAAGCAGAGCTGGGCAAAGGACAGGAAAGACGGTGGAAAAGCAAATGTGTGCCCATCATTCGCTCCCTGGGGCTTTCGACTTCCCATAGCATTCACTAGCCAGCACTCGCTGAACACCCACTATACACTGGGCACCGGGCTGATGTTGAGGATCAAGGATGAGATGGCGTAGGCTCAGCCCTCCAGAAGCTCCAAGTCTGGTGGGCGCTACATCCAGTGGTTTGCATGCTCCCCTGGGAGTTGTGGGGTGTACTGGAAACACTAGCAAAGGCACTGTTGCTAGTCCTGGGAGGTAAGGGGAGCCCTCCAGAGAAAAGCAAGCAGGAATTCATCAGATGAAGGAGGGGCAGGGGTGTGTGCGAGGAGAGACATTCCTGCCCAGAGAGGAACATGTGCAGAGGAGGGGCAGAGTACAGTATGTTCTGGGAGCGGTAAGTAGCTCCACATGTCTCAAGAATGAAACGGGGGTGAGCAGGGGACTGGTGGAGGTGCCAGTGGAGGCTGAGCGACAGGAGAGGCCAGATCCGCAGGACTCGAGCTGCAGGCTGGGCTAGGCAGTCTGAACTTTTCCCTAAATGGTTTAGGTCACACACGAAGAGTGACATACTCAGATCTGTGTCTTAGAAAGTGCAGCTACATTGGACAATAGGAATGCTAATTAATTATGGCTTGGAATAGACTTTCTGAAAGACATTTCCACCACTTGATCCACTTTGATTTTTCCCGCTAGCTGAAGCTTGCATGTTTATTTTTACTCAAGAGAAGAAAAGGAAAGGGGCATTTAATGTGCGTGTACCACACTCCCCGCCGACGTCAGATACTTTACTTATGGGATTTAACTAGATGTCAAGCACCCTTCCATGCACAGGAAGGGAAATTTAAGATCTGAGAGGCTGAACAATCTGGTCTGATTCCAAGTGCTTTTTGAGCTACATCACACTCGCTCCTTTCAACATGTATTACATTTTAACCACTGGATATGGAGATCTTTCTGAGAGGAGAAACAGATTTCTACCTTGCTAAATATAGTTACTTACCATAAATTAACATTTATTTCAAAGACTCAGGATCATTATTATTATGAACACATTACTATACTAGTTCTAAAGTGAATAATTCTTTAATTTCATAAAAAGTGGGTCAATGTTCCAATTTTCAATTGTTTAAGACATTCTAAGATTTATTAATAGTCTTTTTTTCTCAATTGATCCAAATAAGGCCCACACATTGCAATTAATTAATTTCATCTTAAAATTTTTTTTTTCTGTTTATTCCCCTCCACTTCTCTCATTTTCTGTTTTCCCTGCAATTTACTTATTATAGAAATTAGGCTGTTTATCACAAAAAGTTGTCCAGAGTCTGGATTATGCTGAAACAAGCACCCTCTGTCTTTTGTATTTCCTGTAGTTGGCTTCTCTAGAGGTTTGGTTGGATTCAGATTCAATTTGGGGGGGGGAGGGGTAGGACTAATTCATTCATGGGGTTGTGTTCTCCCCTTATGCGACACATATTTATCTCTTTTGGTGATATTTGCAGCAGCCTTTCATAGTTAATGTCTAGATCCATTAATTCCCTAGTTGTTAAATAAATGGTGAAAAAAAATTTTTCACTGTTTTTGCAAACTGAGGCCCCTCAGGGTGAGTGAAGCATATTTGGTTTTTCCCAAATCAAGTGACCCTAATCTGCAATGCTTATTGAATTTGTATTTTTGATGTGAATAGTTTTCTGCATCTCTCTTATCAGTAATCACTTATTGATATTTCAATACATCCTGGGCACTAAATAGCTCCTTTATCTTCTTGATTTGTTGCTTCTAATCTGCTCCATCAACTGGATCAGAAAATTACACTCATTGTCATAATATAAATAAAATAATAGAGACCAGAGGGCTCTCTTATCAGGTATGGCACAAGCTTTAGTACACAGACGTAGTCATTAATTTCTTAGTTCCTAGCTGTCTACTACTCAAGGGCAACTGGCTCTGGGATTAGTTTGAGTTAGTCAGTTTTTCCTATGTAAACTTTCCAGAGAGAGAGAGAACGCTCCGACCAGGGCCTCATTCCCTTATCTACGATAAGGATTTTTCTCTCTTGGTTCCCTTGTTACATCCCAGGGCCTAGAACAGTACCTAGCACATAGATGACAAGGGCCGTCAAGAACTGGTGACAAATAAATTAACAAAAACAAGCTCCAAACTTGTCTTTTTGAGATTATCTTGTATGTTACATTGGCTACATTTTCCTGAGACTCTGTTTACAGTGTTCAGTGTTATTTGATGGCCTAGCATTCTAAGGGCCTCCACTGGCTAGTAAGCTTTCCTACAGTAGTAGCCTTCTCACGGTATTTTCCACCTTCCTGTGACTGCGCTTCAGTGTATACTGCACTCCTGGCATTAGTTCTTTTCCCCATTGAATTCCATCCATCTGTGCTTTGAAATACACACTAAATCTCATTTTCTCATTAAATGCTCCTTGTAACTTCAGCCTATACTGAGCCCACATTCTTCTACACAATTACAGCAAGAAGCTCCTTTGAAAAAACCACTCTTAAACTTACCACAGTACAGACACCGAGTAGACATCAGTGAATAATGAGAGTACTCACAGGGGAGAAAGTTGGGAACAAGAGCTTTTAAATGATAAAAAGCAGTCCGATTACTCTACATCATGGAGTGATATTTACATAAATTTAAATAATTAAATAAAATGTGATAACTATTAGTATAAGGAACATTAAATAAAATTAGCATAAGTCAATGTATTGCCATACTTTTCAACCAAAGTACTCCTAATGCAAGAGGCCTATAAAGTCATATCCCTAGGAGTTTGGGAAGAGGCTGGGGTATGAGAAAAACTCACAGGTATAAAAATTCTTTGAAGACCCACATTTTATTTTAAAATTGATAAAAATTTCTATGCTACTTCATAATACTTTTCATGAGAAAAATAAACCCCTTCACACCCATTTTGCTAAGCATTAAAGGCCACATAAGAAGTGCCCTGTTTATTCTGGGCTTTGAAACCTCTCCTGACCTCACCACGTACCCCAGGAAACGTGCCTACCTCGGCTGGAGAAGGAATGAGAAAAATTAATGCACCTCAAGTTTACAATAGGAAAAGATCACATTTTAGTGTCTTGTAATTTCCTTCAGTGATGTTACAAACTGATGTGTTGGCTTGGATTTACAAAAGGGCAAAAGTCAGTTTATAAGCAATGAATTGGACCTTCAAACAAGCTTGGCCACTAGGAAATTTCCAGACTAACCCACCCATGTGACCAGCAGGGGTGTGCAGTGTCCTGCAAAGGCTCCCAGCCTCACATGGTGGGTTAAGATCCAGGCGACAAACTAAAATAAGAAAAAGTCAGCAAAAATCATGATCTTCAGGCTGGAGGTAGGGTGCTGGCTTGAAAAGAATCAAACAGGTGTCACCTCCTCAGCTAGCCAACTGTTGAAGAAGATGAAGACACCTTCCTGCCTCCTCAGTCTGTGTAGACTTGCACGTGTGGCTACTGAGCTCCCCAGGTGGCCAGTGTGACCAAGGAGTATTACATTATATTAAATTCCAAAAACTGACCCTCAATTCACCTATTCGAAAGCTTGCATCTTTAGAAAAATCTGAGCATGTGAGTCTACTTTTCCAACTGCAAGTTCTATGAAATCTAAAAGCAGATTATTTCCAATGAAAAGCATCCTGAAATAAGCAATAAGTCTAAAATGTAGCCTAGATTTCCAAATCTAAGTCCACAAATGCTTTGTCTAAATAAAATGCTTTCCCATTGAAATATAGGGCAAGCCACATATTAATTTTATATGTGTAATAGCCCTGTTTTTTAAAGTAACAAGATATAGAAAATGCATGCTGTGTACTGGGTTCATGCAAAGGATTTCATGCTTTGAAAGCTAAACCCTTGTGAATGGTCACTAGGAAGTTTGGGGAGTGGGAACCTAGGTAGTTTCTTTTAAGAACCATTCACAAGGATTTAGCTTCCAAAGAAGCATGCAATCCTTTGCATGGACCCAGTACTCAGCATGCTTCAAGGGAGTGGGGTATTTTCTAAATGCAGTTACCCATCCCATTATCAATGCCCTGTGCTTACTCTTACTCCACACCTAACTGAAGCAGCTTTCAGAGGCCAAGTCCTTGAGGAGAGGCTTCAGATCCAGGTCTTCCGTGTTTGCATTTCCACCCCGAGCCTAGGAAACCAAGACCTCCCTGGTCTTGGGTTTTCACTCAGGGCTGGCGTCTGGAATAGCTGTCACGTCACTAGCAGGGCAGCAAAGACCCTGCTTCACATGGATGGGAGTGAGGCACTGAGACCGGGCTCGGGAACCAGACGCAGCGTGTCTGTACCTCGGCTCTGCCCAGGACCAGCAGACCCCAGGCAAGCTCTCCCTCTCTGGGCACTTAAGTTTCCTCATCTGAAAGTGGGGATGAAAACAGTATCGACCTCATAGGTTTTTTAAATGAAGGAATACATGTAAAGTGCCTAGACTAGGGCGGGGCTTATAATAAGAATGCAAACACGCAGTTACTGTGGAATGCGCAAGGATGGTGGCAGCCAGCATTAGTCCAGAGTAACCTTTACTTGTTTCGTTCCCTGAACTTGCCAGCTCTACACCTATAATTAACTTGCATCATACCTGGAGTTAGAGAGTTGTGGATCTCACCACAATCCAACTCCCAGTCTGTGTTGCTACTTCCTGCATAGGTGGCTATATTAATTCAAAAACAAATATCCAAAATAAACAAAGCCTCGTCTTCCAAATTTTAGGGATTAAGATATAATAAAATTTCATATTTTGAAAGGATAGATTCACATTAGAAACATCTTACTGAAGCTGGAATATCCTTTCACATCTTCTTGGCACTATGCCTCCATCAACCCAGCATCTTATCCTCATCACCAACCCCCTCCTGTATTCTCGCCACGGCCTCTGTGGACAGATGCCTGAATTCTGAGACTCGTAAGCCTGGGTCTGTGAGGGACACTGAAACAATTCTACCAAATGTGTGACTAAGCCTGGAAATGCCTGTAAGGTTGCAGCTGGAAATGTTAGAGTGAATCAGTCCTAAGCAAGGGTTTGGGCGTTTTAAATATTTAGTAATTAAAAAAACAAACAAAACAACCTTCTCTACTAACTATGACCATTCTTCTTTGCTCTTGCCATACCAAAAGCAAAATATAATTAGCAGTATGAGTAATTAGTTGGGGACCAGATGGCATGGATGAAGGATACCACCTAAGGAGGAAGTGCAAATGGAAACAGCAGGTGTCTAACCAAACACGTCTGGGAAATGTCAATGCCATCAGGTTACGTCATCGTGTGAATTAAACCATCCACTGGCACAGTTTAAAGGCAAAAATAAATAGTAAGAGAGTCCCCACTGCCCCTTCAGAGAGCGGAGCTGGAGGGGCCTTGTGTGTGACCCAGCCAATGCCCACCAAGCCACTGCACAGCATCAATACCTGTAGCAGACACTGTCCGTGCAGGGGTTGTGAACCCTGACGATGACGAAAACGTGCTGAAAGTGGGAGCGGATGTTTTTTGGGCTGAATGGCTGTGCTCCAGGCTCTTGGAAAACAATTGTTACAATATCATTTCCAATGTGCCGCTTCCGTAGGAGCTAAAAGAAAAAATAAGCAAACAACCTAAATGACAACGCTTGGCTTCTACCTCCTCAGTTCCCTTATGTAAGAGCATTTAAAACATTCATTATGAATCAGTACATGTTAGGGTAGGTAATGTACACAGTTATTGTCAATATTTTTAGCCTGTGTCTTATCATTCCCTACAAGGAAGACTGTGAAAATGAATATTCTGTAATTTGCATTATATACATACATATACACACACACACACATATACATCTCCCATTCAAATAGATCTATCTAATATCTGGCATATTATGCCAAGTCCCAGCATCTCTAAATCCTTAGTTTCCATAACAACAGTTTTGTTCCATTTTCATATAAGAAAGGAAGTTGCCGTAGAGAGCATTTTTTTAGAGATGAGAATAGCTGAAGTAATTACAACATAATTTATGTTCTGGTTTAATTAGCTTCATTTACAGAAACGTGGCTAAGGTGTTTTCAGATACACTTTTGGTATCACAAGCTGGGAATGTGGAAATTAATATTCCAGAATGATGTAAGAATTTAAAAGCAAGTTAAATTTCAAGTTAAATAGCTTCTTTAATTATAGTGAAAGGTACTTCAGATCACCTTCTGTTTCACATTACATGGTGTTTTGGAAAGGTGGCTTTCAAATTCAGGTACCCGGATCATCCTAGGCCAGTGCCTTTTCAAGAGGGGTTTATTAGAACATTTAAATCAATAGTGTGAAGAAAAACTAAACACATTTTGTATTTCCCATATTTATTATATTGAGGCTTTTGTAAGAAGAAAAATAACATGACATTTATGTAAACTATCCACCATTATTTATTTATTTTGTTAATCCTCACCCAAGATTATTTTTCCATTGATTTTTAGAGAGAGTGGAAGGGAGGAGGAGACAGAGAGAGAGAGAGAGAGAGAAACATTGGGGCTAAACTATCCACCATTAGGCACAAGCTTGCACTTACAAAATTTTAAAAACAATTCTCCAGTGACTTTAACTTACAAAGACTATATACCAGTAAAATCAGTGATCTAGTATTGGCTGCCAGCTGGGAGAAACAATAGCCTTTTAGATTAGGGTTGAGAATTGGAAGTTAGAATGCTCAGGAAATGTACTTTTAACCTTAGGAATTTCAAAGCATCCCAAATTATCTTCTAATGAGGCCATTTACTTCATTTCTGAACATGACGTATTATCAGATGTTACAGAAATAAAGGTTGGTCTGTACTGATTGTCATACAGAATATACCCATTATTAAAGATGATTAATCTACTCAGGATCACAGACATACCAAAAATACAATCAGTATATTATGTTATTCCTGCATACATGATGTCATTGTCTTTTGATACATTCTTTCTTTAAAATATGGCTTGATATATAATATTAACATATAATGTTAATAAAGGGCCCAAGCAGAAATAAATCTATCTATGTCACATTAAATATAGTGAAAGTATTTATAAACAAATTACTGCAAGATTTAAAAAGATAAACTTTGGTTTTTTTCCCCACAAGCATAAAGTAATCTGTATAGAAGAAATAAATTGTTTAGCTAGAAAACTAAAATTTCTTAATATGTAATAATACCAATTAATCTTTCATTCTGATTTAGGTACATAATACGCTTGCCTTGATTGGACTCTAAAATTAAATAATTTAGATAGCTGTCCATTTAAATGCTCAGCATTTCAACTCATTTAGTTAGAAATAAACAATTAATTGAATTTTGTTACTAAGTGTTTTACCACCACCTCCTTACCTTTCTCTACTGAAAGACTAGGTAGAATAAGCCTTTATCTCCCCTTTAAAGATCATTTGTTAATGTTTTTAAATGTTTTTGTCTACTGACTAGTCAAAATAAGTTTAGTATATTTTCCTTAGCATGTTTTCCTCTCAGAGAAATCTAGAACTGGAATTTGAATAAATCAAACTGTCAACAAACTCCAGATCAGGGAATTTATCTTAAAATTGGTTTATTTCAGAGTCAGAACTGATTTATTGCTTTGCTTCCTATTTTTGATTACTTTGGTAATCATAAGAGCAAAACTTTATTCCCCACATTTGTGATTTAATCAAAGCTAAAGTGATGAAGTGTTAGATTAGATCTGTGTTTGGGTAAATTCTATGAAAGAGGATGTGATTCATTCTGCAGCAGGCCTGTGCTCTGTTAGTACAACTGGCAATAACAAAATCCATACGCGTTTTAAGGTCAGAAGTAACACTGGACTGCCTGTGTTTATAATAGCTATTGAAAGGAGAGTAGCTCTGGTTCTTTCAAATTTTAGTTTGGTATCATTTATTTTGAAATATTTCTTAACAACAACAACTACTACTATATACTCTAAAACAAGACTGCCAGTTTCCATTTTGCTCTGAAACAACCTGTCACTCATTAGCACTGTGGTTTCTCAGTGGCTACATTTTAGTAATAGGCATTGTTTAGATGTTTTAAAAAGAAACTGTGTATGATATACACAAACGTAATTGCTATTTATGTTCCTCGCTATCTAACAAACATGTTAAGAAAAAAAAACATTCTTCTGAGATCCCATTGACACTTATTCTACATTTTCTACTTGTTAGAATACCAAACCTCCTTTGCAATAGGAAATGAAACACCAATACTTTCCTGCTTTGTACACTGGCCTCTTGAGTGAAACTTCACCCACTCATATACATTCTTTGCAACCCTGAAGAGTCATCTAATCACCATGATTTCAACTTGTTCTCTTCAGATTCCGTCACCAATACTTTCCTGCTTTGTACACTGGCCTCTTGAGATGAAACTTCCCCCACTCATATACATTCTTTGCAACCCTGCAGAGTCATCTAATCACCATGATTTCAACTTGTTCTTTTCAGATTCCGCGAAAACATCAATCCCCATGGGTGAAAAGCAAACGATTAACTCACAAAGCCACCCAGCTGGCTGTTAAACTAGAATTTGTGTCTCTTCATTTGTTTTCGGCTCATTTGCTATTCCTTACTTCCACAATATACAAAGTTTCCTGCTGCTGTGACAGGTGCAACGTTAAATTCTGGTTTAAGATTTTACAAACTTGCTACCCTGGCTTCTGGAGAAAATGAAACAAGGGTGAAGAAACAGAGAGAACACAAGGATCTCTTACCTGTTGCTTGTTGTTAGGTGTGTATGGCAGCATGGTAGAAACATGGAACATAATTTCATAGTCTTTGTATGTTGTGTACAGAGAATGGGTTCCAGTGGAGTCAGCTACAGTGAAAAACAAACAAACAAAAAAGAATGATGAGATGACTATAAGAATAGAAAAAATAGTTCATTTAAGAGAAATATCTCAAAAAAGAAAAAAAAAAGATGGTTTAGGATGAAAAGATCCTAGACAAGATCTAGAATAGGTGTTCTTATCCATTTTTTTGTACTTGATTCCCTTTGGCAGTTTAGTGAGGCTAATGGACTGCTTCTCAGAATATTTATAAATGCATAAAATAAAACATGTAAGGTTTCAACAGAAATCAATTATATTGAGAATTCAGTTACCAAAGTAATTTTAAAATATGATGCAATAGCATAGGATTTATATAACAAGTTTTAGCAGTTGGTCTAATAACTATTATAAATTTGGTGTAGTGATGCCATATTTTGAGATATCTATCATGACAAACAATATGATGACAAGACCTTTCTTTTGGCAATAAAAATCCCAGGTAGAGCTTTACTAACTACTGTGGTTTGTTGCCTACATTCATAATCAAAGGAAATGCTAAATTTCAGTTAGGGGTTGTGGACCCTGAGAAAAAATATACCTGTCAAGAAGGATTCATAATGGCTAACTGGGCTCACTTTTAAAAACAGAGCCTAACAGCTTTCTAAACTGAAGCCTCTCATGTAAGCCATGCTTAGGGAGAAGCCTGTACCGAACTGCCTGCCTGCACTGTATTCCTGCCATCTAGCCAACCCTTACAAAGGAGTTCCTGGAATCATATTTCAACCAACAGAATGGAGACTTTCCTTGTCCAATCAGAGCTCCATAGTTATATCCTCATTAACATCTTCCCTGACCTATCAGGACAGTGCTTTTAGGACAAGTCAAACTGTGAAGATTTGGAGCCTTCATTTGCATGAGGATGGACCACTTAGGGACCACAACATTGGATGCTTTATTCTTTAGGCATCCAATGTAAGTCAGCTCCCCTCTGGTTCAGAGAGTGCACTTCCCTTTCCACAGAAGACTGCATTTTTCCAGCTGGAGCTGAAACACCAAAGACAAAACACTGAAAACATTTCAAGGAACTGGGATGGAGAAGAGCCGGCAGAGCAGGACACAGCAGACCAGCACAGAGTCAAGTGGTGCAGAGCAGGCAAAGCAGAGCCATGTAGTTGGAGAGGGACCTTGCCCCAGGGCTGCCTCACCCCAAGGCCACCTCTCAGGCATACTATTCCACAGCCATGCTGCTTCATGACTGCATTGGCACCATGGTCCCCATGACCATCGTTCAACCGGGTCAATAAAAATAAATGTGAAATTCTTTTCTATTCAAGTTCACAAATTCCTGAATTCTTTCCATAGACATCAAGTTAAGAACATCTTTTCCAATATTTCTGATTCAATCAAGAGAACTATTTTGTTCTTAATAAATAGATGGAAATTCAACAAGAATGTAATACTGAACAACAAAGGTATTATAGCCATGTCCACCAATTTTTTAAGGCTAAGTGCATCCTGCTCTCATCTTCCTTACAAAAAACAACAATCTCTACCCCCTTAATCATTAACATATCAGTGTGCCCCTAAATACCTGGAAACCACAGAAGAGAATTATTAACTGCTCAATTGAAAGGAAATATCTTTAGATTTGAAGGACTTAGACTACAAGGCTGCTAAATGAACAGAAGTGCATTCATTCTGGGTCAACTCAAGCCTATCTCAACCACATTTTTGAGGACCAAAAGACTTCACTGAATTTTAAAGAACGATGCTGCAAGACAAAGCCTCTGGCATAAACCAGAAGGCAGTCAAGATCTCAAAATTTAGTATGCACAGAGTCTCCTGGGAGCCAGTTTAAAAGGCCAATTCCCACGCCTCACCCCCAGAAACACTGCTCACTGGGTGTGGGGCTGGGCGGAGAAATCTATTTTAATAAACACCCCCAGGGTGACTGGAATGCAGCAGCTCCACTGCCCTCAGGCGCTGCTCTAAGAATAGACCACAGGGGCAACTTGCAGACAGACTTGTAAAGAAGTTCTAGAGCCCTGAGTTTCAACCTTGAGTGTCTTGGAGGATCTTAATTTTGAAGCGGACACAAAATGCGAGAGGTTTTAAAAATAAGCTAAAAGAAGAATAAATAAAGACTACTTTCCAAAAATTGCAAAAATACGTACTAACATATAACTCTCCAAGAAAAATATCTTCTAAATGTTAATGACTATCACTAGAAAAAAACTAGATTCAAGCAAGAGAATAAATTACTACAATGCATAATTGAACTACTCAAAGACAGGTCTTGAGCTTGAAGAACTTATCTATTGCTAAGGTCCTTGCTATAAATATCTCTAGAACAAATTAACACATTTTAAAACTTTAAAAGTGAATATGTCTGCTTTGACGTGTACTTACATGTATTTCAAGTCAATTTTAAGCAAAATTAATGAACTAGAAAAAAATGTGTCATCCAGTATTCATTTATTACATTTTGCTTTATATGTCTGTCTAATTTATAAAGGATTAATGCCAGAGAGGAAAACTGAAGACACCCAGAAGATCATCTGTTTTTCTACGCCTAGTCCTTTCTCTGTTTCCTCTGTATGCCTCATTTTTTATAATGTATGCTGCTTGACCAGCCTTTTTCTGGGGACCTTAGAAAACCCCAGTTTTAATGATGATTTTAAACAGTCTGGAAACAGTTTCAAACATTGTAAAGATGAAGTTAGGGCCAAAAGAATGAAATTTTCCTGTCTGAGAAGAGAGAAATTTCCAAATCTGAAATTATTATGTACATGACAGAGAGAATGGAAAATAAAAGTTTGCTCTATTCACTAAAGAATAAGGCATGCAATGTTGTTATTATATTTTTAATGAGCTCAAAACCCTGAAACCATGAAAGATTTAACAGAATGACAATTAGAAAAATGACAAAAACCCTTTTATTCTCTGGTTGGAGAGTATATTGAATAACTTCTAAAGGGAAAATACGTTTGCAGAAGAACAATGAAAAGAAGACAATGACCCTTCATGTTTGTATAGAGTTTTAAAAGTTAGAAAGTAAGTTCTAGCATCATATTGGTCATCTTGATAATCACGTGATTTGCCTCCAAATCATCCTACGAGTGGCATGTGTCCACTAAGAAGGTGAGCACTCTACCTTAAGCCACAGAAAGCAAAATTTCTAATATTCAAACTAGATGATAAGAAGACATTGAATAATTGAGGAATGCTAAGAATATTCTTCTTAGCTGCTTTGAAAAGGTAGAGATAAGTGATAATATCCTACATTAGGCATTTCTATCAGAGGACGGTATGAACAGGTTAATAAGTTCCTAGAGCAGTTTCAGATATGGTCAATGTCATATTCATCCTTGACTTCTCTTTTGACCCAACTCTTATGCTTTTAGTTAATCTAAAACTTGGATGATAAAGCTGTACATGCATGAATCTGAATCAGGAAAAGCTAATTAGAGTGTTATCTAACCATTTTCTGGTCACTAATAGACATGTTTGAGTTAAGAAAAGCTAAATGAAGGAAAACAAGCCCATGCAATTGAGTTTTGGAAAGTTATTAGTTTTAAAGATTTATAAAAACAAGGAGAAGAGTAATCCCATTAAGTAAATGCATAGACTAACAAAGTTGATAGAATGAAGAAAGCTTAAGCTTAGTTTATTAATGCTCTCACTACTACAGAACACATCAACTGCAAGACAAAATCACTGACAGGCTGTGGGCCTGACACTTATCCACGGTCTGAAATATTATGAAAGGTCAATGGCTGCTGGGTGCCATCCACAGAAGAGCCTCAGAGCTGCCTTCTATGCAACCTTGCCTCAGGGTCTGGGGATACAGAGCCAATGCTCAGAAACGCAGCCAGGGACTAGCGCTGACCTCTGGAACACTGGCATGTGTTTGTGCTGAGGCACACTTCCGCCCTGTGGTACCATTTCTCTTACTAATGAAGGATTTGGGGAAGTCAAGAATTCCACCTGCTCTGGCATCTACCATATGTACTAGTACTTCTTCAATGTACCATTAGCCATGATCAATCAGGAGATGAGTTACCTTACTTCAACGAGGATGGAGTCAAGAAGAGGATGTACTACCCTTGACAGGCAAATTCATACTGTGTCCATTCAAGGAATGTATGCGTGTGCAGGTGAATGAGCCTGGGACTCCAGGTTTCTCAAAATTGTTAACATATTGAGATGAGAGGATAAGAGAACATAAGGCTGGTACTTAGGAATCAGTCACTTCTATTTTCTACCTACTGCTCATTTTGCAAGATACCTGCAATTACCTGGATTCCCAACTGTTAAGTATGAAGATCTGAATTTGAATGCCAGTAGTATCATCTGCTAAATTACCACACAAATGAGTCTTCACTTCAATGCTCCTCTATAATCTCACTAGAGGCCCGGTGCACAAAATTTGTGCATGGGAGGGGGGGTTACCTCAGCCCGCCTGCACCCTCTCCAATCCAGGATCCCTCAGGGGATGTCCGACTGCCGGTTTAGCCCGGCAGTCAGACATCCCTCTCGCAATCTGGGACTGCTGGCTCCTAACCGCTCGCCTGCCTGCCGGCCTGATTGCCCCTAACCACCTCTGCCTGCCGGCCTGATCGCCCCCTAACTGTTCCCCTGCTGGCCTGATCGCCCCCCTAACTGCTCCCCTGCCGGCCTCATCGCCCCTAACTGCTCCCCCCTGCCGGCCTTATCGCCCCTAACCATCTCTGCCTCAGCGCCTGCCACCGTGGCTTTGTCTGGAAGGTTGTCCGGAAGATGTCCAGTCTAATTAGCATATTACCCTTTTATTAGTATAGATTGTTCTGAGGATTAAGTGAAATAATGTATATGAAAGTGCTAGTGCATAAAAGATGTTCAAGAAATGTGTTGATTAGAATTTAGAATTTTGTGCAGTTGAGATAAAAAGTAGTTTCCTTAAATAGGGCCTTTTACATATTTTAATTTATATGCCAAGTGCATCTCAGCAACACTTGAAAGAAAAAACCGTACACTATAATAGAATTCACAGTTAAGGAGGTGAAAACAGTATCCTTTCTTCATCAGTCTCTGGGACTCCAAAGAGCCCTATGCATGTGCAAAGCTTTTGAAGATGCTAGTTTTATCCTTTTCCCTATCAAAGTTTAAATATTCCAGATAAAGAAGATTTGCTTCCTTTATGAAAAGTCTTACATGTCTTCTAAGATCCTAGATCTCAATGGTTTTTACAACAAACACTGCTCAAAATGGGAGAAGCAACAAGCACTCACTAATACTGCAGCAAAGTAATGAAGGCTTTGAAGGAATGATTAACAAACGCTTATGTGTCTCTGAGTGCTGACTTGACAGACAAGCCTCAGGCAGAAAAGAATTTCTTAAATAATAATCCATACGTACAGCTTAAAATGAGGGTGGTCTCCACATTTCAAATAACAAACTGCTGGGGGTGGGGAGAGTTTATTTTTTATTTACTGCAGTGTTGACAGGAGTGTAAGTATCTAGAGGTATGTCATCCAAGTAAGGAAACAATGAACCAAAAAATCCACTGCTGCAAATTTCTTCATTATAGAACCCTGACACATTTGTAACTTATTTGCTAGAAATCCTTATTTCTGAGATGTGAAAATGGACTTTGTACAAAAATTGGGAAAAAGAAGAAATGGTTCGATAATTCCTTCCCTGAGCTTCTCCCTCCTTTACCGAAGTACTAAAATCTGAATATAACTATATTACATGATGAGTAGGGCTGTCTCCTGGGATGGCGTGGGTGTTTTTAGTCCAAGGGCTGAGAGAGGGGAAGACACAGCCACAAGGCAGAGCTCTGGACTTCAGTGGGCTTAATTCTACATTCACGCTTTCTCCGAATACTTCATTAACTATGCCCCTAGGATCTGTTCATTTTCCCTAATGCTTCCTAGCTGTCTAACCTTGGACATGTTATTTAATCTAAAAAGAAAATTCTGGCCCTGGCCGGTTTGGCTCAGTGGATAAGAACTTCGGACTGCATACTGAAGGGTCGCAGGTTCGATTCCAGTCAGGGGCATGTGTGCTGGAGGCAACCAATCGATTTGTCTCTCTCACACCAATGTTTCTCTCTCTGTCTCTCCCCTTTCCATCATACTCTTTCTGGAAATCAATGGGAAATTATGCTTGGGTGAGGATTGAAAAAAGGAAACCAATTCTGTAAAATGGAGCTAACTGTGGAGATTACATGAGATGGCATCTATGAAAAAAGGAAACCAATTCTGTAAAATGGAGCTAACTGATACCTAGCAGGGTTTGTGGAGATTACATGAGATGGCATCTATAAAAAGTATCTGGGACTTCCCTTTCTGTCCATAACAGTACTGAGTACAGAACTTGCTCTCCCATTGTAAGTAGAAAAGTTGACAATATATCTGAAGCAATTTTTCAGACATTTTATAATAGGTAGCATTAGATAGTGATCCCTGAGAAAAAGAATCAAAGGTGAGCCTTACGATTCTACCTGGCTTTCTACTTGGAGGCACTTTTGGAACAAAGGCAGAGCAGAGCTTGGAGGAGGGAAGCCAAAATAGACTGGTGTTTAGGAGGCCTGTGGTAGCTGATATTTGCTGATTATAGTACCAAACAGGAGAAAACTACCCAGTGAAAGAGGTTCAGAATCTGCATAGGAGTTCCCCAAAATGCAGGCTGAGTATTAAATTGCATACACATAGAGTGAGATTCCAAAGCAATGCAACGAAAAACTATTAGTGAAATAACCTCTATCAAAGAATTGTAAGCCAAACACTTCTCACAGTTCACATGGCGATAACCAGCCAGAGTAGAGGTACTTCCCTGAATATGCAGGTATTCATGGCCATACTACTATTACTAGTAGGGCCAAATTAGTCAGAGAGTAAAGGCTGCTCTAGGTATGCTTCAATAAAGCTTAAGAACAAGATTCATGTAGATCAGGCTATTCTGTAAGTAATTCAACTGCCTACCCCAAACAACTCAACACTCTTTAAAGAAGACAACAAAATCCATACGTTCAACAATGAAACACTCATAATGTTCACTAGGCAATCAAAAATAACCAGATGTGTGAAGCAGAAAAATGTAATTCAAAAGCAGGAGAAAATCCCAAGTGACAGGGATGATAGAATTAGCACACAAGACTTTAAAAACAGCCATGATAAATATGTTCAAGGATTTAAAGGACAATATGAACCTAATGAGGAGAAAATGCAAAGTATAAGAAAAGACAATCAAATGCAACTTCTGCCCCTGAAAACTATAACATCTGAAATGAAAATTTCACTGAATTGGATTAACAACAAATTAAGACACTGTGGAATAAAAGAAAAACATAGTGAACTTGAATATATATTAATAGTAATTATCCAAACAAAAGCATAGAGAAAAACTGGTTAAAAAATTAAATCAACAGGGTCTCATTCCCCATCAGTACACTAGTTAAGTGATCTAATGTATGTGTAATTGGAGAGTCAGAAGGAAAGGGGTGAGGGGGGCAGAAAAAATGGAGACATAAAGATTGACAAATAATATTTGAATCTGATGAAAGCTACAAATCTACAGATCCAACTGACCTCTACACTGTCACATGTAGATGGCGTAATCCTTTAGAAATGCTTGCTCTAGAAAGCATGTTCTTTTTTAAGAATTACATTGGAAAAAAAAAAAGTTAGATAAAATGTGGTGATATTATCTCACAGCACACAGCGAAGTCTCATCTCATCTCTGGGTGTGTCAGTGCCAGTAAGAGGCTGCTGGGTGTGCAGAGGCTAGTTTTTCCCCCTTTCTGTGGTCTGTTATTGTTTAACTAGAGGCCCGGTACACGAATTTGTGCATGGGTGGGGTACCTCAGCCTCGCCGGTGATTGGGGCCAATTGGGGCCAGCCGGCCGGGGGGAGGGACCGCAGATGGTTGGCCGGCCATGGGAGGTTGGCTGTGGGAGCACACTGACCACCAGGGGGCAGCTTGTGCATTGAGCGTCTGCCCCCTGGTGGTCAGTATTCATCACAGCTACCGCTGGTCGTCCGGTCCTAACGGTTGCTTAGGCTTTTATATATAGAGATAGATACCTGTTTAAATGATGAGACTAATGGTCCCCTTGTGGAGATTACATGAGATGGCATCTATAAAAAGTATCTGGGACTTCCCTTTCTGTCCATAACAGTACTGAGTACAGAACTTGCTCTCCCATTGTAAGTAGAAAAGTTGACAATATATCTGAAGCAATTTTTCAGACATTTTATAATAGGTAGCATTAGATAGTGATCCCTGAGAAAAAGAATCAAAGGTGAGCCTTACGATTCTACCTGGCTTTCTACTTGGAGGCACTTTTGGAACAAAGGCAGAGCAGAGCTTGGAGGAGGGAAGCCAAAATAGACTGGTGTTTAGGAGGCCTGTGGTAGCTGATATTTGCTGATTATAGTACCAAACAGGAGAAAACTACCCAGTGAAAGAGGTTCAGAATCTGCATAGGAGTTCCCCAAAATGCAGGCTGAGTATTAAATTGCATACACATAGAGTGAGATTCCAAAGCAATGCAACGAAAAACTATTAGTGAAATAACCTCTATCAAAGAATTGTAAGCCAAACACTTCTCACAGTTCACATGGCGATAACCAGCCAGAGTAGAGGTACTTCACTGAATATGCAGGTATTCATGGCCATACTACTATTACTAGTAGGGCCAAATTAGTCAGAGAGTAAAGGCTGCTCTAGGTATGCTTCAATAAAGCTTAAGAACAAGATTCATGTAGATCAGGCTATTCTGTAAGTAATTCAACTGCCTACCCCAAACAACTCAACACTCTTTAAAGAAGACAACAAAATCCATACGTTCAACAATGAAACACTCATAATGTTCACTAGGCAATCAAAAATAACCAGATGTGTGAAGCAGAAAAATGTAATTCAAAAGCAGGAGAAAATCCCAAGTGACAGGGATGATAGAATTAGCACACAAGACTTTAAAAACAGCCATGATAAATATGTTCAAGGATTTAAAGGACAATATGAACCTAATGAGGAGAAAATGCAAAGTATAAGAAAAGACAATCAAATGCAACTTCTGCCCCTGAAAACTATAACATCTGAAATGAAAATTTCACTGAATTGGATTAACAACAAATTAAGACACTGTGGAATAAAAGAAAAACATAGTGAACTTGAATATATATTAATAGTAATTATCCAAACAAAAGCATAGAGAAAAACTGGTTAAAAAATTAAATCAACAGGGTCTCATTCCCCATCAGTACACTAGTTAAGTGATCTAATGTATGTGTAATTGGAGAGTCAGAAGGAAAGGGGTGAGGGGGGCAGAAAAAATGGAGACATAAAGATTGACAAATAATATTTGAATCTGATGAAAGCTACAAATCTACAGATCCAACTGACCTCTACACTGTCACATGTAGATGGCGTAATCCTTTAGAAATGCTTGCTCTAGAAAGCATGTTCTTTTTTAAGAATTACATTGGAAAAAAAAAAAGTTAGATAAAATGTGGTGATATTATCTCACAGCACACAGCGAAGTCTCATCTCATCTCTGGGTGTGTCAGTGCCAGTAAGAGGCTGCTGGGTGTGCAGAGGCTAGTTTTTCCCCCTTTCTGTGGTCTGTTATTGTTTAACTAGAGGCCCGGTACACGAATTCGTGCATGGGTGGGGTACCTCAGCCTCGCCGGTGATTGGGGCCAATTGGGGCCAGCCGGCCGGGGGGAGGGACCGCAGATGGTTGGCCGGCCATGGGAGGTTGGCTGTGGGAGCACACTGACCACCAGGGGGCAGCTTGTGCATTGAGCGTCTGCCCCCTGGTGGTCAGTATTCATCACAGCTACCGCTGGTCGTCCGGTCCTAACAGTTGCTTAGGCTTTTATATATAGAGATAGATACCTGTTTAAATGATGAGACTAATGGTCCCCTCTATTTTGACACTTGGAGTAAGAGAGATAAATATGCATATTGCCTTCTTCAGGGCTTTAGAATAAAAACACTTCCCTACTTTTCATTAACTTTAGGAAACTTGCCACTCTGAAAGAACAGAAAACTATGAACTCTTCTGCTCCAAAGCTATGCTTCGAAAGGTTACAATGAGCCTTAAAGGAGAGTAGCTTAGTGGAAGGGAACCTTTCCCTGCTGAATGTATTACATAACTAGAAAACTGGGCAGTCAGAGGCAGTTTGCTAATTTAGGCTCAACCCCTCTAGCCTTTACAGTCATTGGGATATTGGAGCAAAACGTGTAGAGTGATTATTTTGCTTATTCCACTGTCTTACCTGATGCTACAATGCTTAAGTATGGCCTTTCTATACATTTCTAACATTGTCCTTCATCATCTAAAGGTGGCTGGGAATGTGTAAATACACAAATAATACATAATCTTATCTACTCCCACTCTGGCCATTCATTTATAGAATCAGAGTGCTTATTACATTCTCTTCCTAGACCCTTTCAATAGCTCTTTATGGTGATAATTTATATAACACCACAAACTGGGACAACATGAATGAATTGTACAGAGTAAATGTCAGAATATCTGGATAAATTGAGTTTAGGGCATATTGAGATTTAACATTTTGTGCAGTTGCAAGCAGAGTATGGAACATTAAAATAATATTTAAGAGTCTAGGCTATTTATGGGTTTTAATAGTCTCTCTTGCATGTCGTTTCCAAGTTGGCAACAGCAAAACCATGGCAACAGGAAATTCTTCCCTGCAGTAGTTTATGAATGCTTTTCTGTTTTCATGACTCAACTCCTTATTTAATTTCCTGTACAGAAAATCAGAGAGATTACTATAGACTGCAATACAGATGTGCTAATCCAAAGACCTCCTCAAAGAAAAAGGTCACAGATGTCTATGGATGGATTTAGAGATAAAATGTAAAACTGCCTCCATGCAGACACACAGCAGTAGTCGACATACTCTAACCAAAATAGATACTTGAGAACTTAACTATTTTATTAACAACTTGGGGAAGGAGAGTGGACAACCTTGCATATTCATGAGCTGTAAATAAACAGACTGCTTCATTATTGTGCGCTTAATCAACACATTTTATGAGCCAAATTAATACTAAATCTAAGAAGCCTATTTCCTTAGAGATTAAATTAGACTATGGACAATAATAACAGAAAATAAGCACCTAAAACCTTCCGAGATATTAAAAGACTACAAAATGAATAAGAAAAACCATGCAAAGGTTGGTTCAAAGATAAGCATGAGGATTATGAAATGAATTAATGGAAGTTGGAAATTCTAGGGCTTATGACCAGATGGTTATAAGTTTGTAGAGTTTTTCATCACATTAACATTCAGCTAAATATAGTGAAATGTACGCCACACTTTCCAGGAGCAAATCTGCGTCCACTGCTCCATTCCATCCACATCTCTGATAACACTTTTTATACCGTCTCACCCTAGCTGCTTTGATTATGGTCTGCACTGTTCTGAAGCCACAGACCTCCCTCTCGGGCTTCCTCTCCTCCATCACCAGCAGTTTCCTACAGTAAGTAGCAATGTTGTTTTATGGGCAATTTAGCAGGTGAACATCAACACAGCAGGAAGAAAACAAACCTAGTAGGAGGGTACACGTATTTC
Source organism: Myotis brandtii (assembly GCF_000412655.1). Taxonomy (NCBI): domain Eukaryota; kingdom Metazoa; phylum Chordata; class Mammalia; order Chiroptera; family Vespertilionidae; genus Myotis; species Myotis brandtii. The sequence goes on along the minus strand of NW_005357962.1, from coordinate 856,514 downwards.
TTACTTTTGGTGTCAAGCTGTGCACGATACTTCTCAAATCCTTTGAGCCGAACACGTTCTCCCAACAGCTGAAGGAATTCCTCAAAGGCCGGGCCGGCTGATTCATTGTTGTACATCTCTTCCTCCGTGCTCTGTCCAGCTTTGCAGTACATGATGCCGACTTTCTGCTGATAGTTCAGCTGTGAAGGCAGGCAACACAATGCATATAAGCAGAGGCGAACCACTTTGGCCCACTTACGTGCTAATAAATCCTGTAGAGCAAAGGCCCATTGAATAGCTAACGGCTTTACCCTCTTGAAATCGTTCTGTGTTAATTTTTCTGTCTCTGATACAAACAGTACAGTGGAGCAAGCATCTGTAATTATAATCTTCATGAATTTAGAGGAAAGGCCAAAAAAATAACATCTCCTGTTATTAACAATGTGAAAATCACGCATCGTTAGAACAGATGTTGATACTCTTGGGAATTTCTGTTAATGGATTACAAAGTACAGAATAAGGCTATAAAAAACAGCTGACAACAAAAGGCAGTTCTTTTGCAATGTTCCCCCCCACACCCTTTTAAAAAGGGAGTCTTTTACGAATTTAAAAGCAGAAGCTCACTTTACAAAAGAGACTTTAAAATAAATTGTTTTGCCCTAAGAGGCCCACTAATGTTCTTGCAAAAAAATTTTTTTGTAAAATTGGGAGAGACATCTTCTAATGCCATTTTTCCAATATACTAAATTATAAGCCTGTTATATCTTTGTTAGAGGACTAGCATCATTAACAATGCCCCTTTCAAATATTTTTTAAAAGATGAGGCCTGGAAAGAAACTGGGAAGGGGCTTCAAAATGGCAAATCGGCAAAGGGGCAAACATTTCTTCTTAGACACAGTTATAACCAAGCATTCAGGAGGCTTAAGTAGAACTTATTCATCATTGAAAAATCTAATCATTTTGCAAACGAATTTCAAGGTGATATTAGCCATTTAACAAGAAACGAGTTTTCAATATAAAAATGTAGAGTTTTAACTCTCCATTGAAATCAGGGCAATCTGTATCACGTAGGCCTATTTCCAGAGTGGTGCTGCAATCCCTGCTTCAGTCCATTTTTATCTACTAAAAGAAAAGGGGGAAGGGGCGAGGCAAATTTTTATAACTAACATTTAATGAATACTCATTATATGCCAATCACTATGTTCCGTGTTTACCATTAGCTGATCCTTACAACAACCCATAAAGCAAATACTACCCGTGCTTGACAGATAAGCCAAGAGAATGGAAGAGAAAGTAACTGGCCCAGGAGGGAGAGTCACAGATCACAACTGTCAGTCCTGTGACTTGGCTCCATTAAACATGACCAGGACTCACCAGGCTTGTCCTGCTCCATTTCTATCACTGCAACATATGTCCACAGCCCCTTACTTGCAAGTCAAAAGTGGAAAGATAAAAAAACAAACACATTTGGCAGCAAAACTTGGTTTGAGCTGATGTTAGTACTTTTAACTTATTCCTCTTTGTGTAACTATTTGTTTCTTTCCTATAGAAATATTAATGTGTTTGACTGTGGGGTGCTGTCCCAGATTCCACTGGGGACATTACTATACAGTGCGTGCATTTTACTACCCTGCTAAAATCTGGACATTTCTGGATTCTGAAACATATCCAGCTCTTATCGCTTTACACAGGGACTCTGAACCTGAACAACTCCTTTCAACCTTCCAAACCAAATGTTTCAGAAGAGTGATAACACAGAAAATGTCATGGGAGAAACTCTTTCTTGCTTCCCCCCTCCACTGCATGCTACCTAAATGACAGGAAGTTCTGCAGCTTTACATGACCTAGGGACAGGAGGGCTCCCCAGAAGTTCTGTACAGAACTGACTCGACTCTGCCTACTCCAGGGAGTGGGAGGTGAAGTTCCAAGTCTGAAACATGCAAATGTACTAGAATATTTTAAAAATAGCATATAACTTCCATTATTGTGGCTTCATTGTAATTATTAACAGAAAGAGATTTAGGACTTACTCATTTTGTATACCACATGTAGGAAAAACCAAACAAAGAAGTCAGAGTAAATCCTCCTGCACACCACTGACATTTCCGCCTTATCTCAGCCGGCCTGCTTCAAATGTCTGACTGTAGCCAATGCTTAGAGGGGAACTCCCACAGGTAGAGATTTCATCTTGGCTTGGGAACTAAGCTGAGTACCCTATCAGGTCTCAGCAAATAACAAAGTAGTGGTAAGCTTTGCGTCTATTATAGAAGTCCCTAATAAAGCCAGATCCTTACTCTCTCCCACAGGAGAACCATCAGAGATGAAGCGATTCAGAGAAAGGAAGCGGCGTTGGGTTATTTGCTGTTTGGCACAGTGCCTGCCCGATCAGCCTTCTCGTGCAAAAACGTAAGACAAAAGTCACCCTGTTCCATAGAAAGCGTCCGTGACATTGGATTTGTGGGATGGCTTTTTAAAACTTCTTAGATAAAGCCTAAGATTTCATCGTGCAACACTCAAAAGGATTCATTTATAAAAAAAGAAAGACAGAGAGAAAGAGGGGGAGAAAAGAGTTCAGAGGAACACAGATAAGTAAGCGAACTTCCTCAAATCACTGGAGAAGAAGAATCTATGACTATGTGCTGTTGTATTAGGACTGATTCTCATAGTCCCCAGAACTCCACCTGCAGATAGGAGAACAAACTGGTTTGTGCTGGTTGTGAAAGGAAGGATCCTTTAAGGGGATTAAGAAATTGGTTAGAATGTCAAATTTCCTCTGGTTTGAAACTGTGCCAATTGCTCTATCCTCTAAGGTGACAATATGACTGTATCAAAGTTTCTACTGCAATTAAATCAAGGTGGGTGGCATTCTCTGAACTTGCACTCCTAGAATCCTCAGTTAGCAGCCATGTCCCTGCCAGAATCTGAGAAGTTGTTAAGGAGAAGTTATGTAAATGCAATAAGGAACATTTCAAGAGAAAGAGCAAATGTAAATGGAGTTAGAGCTGTCCTTTGGGGGTTTTGAATTGTTATGAGTTATATAAAACAGCATTTTTTTGGAGACACACATCTGTATAGGTTCATGTATGCCAATATATAATCCTTTCATGCAATGCTCAAAATAGAGCTGTGAAGGCCCAGAAGCCACCTTGGGAACGGGCTGGGGCTCTCTGCACTCGGGGCTTTGCTCTGGATAATTTCAGGGTCATGCTATACAATTCCGTGCTTGCGTATCAACTGCTCACAGGGAGCACTGACGGAAGTGTCTGGACACAACAAATGTTTGTATTGTAAAAAGGGATGATATGTTTGTTATGGGCAAGATTATTCTGAAATTTATATGGAAATGCAAAGGAACTAGAATGGCTAAAACAATTTTGAAAAAGAATAAAGTGGGAAAAATTATTCTTCCCAATTTCAGGACTCAGGTTATATCTGAGATGAAGGTGAACCTCAACAAAATAAAAGTGTTTTTCAACACCCATCAAGTGATGTGGACTCCCCTGGCTGGGAACAAACACAACACAGAGCGGCTCTTGCTCTCATAAAAAAGGCACTTCAACACCAAATCAAAGAAACAGGAGCTGCAATCTGACTTACCCCGCCCTGAGCTCCTGGAAGGCTGGGGGAGAAGTCAAGTTGGAGCCCCCTCCAGGTGGAAACAGATGAGAATAGCCAGGTTCTCAGAGATCGCCCAGCAGTGCCTCCTCTTCATCCCTGGTGTCCCAGCCAAAGGAAGGCCACCGGGCGGCACAGAGCATGAGAACAAACCAGTTCTTACTGTTCTTACAAATCCAAATTGCCTGATTTAATCTAGGAATTCAAACGCTCACTATGAAGTACGTTCTTGTACAGCAGCTCTCACCCTTGAGGGTGCTTGAGCTGTGCTCTGGGGTATGGTTATTGGGAAATAGTTTGATCCTTTCAGCTCTTGCTGTTAGGTCATGCCAGAGCAGAGTTTAATTTGAAGATAATTTGGCCCCACTATTGCTTCAGCTCTTGCTGTTAGGTCATGCCAGAGCAGAGTTTGAGGATAATTAGGCCCCACTATTGTAGCAAAACCACTCTGAGACTTTGTCCAATGCCACGTGAATGGAGGTTTTCCCGTCTGCCTGGTGGGAGCAGACACTGTTCCCAACCACGTGGGAGGACTGAGGACTCGCCCTTCTCCACCTTCAGGGGGATTCTCACTCTGGCCTCATGCAGTTTCCTCAAATGCATGCGCTTTTCAATACTCAGCTCTGTGAACCCCGAACCAGAGCCTCCTTGGCCTCACATCTCAGTCTCACCTCTGGGAGACCCCTGGGCTTCAGCTGGGTCCCCACCCACCTCCACCCCCTGTGAGCACTGCAGCCTGGACACTCCCTTCAGACTGGCGCAAGCTTAGGGTCTACTTCCTCTTTTCTTACCTCCCAGCGATCACTGCCCTTCATTGCCTGATGCACAGTGCCATAAAAATCACTGTTTCGTTGTTCTGCCTCGTTTTTAAGTTGTTTCAGATGGGAGCACAGATATAGTCCCTCTTTCTTAATCTTGGCCAAAAGCAGAAATCTGCCTTCAGTTTTGTGTATGTGTGTTTTTAATATTTTTATTGATTTCAGAGCAGAAGGGAGAGGTATAGATGGAAACATCAATGATGAGAGAGAATCACTGATTGGCTGCCTTCTGCACACCCCACACTGGGGATCGAGCCCACAACCCCGGCATGTGCCCTTGACCAGAATTGAACCCAGGACCCTTTAGTCCACAGGCCAACGTTCTACTCATTGAGCCAAACCGGCAAGGGCTGCCTTCAGTTTTTAAATCGACATTACTGGTATATAATTTCTGAACAGTAAACTGCATCCAATTAAATGAGTCCTAATAAACCTCCACTACAATCGAGGTACAGACATTTCCATCACCCCAAAAGTTCCCTGGTTTCCATTTGCAGTGCATCCCTGAATTAATAAAAGCCTCCAACAACCACTGTTCTATGTTTTCCCATTGTAAATTAGTTTTGCCTACACATTAAAAGAGCATTTTTGTTGGGTAAAATTTATTGTGTCAGTTGTTCTTTCAGCATTCTTGATAAATCTTCTGACTTCCACTTTTTCTTCATGCTTCATAGCCAGCAAATGTTAATTTTAAAAGCCAATTGCCTGTCTCACTGTTCTTTTTTGAAGGTATATTTTTCCCTAGGCTATTTAAAAAATTTGTTTATTTTCAGCAATATTATTTTTTACTATCAGGCTTAGGTCTGATTTTTGTTGCACTTATCGGGCTTAGGGCAAGCAGAGCTCCTTGATTATACCTTAAATCATGTCTTTCATCAGTTTTGAAAATTATCCTAGAAGTAATTCTTCAAATACTGATTGTATTCCCAAATAATGCTTTAATCTTGCTTCTCCTCCTAAAAATTGGATTATATATTTGTATTCCACTGTAGGTCACATGCCTTTTAGGCATTTTTCTGTATTTCTCATATTTTCTTGTCTCCATTCTTCAGTTAAACTTCTTCTGGCAACCTGTCTCCATTTAACCAATTTTCTCTTCTGTGTCGAATATGCTTTTAAACCCATCTACTGAGATTTTAACTTTTGGTTATTTTCTTCAGTTCTAGAATTTTAATTTGATTGTTTAACAGATCAAGTTCTCCAGTGACACTTGAACTCTATTTTGTATTTCTGCAGCCGCCATGAAATCAATGAAAGTTGATCTGTCATCTAACTATTTATCTGCAGCCCCAAGTCTCATACAAATCAGCAAATGTCCAAGGAAAAGAAGTACTGCAGGATGTTTTTCATTTTGATGAACTCCAATTTCTCAATTATTTCTTTTCTGAATAAAGTTTGGGGTATTGTATTTAAGAACTCTTCACCACACCCTAGGGCCCAAAGATTTTCTGTTTTTATAAAAATTTTTTATAGTTTTATATTTCAATCAATGATCCATTTGAATAAATTTTTGTATAATGTATAAGGTTTAGGTCAAGCTCATTATTTTGTCTATGGATATCTAATTGTCCCAGCACCTTTGTTTGAAAAGCCTTCTTGTTATCACTCCTTTTAAAAAATCAGTTGGATATACTTGTGTGGAGCTGTTTCTGGTTTCTCTATTCTGTTTTATTGATCCTGTGTCTATCCTTCCAATAAATAAGACAGCTTTTATTACTGTATACAAAATTGTGAAATAAGGTGGAATAATCTCTCCTACTTTATTCTTTTTTTTAAAAAATTTTAGCTGTTCTAATTCCTTTGCCATTCCATTAAAAGTTCAGAATAATCTTGTCTATAATTACAAAAAATCTTGCTGGGATTTTGATACTAATTGTGTTAAACTGTATAATTTAGGGGAGAATGGATATCATTAACATGTTGAGTCTTAGAAACCATGAATATGGTATATTTTCTTTGATTCCTTTCATCAGTTTTCAGCAAACAAGTCCTATTGTATTTTGTTAGATATATATGCAAGTATTTCATGTTTTGCTGAAGGATTATAAATGGTATTATATTTTATTTGCAGTTTTCACATGTTCATTAAGAGAATTCTAACTGATTGTGTGAGTTGACATTGAATCATATAACCTTGCTGAACACACCTCCTAGTTCTAGGAAGTTTTTGTAGATTCCTTGGAGTTTTGTACATAGACTATCATGTTGTCTGAAATTGGGAGTTTTATTTTTTCCCTTTTCTTTATCTACATGCCATTTATTTATTTATTTAGCCTTACTGTGCTGACTTTTCAGATTTACTTTGTATATTGCAATGTACAAGGTGTTTACCTGTATGTAGCAGGAAGAATGGAAAAAATATATCTACTCCCTATTTCCAGAAATAAAGTCCAAATTTATTTATTTAAATCATTGATCGGCTGCCTCCTGCACATTGAGCCCACAACTCAGGCAAATGCCCTTGGCCGGAATCGAACCCAGGACCCTTCAGTCCACAGGCTGATGCTCTATCCGCTGAGCCAAACCAGCTAGGGCCAAATTTATTTTTAAAGAATATTTTGTCTAGTGCTTCTTGTTATTCTCAGTGGGTGGGCTAATCTGTGACAAGCTATATGCCAGTACTGTACATGAAGACCTTGGTCATGTTTTAAAAATCCTCATGATTCACACTGGTAGCATTTATTTTTGTTTGTTCTTCATAAACATAACTCTCTTAACTACTTTCTAAATATTCATCACTATACTGTCCTCTTAAAAAAATGTCACAAGACTGAAAAAATTCAGTGTTGGGAACAGAAAATGCTAGTTAGAATATATATCCTCATTGGACATTACTAAGAAAAATAACTTATTTTTTAAAATGGCATATGGATATTGGGTAGAAAAGATTCTAATCTATTTTTATCTGTGGCATAATATATAGGAAATATTCTATACACACAATAATCTTCTCCATCTTCTCTAATGCTAGGTGGTGCAAGGTTCTCACAAAAGTATAAAGCTTCATATTGGGTATTAAACTGATAATAAAGGCACCTGTTTTAACTTGAGATTGAGATGAATTTCAATTATACAGAGAAAGACTCTTCACTGCAGCGCTGTTTGTAATAAGAAAAAAATGTAATCAATCCAAATGCCCATCAGTAGGGAAAGTGATGAAATAAACTATGGTACAGCAATATGACAGAATATTATGTAACAGTAAAAACAGTGGGAAAGCAATCCATGTACTGACATAGATTTCCAAAATACATTGCTAAGTAAAAAACCCAACATGTACAGCATGCTATCCTATATAATAAAGAGCTACTACTAATATGCTAATTAGACCGAACAACAGAATGACCGTCCAGACGACTATCCAGACGACCTTCCAGACGAAGCTGGGGCTGCGAGGGCTGGGGCAAGCAGCGGCTGCAAGGGCTGAGACCCTTGCACAAATTTCGTGCATCGGGCCTCTATTATTTTGTATAAGAAAATGGGGAAATAAGCTATATATGCATATTTGTTGATATCTGTATAAAGAAACATAGCAATACATAAATAAGATAAAATAAAATAAAACTTGGTAACTATGAAGGAGGAGAGGAGATACGAACAAGGTAGAACTGGGATCCCCTGACATAAACACAATTACTTTAATTTTTGGATCATTTGAAGATAATAGCTAGTTGAGTCCTGTAGGAAAGAAAAGTAGTTTAACTTTTTATTTTAAAGCTGAATTTAAAACACAATCCACAATATAAAATTAAGAAGACTGAAATATCTGCAATCAATTATTCTGTCCTTTTTGGACTGTGAACCAAAAAATCCTTACTGCATGTCTTACTAGCCATGCTTAGCTCCATCCCTGCAAACTGCAGCCCTACCACAGCCAAAGACTTCCGAATGCTATGTTATCAGTCATGAAAACCACAGGATCTTACTTAGCACTGAAAAGGACTTCACAGTCATCCAACCCAGCCTCGGCTGGGGAAAGAGCGTGGATGAGCTGGTGCAGAGCAAACACTACTTGCGAACAGACAAGACAGAGCTCCAAGTGCGGCTGCTTCTTCCCCTCACCTGATGACTATCATGGCTATTTCCTTCCTGACAATGTACATATGCTGAGTTGTCTGGAACCAATCTGGTGGCCCCAGGAACTTTAAACATGCATTAGCTGATATCATAATCTAAGAAAAGATTAAAATTTCAGGAAGGGTAATTATTTTGCCAAAGCTTCATTCATAGAAAATGGGTTTGGAAAAGTGTTTTCCCTATGATTCTTTGTTTAAATTCAGCTGCCTGCATCAAAGAAGAAAGTGGCTGGTTCGAATCCATTTGTCCTCAATAAAATAATGCAACAGGGCAATGATTTGGTTAAGTCAGCAAATAATGTTACCCATGTCCTTAATCAAAGGATGAGTGCTATTCATTATCAACCAAACACTGCTTCTTTCCTTACATCTATTCTTGAGATATATATTGCAGACCTAATTAGATACTTTTCCCCTTTAATTTCAATAAGTTGAAGGTTAACTTTTTAAAGAAAAGAGAACTCAATAAATATTTTCATTTCTTTGCATCTTTAATAAATACCTAGAAAAATAGTATAGATACTCATTTAGGTAAAATCACTACTGTGTACATAAAACTTGACATATCCTATCTAATAAAAGAGAAACATGGTAATTAGCCGTACCTCCGCTACCCTTCCCATTGGCTAATCAGGGCGATATGCAAATTAACTGCCAGCCAAGATGGCGGCCGGCAGCCAGGCACTGAAGCGAACAGGAGGCTTGCTTGCTCCAGTGACAGAGGAAGCCAACGTTCCCCGCCTGCTGCTGCCAGCCTCTGAGCTTGCAGTTTGAAACATTGTTACAAATATAGAAGCTAAACAAAACCCCAG